>NW_027476278.1:0-354237 GCF_051020955.1 Megalopta genalis
TGCGAATCAAACGGTTTAGCTTCAAATACTTGTGATATACTTGATTTATATTCAAGTGCATGCGAAACAAACGAGGTAGCTTCAAATCCATGCGAAACACATGATTTAGCTTCAAATCAATGCGAAGAAGAAGAGTGATCTTCGAATCCATGCTAATCAAATGGTTCATATTCAAATACTTGTGATATACATGATTTAGCTTCAACTGCATGCGAAACATACGAGTTAGCTTTAAATCCATGCGAAACACATGATTTAGCTCCAAATCAATGCGAAGTAGAAGGCATAGCTTCAAATCCATGGGATTCAAATGGTTTATTTTCAAATACTTGTGATATGCATGACTTATCTTCAACTGCATGCGAAACGAACGAGTTAGCTTCAAATCCATGCGAAACACATGCTTTAAATCAAATCAATGCAAACTAGAAGGGCTATCATCAAATCCGTGCGAATCAAATGGTTTAGCTTCAAACACTTGTGATATACATGATTTAGCTTCAACTGCATGCGAAACCTACGAGTTAGCTTTAAATCCATGCGAAACACATGATTTAGCTTCAAATTAATTCGAAGTAGGAGGCTTATCTTCAAATCCCTGCGAAACAAACCGTTTTAGCTCCAAATACTTGTGATATCATGATTTAACTTCAACTGCATATGAAACAAACGATGTTAGCTTCAAATCCATGCGAAACACATGCATTAACTTCAAATCAATGCGTAGTAGAATGCTTTGCTTCAAATCCAAGCGAAACACATGATTTAGCTCCCAGTCAATGCGAAGTAGAAGACGTAGCTTCAAATCCATGGGAATCAAATGGTTTAGCTTCAAATACTTGTGATATACATGATTTATCTTCAACAGCATGCGAAACAAACGAGTTAGCTTCAAATCCATGCGAAACACATGAATTAGTTTCAAATCAATGCGAAGTAGAAGGGTTATCTTCGATCCATGCGAAACAAATGGTTTAGCTTCAAACACTTGTGATATACATGATTTAGCTTCAACTGCGTGCGGAACAAACGAGTTAGCTTTAAATCCATGCGAAACACATCATTTAGCTCCAAATCAATGCGAAGTAGGAGCATAGCTTCAAATCCATGGGAATCAAATTGTTTATCTTCCAAATACTTGTGATATACATGATTTAACTTCAACTGCATGTGATACAAACGAGTTAGCTTAAATCCAAGCGGGAACACATGATTTAGCTTCAAATCAATGCGAAGTAGAATGCTGAGTTTCAAATCAATTCGAATCAAATGTTTTAGCTTCAAATACTTGTGATATACATGATTTAGCTTGAACTGGCATGCGATATAACGAGTTAGCTTCAAATCCATGCGAAACACATGATTTAGCATCAAATCAATGCGAGGTAGGAGGCTTATCTTCAAATCCATGCGAAACAACCGTTTAGCTTCAAATACTTGTGATATTCATGATTAAACTTCAACTGCATATGAAACAAACGAGTTAGCTTAAAATCCAAGCGAAACACATTATTTAGCTTCATATCTATGCGAAGTAGAAGGCCGAGCTTCAAATCCAAGTGAAACACATGATTCATCTTCAAATCAATACGAAGTAGAAGGCTTAGCTTCAAATCCATGCGAATCAAACGGTTTCGGTTCAAATACTTCTGATATACTTGATTTAGATTCAAGTGCGTGCGAAACAAACGAGTTAGCTTCAAAATCACACCGAAATACATGATACATCTTCCAACCAATGCGAGGTAGAAGGCTTAGCTTCAAATCCATGCGAATCAAACGGTTTAGCTTCTAATACTTGTGATTATACTTGATTTAAATTCAAGTGCATGCGAAACAAACGAGTTAGCTTTAAATCCATGCGAAACACATGATTTAGATCCAAATCAATGCGAAGTAGAAGGCATAGCTTGAAATCCATGGGAATCAAATGGTTTATCTTCAAATACTTGTGATATACATGACTTATCTTCAACTGCATGCGAAACAAACGAGTTAGCTTCAAATCCATGCGAAACACAATGATTTAAATTCAAATCAATGCGAACTAGAAGGGTTATCACCAAATCCGTGCGAATCAAATGGTTTTGCTTCAAATACTTGTGATATACTTGATTTAGATTCAACAGCATGCGAAAAAAAGAGTTAGCTTCAAATCCATGCGAAACACATGATTTAGCTTCAAATCAATGCGAACTAGAAGGGTTACCATCAAACCCGTGCGAATCAAATGGTTTAGCATCAAATACTTGTGATATACATGATTTAGCTTCAACAGCATGCGAAACAAACGAGTTAGCTTCAAATCCATGCGAAACACATGATTTAGCTTCAAATCAAAGCGAAGTAGAAAGGTTATCTTCGAATCCGTGCGAAACAAATCGTTTAGCATCAAATACTTGTGATATACATGATTTAACTTCAACTGCATGTGATACAAACGAGTTAGCTTAAAATCCATGCGAAACACATGATTTAGCTTCAATTTAATGCGAAGTGGAAGGCTAAGCTTCAAATACATGCCCAATCAAACTGTTTAGCATCAAATAATTGTGATATACATGGTTCAGCTTCAACTGCATGCAAAATCAAACGAGTTAGCTTCAAATCCATGCGAAACACATGATTTAGATTCAATTTAATGCGAAGTAGAAGGTTTAGCTTCAAATCCATGCCTATCAAACGGTTTAGCTTCAAATACTTGTGCTATACATGGTTCAGCTTCAAGTGCATGCGAAACAAACGAGCTAGCTTCAAATCCAACCGAAAATATAATATAGCATCAAGTCAATGCGAAGAAGAATGCTCAGCTTTAAATCCATGCGAAACAAATTGATTAGCTTCAAATGCTTGTGATATTACATAATTTAGCTTCACTGCTTGCGAAACAATCGAATTGGCTTCAAATCCATACGAAACACATGATTTAGCTGCAAATCAATGCGAAGTATAGGGCTTATCTTCAAATCCATGCGAAACAAATCGTTTAGCTTCAAATACTTTGTGATATACATGATTTAACTTCAACTGCATGTGATATAACGAGTTAGCTTAAATCCAAGCGGAACACATGATTCAGCTTCAAATCAATGCGAAGTAGAATGCTGAGTTTCAAATCCCCGCGTATCAAATGTTTTAGCTTCAAATACTTGTGATATACATGATTTAGCTTCAACTGCATGCGATATAAACGAGTTAGCTTCAAATCCATGCGAAACACATGATTTAGCTTCAATTTAATGCGAAGTAGAGAAGTCTTAGCTTCAAATACATGCCAATCAAACTGTTTAGCTTCAAATACTTGTGCTATACATGGTTCAGCTTCAAGTGCATGTGATATAATCGAGTTAGCTTAAAATCCAAGCGGAACACATGATTTAGCTTCAAATCAATGCGAAGTAGAATGCTGAGTTTCAAATCCACGCGTATCAAATGTTTTAGCTTCAAATACTTGTGATATACTTGATTTAGATTACAAGTGCGTGCGAAACAATCGAGATAGCTTCAAATCCATGCGAAACATATGATTTAACACCAAATCAATGCGAAGCAGATGGCTGATCTTCGAATACATGCGAACCAAATAGTTTATCTTCAAATACTTGTGATATACATGATTTAGCTTCAACTGCACGCGAAACAAACGAGTTAGCTTCAAATCCATGCGAAACACATTATTTAGCTTCAAACCAATGCGAAGTAGAAGGCTTAGCTTCAAATCCATGCGAATCAAACGGTTTAGCTTCAATACTTGTGATATGCTTGATTTATTATTCAAGTGCATGCGATACAAACGAGATAGATTCAAATCCATGCGAAACATACGATTTAACATCAAATGAATGCGAAGTAGAAGGCATAGCTTTAAATCGATGGGGATAAAATTGTGTAGCTTCAAATACTTGTGACATACATGATTTAGCTTCAAACAGCGTGCGAAACAAGCGAGTTAGCTTCAAATCCATGCGAAACACTTGATTTAGCTTCAAATCAATGCGAAGTAGAAGGGTTATCTTCGAATCCATGCGAAACAAGTGGTTTAGCTTCAAACACTTGTGATATACATGATTTAGCTTCAACTGCATGCGAAACAAACGAATTAGCTTCAAATCCATGCGAAACACAGGGATTCAGCTTCAAATCAATGCGAAGTAGAAGGCTGATTTTCAAATCCAAGCGAAACAAATGATTTAGCTTCAAATCAATGCGAAGTAGAAGGGTTATCTTCGAATCCATGCGAAACAAGTGGTTTAGCTTCAAAACACTTGTGATATACATGATTTAGCTTCAACTGCATACGAAACAAACGAATTAGCTTCAAATCCATGCGAAACACATGATTCAACTTCAAATCAATGCGACGTAAAAGGGTTATCTTCGAATCCATGCGAATCAATCGGTTCAGCTTCAAATATTTGTGATATACTTGATTTAGATTCAAGTGCGTGCGAAACAAACAAGTTAGCTTCAAATCCAAGCGCAACACATGATTTATCTTCAAATCAATGCGAGGTAGAAGGCTTAGCTTCAAACCCATGCGAATCAACGGTTTAGCTTCAAATACTTGTGAATATACATGATTTAGCTTCAACTGCATAAGAAACAAACAAGTTAGCTTCATAGCCAAGCGAAACACATGATTATCGACAAATTCATGCGAAACACATGGTTTAGCTTAATAATCATGCCAAACAAATGGTTTAGCTTTAAATACTTGTGATATACATGATTTAGCTTCAACTGCATGCGAAACAAACCAGTTAGCTCAAATCCAAGCGAAACACATGATTTAGCTTCAAATCAATGCAAAGTAGAAGGCCTAGCTTCAAATCCACGCGAATCAAATGGTTTTAGCTTCAAATACTTGTGATATACCATGATTTAGATTCAAGTGCATGCGAAACAAACGAGATAGATTCAAATCCATGCGACACATACGATTTAACATCAAATGAATGCGAAGTAGAAGGCAATAGCTTTAAATCCATGGGGATAAAATGGTTTAGCTTCAAATACTTGTGACATACATGATTTAGCTTCAACAGCGTGCGAAACAAACGAGTTAGCTTCAAATCCATGCGAAACACAGGATTCAGCTTCAATCAATGCGAAGTAGAAGGCTGATTTTCAAATCCATGCGAAACAAATGGTTTAGCTCAAATACTTGGATATACATGATTTAGCTTCAACAGCATGCGAAACAGACGAGTTAGCTTCAACCGCATGCGAAACACATGATTTAGCTTCAAATTCATTCGAAACACATGGTTTTGATTAATATTCATACGAAACAAATGGTTCAGCTTCAAACACTTGTGATATACATTAGTTAGCTTCAACTGTATACGAAACAAATGGTTCAGCTTCAAATACTAGTGATATACATGATCTAGCTTCAACTGCATGCGAACAAACGAGTTATCTTCAAATCAATGCGAAGTAGAAGGCTTAGCTCAAATCCATGCGAATCAAACGGTTTAGCTTCAAATACTTGTGATATACTTGATATAGATTCAAGTGCGTGCAAAACAAACGAGTTAGCTTCAAATCCAAGCGAAACACATGATTTATCTTCAAATCAATGCGAGGTAGACGGCTTAGCTCCAAATCCATGCGAATGAAACGGTTTACCTTCAAATACTTTTGATATACTTGATTTAGATTCAAGTGCGTGCGAACAAACGAGATAGATTCAAATCCATGCGAAACATATGATTTAACATCAAATCATGCGAAGCAGAAGGCTGATCTTCGAATCCATGCGAAACAAATGGTTAAGCTTCAAATAATTGTGATATACATGATTTAGCTTGAACTGCACACGAAACAAACGTGTTAGCTCAAATCCATGCGAAACACATGATTTACCTTCAAATCAATGCGAAGAAGAAGGGTGATCTTCGAATCCATGCTAATCAAATGTTCAGATTCAAATACTTGTGATATACATGATTTAGATTCAACAGCATGCGAAACAAACGAGTTAGTTTCAACTGCGTGCGAAACACATGATTCAACTTCAAATCAATGCGACGTAAAAGGGTTATCTTCGAATCCATGCGAATCAATCGGTTCAGCTTCAAATATTTGTTATATACATGATTTAGATTCAAGTGCGTGCGAAACAAACAAGTTAGCTTCAAATCCAAGCGCAACACATGATTTAGCTTCAAATTAATGCGAAGTAGAAGGCTTATTTTGAAATCCATGCGAATCAAATGGTTTAGCTTCAAATAATTGTGATATACATGATTTAGCTTCAATTGCATGTGAAACAATTGAGGTAGCTTAAAATCTATGCCAAACACATGATTTTGCTTCAAATCAAAGCGAAGTAGATGGCTTATCTTCATATCCATGCGAAACAGATGGTTTAGCTTCAAATACTTGTGATACACATGATTTAGCTCACTGCATGCGAAACAAAACGAGTTAGATTTAAATCCATGCGCAACACATGATTAGCTCCAAATCAATGCGAAGTAGGAGGCATAGCTTCAAATCCATGCAAACAAACGGTTTAGCATCAAATACTTGTGATATACATGGTTTAGCTTCAACTGCATGCGAACAAACGAGTTAGTTTCAACTGCGTACGAAACACATGATTTAGCTTCAAATTCATTCGAAACACATGGTTTGATTAATATTCATGCGAAACAAATGGTTCAGCTTCAAACACCTGCGATATACATGATTAGCTTCAACTGTATACGAAACAAATGGTTCAGCTTCAAATACTTGTGATATACATGATTTAGCTTCAACTGGATGCGAAACAAACGAGTTATCTTCAAATCAATGCGAAGTAGAAAGCTTAGCTACAAATCCATGCGAATCAAACGGTTTAACTTCAAATACTTGTGATATACTTGATTTAGATTCAAGTGTCGTGCGAAACAAACGAGTTAGCTTCAAATCAAGCGAAACACATGATTTACCTTCAAATCAATGCGAAGTAGAAGGCATAGGTTCAAATCCATTGGGATAAAAGGTTTAGCTTCAAATACTTGTGATGTACATGATTTAGCTTCCACTGCATGCGACACGAACAAGTTGGCTTCAATCCATGCGAACCACATGATTTAGCTATCAAATTCATGCGATGTAGAAGGCTTAGCTTCAAATCCATACGAATCAATGGTTTAGCTGCAAATACTTGTGATATACATGATTTATCTTCAACTGCATGCGAATCAAACGAGTTAGCTTCAAATCCATGCGAAACACATGATTTAGCTTCAAATCAATGCGAACTAGAAGGGTTATCACCAAATCCATGCGAATCAAATGGTTTTGCTTCAAATACTTGTGATGTACTTGATTTAGCTTCAACAAGCATGCGAACAAACGAGTTAGCTTCAAATTCACGCGAAACACATGATTTAGCTTCAAATCAATGCGAAGTAGAAAGGTTATATTCGAATCCATTGCGAAACAAGATGGTTAGCTTCAAACACTTGTGATATACATGACTTAGCTTCAACTGCATGCGAAACAAAAGAGTTAGCTTTAAATCCATGCGGAACACATGATTTAGCTCCAAATCAATGCGAAGTAGGAGGCATAGCTCAAATCCATGCCAAACAAACGGTTTAGCATCAAATACTTGTGATATACATGGTTTAGCTTCAACTGCATGCGAAACAAACGAGTTAGCTTGAATCCATGCGGAACACATGATTAGCTCCAAATCAATGCGAAGTAGGAGGCATAGCTTCAAATCCATGTCAAACCAAACGGTTTAGCTAATTCAGAATACGTGTGATATACATGGTTTGAGCTTCAACTGCATGCGAAACAACGAGTTAGTTTCAACTGCGTGCGAAACACATGATTTAGCTTCAAATTCATTCGAAACACTTGGTTTTGATTAATATTCATGCGAAACAAATGGTTCAGCTTCAAACACCTGCGATATACATGATTTAGCTTCCACTGTATACGAAACAAATGGTTCAGCTTCAAATACTTGTGATATACATGATTTAGCTTCAACTGCATGCGAAACAAACGAGATATCTTCAAATCAATGCGAAGTAGAAGGCTTAGCTACAAATTCATACGAATCAAATGGTTTAGCTGCAAATACTTGTGATATACATGATTTTATCTTCAACTGCATGCGAATCAAACGAGTTAGCTTCAAATCCATGCGAAACACATGATTTAGCTTCAAATCAATGCGAACTAGAAGGGTTATCATCAAATCCATGCGAATCAAACGGTTTAGCTACAAATACTTGTGATATACTTGAATTAGATTCAAGTGCGTGCGAAACAAACGAGTAGCTTCAAATCCATGCGAAACACATGATTTAACTCCAAATCAATGCGAAGTAGGAGCATAGGCTTTAAATCCATGGGAATCAAATGGTTTAGCTTCAAATACTGTGATATACCTGATTTAGATTCAAGTGCATGCGAAACAAACGAGATAGCTTCAAATCCCATGCGAAACATATGATTTAACATCAAATCAATGCGAAGCAGAAGGCTGATCTTCGAATCCATGAGAAACTAATGGTGTTAGCTTCAAATACTTGTGATATACATGATTTAGCTTCAACTGCAGGCGAAACAAACGAGTAGCTTCATAGCCAAGCGAAACACATGATTTATCGACAAATTCATGCGAACACATGGTTTAGCTTATATTCATGCAAACAAATACTGTGATTTACATGACTAGCTCAAACTACATGCGAAACAAACGAGTTAGCTTTAAAATCCATACGAAGCACATGATTTAGCTGCAAATCAATGCGAAGTAGAGGGCATACCTTCAAATCCAGCGAAAGCAAATTAATCGTTTAGCTTCAAATACTTGTGATATCATGATTTAACTTCAACTGCATGTGAAACAATCGAGTTATCTTAAAATCCAAGCGAAACACATTATTTAGCTTCAAATCAATGCGAAGTAGAAGCTGAGGCTTTAATCCAAGCGAAACACATGATTTATCTTCAAATCAATGCGAAGTAGAAGGTTTAGCTTCAAATCCATGCGAATCAACGGTTTAGCTCAATACTTTTGATATACATGATTTAGATTCAAGTGCATGCGAAACAAACGATATAGCTTCAAATCCATGCGAAACATATGATTTAACATCAAATCAATATGAAGCAGAAGGCTGATCTTCGAATCCATGCGAACAAATAGTTTAGCTTCTAATACTTGTGATATACATGATTTAGCTTCATCGGGAACGCGAAACAAACGAGTTAGCTTCAAATCCATGCGAAACACATTAGTTAGCTTCAATCAATGCGAAGTAGAAGGCTTAGCTTCAAATCCATGCGAATCAAACGGTTTAGCTTCAAATACTTGTGATATGCTTGATTTATTATTCAAGTGCATGTGATACAAACGAGATATATTCAAATCCATGCGAAACATACGATTTAACATCAAATCAATGCGAAGTAGAAGGGTTTATCACCAAATCCATGCGAATCAAATGGTTTTGCTTCAAATACTTGTGATGTACTTGATTTAGCTTCAACAGCATGCGAAACAAACGAGTTAGCTTCAAATTCATGCGAAACACATGATTTAGCTTCAAATCAATGCGAAGTAGAAAGGTTATATTCGAATCCATGCGAAACAATGGTTTAGCTTCAAACACTTGTGATATACATGACTTAGCTTCAACTGCATGCGAAACAAAAGAGTTAGCTTTAAATCCATGCGGAACACATGATTTAGCTCCAATCATGCGAAGTAGGTGGCATAGCTTCAATCCATGCCAAACAAACGGTTTAGCATCAAATACTTGTGATATACATGGTTTAGCTTCAACTGCATGCGAAACAAACGGAGTTAGCTTGAAATCCATGCGGAACACATGATTTAGCTCCAAATCAATGCGAAGTAGGAGGCATAGCTTCAAATCCATGTCAAACAAACGGTTTAGCATCAAATACTTGTGATATACATGGTTTAGCTTCAACTGCATGCGAAACAAACGAGTTAGTTTCAACTGCGTGCGAAACACATGATTTAGCTTCAAATTCATTCGAAACACTTGGTTTTGATTAATATTCATGCGAAACAAAATGGTTCAGCTTCAAACACTGCGATATACATGATTTAGCTTCCACTGTATACGAAACAAATGGTTCAGCTTCAAATACTTGTGATATACATGATTTAGCTTCAACTGCAATGCGAAACAAAACGAGTTATCTTCAAATCAATGCGAAGTAGAAGGCATAGCTACAAATTCATACGAATCAATGGTTTAGCTGCAAATACTTGTGATATACATGATTTATCTTCAACTGCATGCGAATCAAACGAGTTAGCTTCAAATCCATGCGAAACACATGATTTAGCTTCAAATCAATGCGAACTAGAAGGGTTATCATCAAATCCATGCGAATCAAACGGTTTAGCTTCAAATACTTGTGATATACTTGAATTAGATTCAAGTGCGTGCGAAACAAACGAGATAGATTCAAATCCATGCGAAACACATGATTTAACTCCAAATCAATGCGAAGTAGGAGGCATAGCTTTAAATCCATGGGAATCAAATGGTTTAGCTTCAAATACTTGTGATATACATGATTTAGATTCAAGTGCATGCGAAACAAACGAGATAGCTTCAAATCCATGCGAAACATATGATTTAACATCAAATCAATGCGAAGCAGAAGGCTGATCTTCGAATCCATGAGAAACTAATGGTTTAGCTTCAAATACTTGTGATATACATGATTTAGCTTCAACTGCAGGCGAAACAAACGAGTTAGCTTCATAGCCAAGCGAAACACATGATTTATCGACAAATTCATGCGAAACACATGGTTTAGCTTAATATTCATGCCAAACAAATACTGTGATATACATGACTAGCTTCAACTACATGCGAAACAAACGAGTTAGCTTAAAATCCATACGAAGCACATGATTTAGCTGCAAATCAATGCGAAGTAGAGGGCATACCTTCAAATCCATGCGAAACAAATCGTTTAGCTTCAAATACTTGTGATATTCATGATTTAACTTCAACTGCATGTGAAACAATCGAGTTATCTTAAAATCCAAGCGAAACACATTATTTAGCTTCAAATCAATGCGAAGTAGAAGGCTGAGCTTTAAATCCAAGCGAAACACATGATTTATCTTCAAATCAATGCGAAGTAGAAGGTTTAGCTTCAAATCCATGCGAATCAAACGGTTTAGCTTCAAATACTTTTGATATACATGATTTAGATTCAAGTGCATGCGAAACAAACGATATAGCTTCAAATCCATGCGAAACATATGATTTAACATCAAATCAATATGAAGCAGAAGGCTGAACTTCGAATCCATGCGAAACAAATAGTTTAGCTTCAAATACTTGTGATATACATGATTTAGCTTCAACTGCACGCGAAACAAACGAGTTAGCTTCAAATCCATGCGAAACACATTATTTAGATTCAAATCAATGCGAAGTAGAAGGCTTAGCTTCAAATCCATGCGAATCAAACGGTTTAGCTTCAAATACTTGTGATATGCTTGATTTATTATTCAAGTGCATGCGAAACAAACGAGATAGCTTCAAATCCATGCGAAACATATGATTTAACACCAAATCAATGCGAAGCAGATGGCTGATCTTCGAATACATGCGAACCAAATAGTTTAGCTTCAAATACTTGTGATATACATGATTTAGCTTCAACTGCACGCGAAACAAACGAGTTAGCTTCAAATCCATGCGAAACACATTATTTAGCTTCAAACCAATGCGAAGTAGAAGGCTTAGCTTCAAATCCATGCGAATCAAACGGTTTAGCTTCAAATGCTTGTGATATGCTTGATTTATTATTCAAGTGCATGCGATACAAACGAGATAGATTCAAATCCATGCGAAACATACGATTTAACATCAAATGAATGCGAAGTAGAAGGCATAGCTTTAAATCGATGGGGATAAAATTGTGTAGCTTCAAATACTTGTGACATACATGATTTAGCTTCAACAGCGTGCGAAACAAGCGAGTTAGCTTCAAATCCATGCGAAACACATGATTTAGCTTCAAATCAATGCGAAGTAGAAGGGTTATCTTCGAATCCATGCGAAACAAGTGGTTTAGCTTCAAACACTTGTGATATACATGATTTAGCTTCAACTGCATGCGAAACAAACGAATTAGCTTCAAATCCATGCGAAACACAGGATTCAGCTTCAAATCAATGCGAAGTAGAAGGCTGATTTTCAAATCCATGCGAAACAAATGATTTAGCTTCAAATCAATGCGAAGTAGAAGGGTTATCTTCGAATCCATGCGAAACAAGTGGTTTAGCTTCAAACACTTGTGATATACATGATTTAGCTTCAACTGCATACGAAACAAACGAATTAGCTTCAAATCCATGCGAAACACATGATTCAACTTCAAATCAATGCGACGTAAAAGGGTTATCTTCGAATCCATGCGAATCAATCGGTTCAGCTTCAAATATTTGTGATATACTTGATTTAGATTCAAGTGCGTGCGAAACAAACAAGTTAGATTCAAATCCAAGCGCAACACATGATTTATCTTCAAATCAATGCGAGGTAGAAGGCTTAGCTTCAAACCCATGCGAATCAAACGGTTTAGCTTCAAATACTTGTGATATACATGATTTAGCTTCAACTGCATAAGAAACAAACAAGTTAGCTTCATAGCCAAGCGAAACACATGATTTATCGACAAATTCATGCGAAACACATGGTTTAGCTTAATATTCATGCCAAACAAATGGTTTAGCTTTAAATACTTGTGATATACATGATTTAGCTTCAACTGCATGCGAAACAAACCAGTTAGCATCAAATCCAAGCGAACACATGATTTAGCTTCAAATCAATGCAAAGTAGAAGGCCTAGCTTCAAATCCACGCGAATCAAATGGTTTAGCTTCAAATACTTGTGATATACATGATTTAGATTCAAGTGCATGCGAAACAAACGAGATAGATTCAAATCCATGCGACACATACGATTTAACATCAAATGAATGCGAAGTAGAAGGCATAGCTTTAAATCCATGGGGATAAAATGGTTTAGCTTCAAATACTTGTGACATACATGATTTAGCTTCAACAGCGTGCGAAACAAACGAGTTAGCTTCAAATCCATGCGAAACACAGGATTCAGCTTCAAATCAATGCGAAGTAGAAGGCTGATTTTCAAATCCATGCGAAACAAATGGTTTAGCTTCAAATACTTGTGATATACATGATTTAGCTTCAACAGCATGCGAAACAGACGAGTTAGCTTCAACCGCATGCGAAACACATGATTTAGCTTCAAATTCATTCGAAACACATGGTTTTGATTAATATTCATACGAAACAAATGGTTCAGCTTCAAACACTTGTGATATACATTATTTAGCTTCAACTGTATACGAAACAAATGGTTCAGCTTCAAATACTAGTGATATACATGATCTAGCTTCAACTGCATGCGAAACAAACGAGTTATCTTCAAATCAATGCGAAGTAGAAGGCTTAGCTTCAAATCCATGCGAATCAAACGGTTTAGCTTCAAATACTTGTGACATACTTGATTTAGATTCAAGTGCGTGCAAAACAAACGAGTTAGCTTCAAATCCAAGCGAAACACATGATTTATCTTCAAATCAATGCGAGGTAGACGGCTTAGCTCCAAATCCATGCGAATGAAACGGTTTACCTTCAAATACTTTTGATATACTTGATTTAGATTCAAGTGCGTGCGAAACAAACGAGATAGATTCAAATCCATGCGAAACATATGATTTAACATCAAATCAATGCGAAGCAGAAGGCTGATCTTCGAATCCATGCGAAACAAATGGTTTAGCTTCAAATAATTGTGATATACATGATTTAGCTTGAACTGCACACGAAACAAACGTGTTAGCTTCAAATCCATGCGAAACACATGATTTACCTTCAAATCAATGCGAAGAAGAAGGGTGATCTTCGAATCCATGCTAATCAAATGGTTCAGATTCAAATACTTGTGATATACATGATTTAGATTCAACAGCATGCGAAACAAACGAGTTAGCTTCAAATCCATGCGAAACACATGATTCAACTTCAAATCAATGCGACGTAAAAGGGTTATCTTCGAATCCATGCGAATCAATCGGTTCAGCTTCAAATATTTGTGATATACATGATTTAGATTCAAGTGCGTGCGAAACAAACAAGTTAGCTTCAAATCCAAGCGCAACACATGATTTAGCTTCAAATTAATGCGAAGTAGAAGGCTTATTTTGAAATCCATGCGAATCAAATGGTTTAGCTTCAAATAATTGTGATATACATGATTTAGCTTCAATTGCATGTGAAACAATTGAGGTAGCTTAAAATCTATGCCAAACACATGATTTTGCTTCAAATCAAAGCGAAGTAGATGGCTTATCTTCATATCCATGCGAAACAGATGGTTTAGCTTCAAATACTTGTGATACACATGATTTAGCTTCAACTGCATGCGAAACAAACGAGTTAGATTTAAATCCATGCGCAACACATGATTTAGCTCCAAATCAATGCGAAGTAGGAGGCATAGCTTCAAATCCATGCCAAACAAACGGTTTAGCATCAAATACTTGTGATATACATGGTTTAGCTTCAACTGCATGCGAAACAAACGAGTTAGTTTCAACTGCGTACGAAACACATGATTTAGCTTCAAATTCATTCGAAACACATGGTTTTGATTAATATTCATGCGAAACAAATGGTTCAGCTTGAAACACCTGCGATATACATGATTTAGCTTCAACTGTATACGAAACAAATGGTTCAGCTTCAAATACTTGTGATATACATGATTTAGCTTCAACTGGATGCGAAACAAACGAGTTATCTTCAAATCAATGCGAAGTAGAAAGCTTAGCTACAAATCCATGCGAATCAAACGGTTTAACTTCAAATACTTGTGATATACTTGATTTAGATTCAAGTGCGTGCGAAACAAACGAGTTAGCTTCAAATCCAAGCGAAACACATGATTTACCTTCAAATCAATGCGAAGTAGAAGGCATAGGTTCAAATCCATTGGGATAAAATGGTTTAGCTTCAAATACTTGTGATGTACATGATTTAGCTTCCACTGCATGCGACACGAACAAGTTGGCTTCAAATCCATGCGAACCACATGATTTAGCTTCAAATTCATGCGATGTAGAAGGCTTAGCTTCAAATCCATACGAATCAAATGGTTTAGCTGCAAATACTTGTGATATACATGATTTATCTTCAACTGCATGCGAATCAAACGAGTTAGCTTCAAATCCATGCGAAACACATGATTTAGCTTCAAATCAATGCGAACTAGAAGGGTTATCACCAAATCCATGCGAATCAAATGGTTTTGCTTCAAATACTTGTGATGTACTTGATTTAGCTTCAACAGCATGCGAAACAAACGAGTTAGCTTCAAATTCATGCGAAACACATGATTTATCTTCAAATCAATGCGAAGTAGAAAGGTTATATTCGAATCCATGCGAAACAAATGGTTTAGCTTCAAACACTTGTGATATACATGACTTAGCTTCAACTGCATGCGAAACAAAAGAGTTAGCTTTAAATCCATGCGGAACACATGATTTAGCTCCAAATCAATGCGAAGTAGGAGGCATAGCTTCAAATCCATGCCAAACAAACGGTTTAGCATCAAATACTTGTGATATACATGGTTTAGCTTCAACTGCATGCGAAACAAACGAGTTAGCTTGAAATCCATGCGGAACACATGATTTAGCTCCAAATCAATGCGAAGTAGGAGGCATAGCTTCAAATCCATGTCAAACAAACGGTTTAGCATCAAATACTTGTGATATACATGGTTTAGCTTCAACTGCATGCGAAACAAACGAGTTAGTTTCAACTGCGTGCGAAACACATGATTTAGCTTCAAATTCAGTCGAAACACTTGGTTTTGATTAATATTCATGCGAAACAAATGGTTCAGCTTCAAACACCTGCGATATACATGATTTAGCTTCCACTGTATACGAAACAAATGGTTCAGCTTCAAATACTTGTGATATACATGATTTAGCTTCAACTGCATGCGAAACAAACGAGTTAGCTTAAAATCCATGCGGAACACATGATTTAGCTTCAAATCAATGCGAAATAGAAAGCTGATCTTCGAATCCATGCGAAGCAAATGGTTTAGCTGCAAATACTTGTGATTACATGATTTAGCTTCAACAGTATGCAAAATAAACGAGTTAGCTTCAAATCCATGCGAAACACATGATTTAGATTCAAATCAATGCGAATTAGAAGGGTTATCTTGGAATCCATGCGAAACGTATGATATAGCTTCAAATACTTGTGATATACATGATTTAGCTTCAACAGCATGCGAAACAAACGAGTTAGCTTCAAATCCATGCGAAACACATGATTTAGCATCAAATCAATGCGAAGTAGAAGGCTGATCTTCGAATCCATGCGAAGCAAATGGTTTAGCTTCAAATACTTTTGATACACTTGAGTTAGCTTCAACAGCATGCGAAACAAACGAGTTAGCTTCAAATCCTTGCGAAACACATGATTTTGCATCAAATCAATGCGAAGTGGAAGACTTATCTTCGAAACCATGCGAAACGAATAGTTTAGCTTCAAATACTTGTGATATACATGATTCAGCTTCAACTGCATGCGAAACAAACGAGTTAGCTTTAAATCCATGCGAAACACATGATTTAGCTTCAAATCAATGCGAACTAGAAGGGTTATCATCAAATCCATGCGAATCAAACGGTTTAGCTTCAAATACTTGTGATATACTTGAATTAGATTCAAGTGCGTGCGAAACAAACGAGATAGATTCAAATCCATGCGAAACACATGATTTAACTCCAAATCAATGCGAAGTAGGAGGCATAGCTTTAAATCCATGGGAATCAAATGGTTTAGCTTCAAATACTTGTGATATACATGATTTAGATTCAAGTGCATGCGAAACAAACGAGATAGCTTCAAATCCATGCGAAACATATGATTTAACATCAAATCAATGCGAAGCAGAAGGCTGATCTTCGAATCCATGAGAAACTAATGGTTTAGCTTCAAATACTTGTGATATACATGATTTAGCTTCAACTGCAGGCGAAACACACGAGTTAGCTTCATAGCCAAGCGAAACACATGATTTATCGACAAATTCATGCGAAACACATGGTTTAGCTTAATATTCATGCCAAACAAATACTGTGATATACATGACTAGCTTCAACTACATGCGAAACAAACGAGTTAGCTTAAAATCCATACGAAGCACATGATTTAGCTGCAAATCAATGCGAAGTAGAGGGCATACCTTCAAATCCATGCGAAACAAATCGTTTAGCTTCAAATACTTGTGATATTCATGATTTAACTTCAACTGCATGTGAAACAATCGAGTTATCTTACAATCCAAGCGAAACACATTATTTAGCTTCAAATCAATGCGAAGTAGAAGGTTTAGCTTTAAATCCATGCGAATCAAACGGTTTAGCTTCAAATACTTGTGATATGCTTGATTTATTATTCAAGTGCATGTGATACAAACGAGATATATTCAAATCCATGCGAAACATACGATTTAACATCAAATCAATGCGAAGTAGAAGGGTTATCACCAAATCCATGCGAATCAAATGGTTTTGCTTCAAATACTTGTGATGTACTTGATTTAGCTTCAACAGCATGCGAAACAAACGAGTTAGCTTCAAATTCATGCGAAACACATGATTTAGCTTCAAATCAATGCGAAGTAGAAAGGTTATATTCGAATCCATGCGAAACAAATGGTTTAGCTTCAAACACTTGTGATATACATGACTTAGCTTCAACTGCATGCGAAACAAAAGAGTTAGCTTTAAATCCATGCGGAACACATGATTTAGCTCCAAATCAATGCGAAGTAGGTGGCATAGCTTCAAATCCATGCCAAACAAACGGTTTAGCATCAAATACTTGTGATATACATGGTTTAGCTTCAACTGCATGCGAAACAAACGAGTTAGCTTGAAATCCATGCGGAACACATGATTTAGCTCCAAATCAATGCGAAGTAGGAGGCATAGCTTCAAATCCATGTCAAACAAACGGTTTAGCATCAAATACTTGTGATATACATGGTTTAGCTTCAACTGCATGCGAAACAAACGAGTTAGTTTCAACTGCGTGCGAAACACATGATTTAGCTTCAAATTCATTCGAAACACTTGGTTTTGATTAATATTCATGCGAAACAAATGGTTCAGCTTCAAACACCTGCGATATACATGATTTAGCTTCCACTGTATACGAAACAAATGGTTCAGCTTCAAATACTTGTGATATACATGATATAGCTTCAACTGCATGCGAAACAAACGAGTTATCTTCAAATCAATGCGAAGTAGAAGGCTTAGCTACAAATTCATACGAATCAAATGGTTTAGCTGCAAATACTTGTGATATACATGATTTATCTTCAACTGCATGCGAATCAAACGAGTTAGCTTCAAATCCATGCGAAACACATGATTTAGCTTCAAATCAATGCGAACTAGAAGGGTTATCATCAAATCCATGCGAATCAAACGGTTTAGCTTCAAATACTTGTGATATACTTGAATTAGATTCAAGTGCGTGCGAAACAAACGAGATAGATTCAAATCCATGCGAAACACATGATTTAACTCCAAATCAATGCGAAGTAGGAGGCATAGCTTTAAATCCATGGGAATCAAATGGTTTAGCTTCAAATACTTGTGATATACATGATTTAGATTCAAGTGCATGCGAAACAAACGAGATAGCTTCAAATCCATGCGAAACATATGATTTAACATCAAATCAATGCGAAGCAGAAGGCTGATCTTCGAATCCATGAGAAACTAATGGTTTAGCTTCAAATACTTGTGATATACATGATTTAGCTTCAACTGCAGGCGAAACAAACGAGTTAGCTTCATAGCCAAGCGAAACACATGATTTATCGACAAATTCATGCGAAACACATGGTTTAGCTTAATATTCATGCCAAACAAATACTGTGATATACATGACTAGCTTCAACTACATGCGAAACAAACGAGTTAGCTTAAAATCCATACGAAGCACATGATTTAGCTGCAAATCAATGCGAAGTAGAGGGCATACCTTCAAATCCATGCGAAACAAATCGTTTAGCTTCAAATACTTGTGATATTCATGATTTAACTTCAACTGCATGTGAAACAATCGAGTTATCTTAAAATCCAAGCGAAACACATTATTTAGCTTCAAATCAATGCGAAGTAGAAGGCTGAGCTTTAAACCCAAGCGAAACACATGATTTATCTTCAAATCAATGCGAAGTAGAAGGTTTAGCTTCAAATCCATGCGAATCAAACGGTTTAGCTTCAAATACTTTTGATATACATGATTTAGATTCAAGTGCATGCGAAACAAACGATATAGCTTCAAATCCATGCGAAACATATGATTTAACATCAAATCAATATGAAGCAGAAGGCTGAACTTCGAATCCATGCGAAACAAATAGTTTAGCTTCAAATACTTGTGATATACATGATTTAGCTTCAACTGCACGCGAAACAAACGAGTTAGCTTCAAATCCATGCGAAACACATTATTTAGCTTCAAATCAATGCGAAGTAGAAGGCTTAGCTTCAAATCCATGCGAATCAAACGGTTTAGCTTCAAATACTTGTGATATGCTTGATTTATTATTCAAGTGCATGTGATACAAACGAGATATATTCAAATCCATGCGAAACATACGATTTAACATCAAATCAATGCGAAGTAGAAGGATTATCTTCGAATCCATGCAAAAAAAAATGGTTTAGCTTCAAACAAATTGTGATATACATGATTTAGCTTCAACTGCATGCGAAACAAACGAGCTAGCCTCAAATCCATGCGAAACACGTGATTTAGCATCAAGTCAACGCGAAGTTGAAGGCTTAGCGTCAAATCCATGCGAAACGAATGATTTAGCTACACATACTTGTGAATAGAAGTGATATAGCTTGAAATGCAGGCGAAACAAACGAGTTAGCTTCTAATCCATGCGAAACACATGATTTAGCTTCAAATCAATGCGAAGTACAAGGCTTAGCTTCAAATCCAAGCGAAAGAAATTATTTAGCTTCAAATCAATGCGAAGTAGAAGGCGAGGTTGTAAATCCATGCGAAACAAACGGTTTATCTTCAAATGCTTGTGATATACATAATTTAGCTTCACCTGCATGCGAAACAAACGAGTTAGCTTAAAATCCATACGAAGCACATGATTTAGCTGCAAATCAATGCGAAGTAGAGGGCATATCTTCAAATCCATGCGAAACAAATCGGTTAGCTACAAATACTTGTGATATGCTTGATTTATATTCATGTGCATGCGAAACAAACGAGGTAGTTTCAAATCCAAGCGAAACACATGATTTAACTCCAAATCAATGCGAAGTAGGAGGCATAGCTTTAAATCCATGGGAATCAAATGGTTTAGCTTCAAATACTTGTGATATACATGATTTAGATTCAAGTGCATGCGAAACAAACGAGATAGCTTCAAATCCATGCGAAACATATGATTTAACATCAAATCAATGCGAAGCAGAAGGCTGATCTTCGAATCCATGAGAAACTAATGGTTTAGCTTCAAATACTTGTGATATACATGATTTAGCTTCAACTGCAGGCGAAACAAACGAGTTAGCTTCATAGCCAAGCGAAACACATGATTTATCGACAAATTCATGCGAAACACATGGTTTAGCTTAATATTCATGCCAACAAATACTGTGATATACATGACTAGCTTCAACTACATGCGAAACAAACGAGTTAGCTTCAAATCCAAGCGAAACACATGATTTATCTTCAAATCAATGCGAAGTAGATGGCTTAGCTTCAAATCCATGCGAATCAACGGTTTACCTTCAAATACTTGTGATATACATTATTTAGCTTCAACTGCATGCGAAACAAACGAGTTATCTTCAAATCAATGCGAAGTAGAAGGCTTAGCTTCAAATCCATGCGAATCAAACGGTTTAGCTTCAAATACTTGTGATATACTTGATTTAGATTCAAGTGCGTGCAAAACAAACGAGTTAGCTTCAAATCCAAGCGAAACACATGATTTATCTTCAAATCAATGCGAGGTAGACGGCTTAGCTCCAAATCCATGCGAATGAAACGGTTTACCTTCAAATACTTTTGATATACTTGAATTAGATTCAAGTGCGTGCGAAACAAACGAGATAGATTCAAATCCATGCGAAACATATGATTTAACATCAAATCAATGCGAAGCAGAAGGCTGATCTTCGAATCCATGCGAACAAATGGTTTAGCTCAAATAATTGTGATATACATGATTTAGCTTGAACTGCACACGAAACAAACGTGTTAGCTTCAAATCCATGCGAAACACATGATTTACCTTCAAATCAATGTGAAGAAGAAGGGTGATCTTCGAATCCATGCTAATCAAATGGTTCAGATTCAAATACTTGTGATATACATGATTTAGATTCAACAGCATGCGAAACAAACGAGTTAGCTTCAAATCCATGCGAAACACATGATTCAACTTCAAATCAATGCGACGTAAAAGGGTTATCTTCGAATCCATGCGAATCAATCGGTTCAGCTTCAAATATTTGTGATATACTTGATTTAGATTCAAGTGCGTGCGAAACAAACAAGTTAGCTTCAAATCCAAGCGCAACACATGTTTTATCTTCAAATCAATGCGAGGTAGAAGGCTTAGCTTCAAACCCATGCGAATCAAACGGTTTAGCTTCAAATACTTGTGATATACATGATTTAGCTTCAACTGCATAAGAAACAAACAAGTTAGCTTCATAGCCAAGCGAAACACATGATTTATCGACAAATTCATGCGAAACACATGGTTTAGCTTAATATTCATGCCAAACAAATGGTTTAGCTTTAAATACTTGTGATATACATGATTTAGCTTCAACTGCATGCGAAACAAACCAGTTAGCATCAAATCCAAGCGAACACATGATTTAGCTTCAAATCAATGCAAAGTAGAAGGCCTAGCTTCAAATCCATGCGAATCAAACGGTTTAGCATCAAATACTTGTGATATGCTTGATGTATTATTCAAGTGCATGCGATACAAACGAGATAGATTCAAATCCATGCGAAACATACGATTTAACATCAAATGAATGCGAAGTAGAAGGCATAGCTTTAAATCCATGGGGATGAAATGGTTTAGCTTCAAATACTTGTGACATACATGATTTAGCTTCAACAGCGTGCGAAACAAGCGAGTTAGCTTCAAATCCATGCGAAACACATGATTTAGCTTCAAATCAATGCGAAGTAGAAAGGTTATATTCGAATCCATGCGAAACAAATGGTTTAGCTTCAAACACTTGTGAATACATGACTTAGCTTCAACTGCATGCGAAACAAAAGAGTTAGCTTTAAATCCATGCGGAACACATGATTTAGCTCCAAATCAATGCGAAGTAGGAGGCATAGCTTCAAATCCATGCCAAACAAACGGTTTAGCATCAAATACTTGTGATATACATGGTTTAGCTTCAACTGCATGCGAAACAACGAGTTAGCTTGAAATCCATGCGGAACACATGATTTAGCTCCAAATCAATGCGAAGTAGGAGGCATAGCTTCAAATCCAAGTCAAACAAACGGTTTAGCATCAAATACTTGTGATATACATGGTTTAGCTTCAACTGCATGCGAAACAAACGAGTTAGTTTCAACTGCGTGCGAAACACATGATTTAGCTTCAAATTCATTCGAAACACTTGGTTTTGATTAATATTCATGCGAAACAAATGGTTCAGCTTCAAACACCTGCGATATACATGATTTAGCTTCCACTGTATACGAAACAAATGGTTCAGCTTCAAATACTTGTGATATACATGATTTAGCTTCAACTGCATGCGAAACAAACGAGTTATCTTCAAATCAATGCGAAGTAGAAGGCTTAGCTACAAATTCATACGAATCAAATGGTTTAGCTGCAAATACTTGTGATATACATGAATAAGCTTCAACAGCATGTAAAATTAGCGAGTTAGCTTCAAATCTATGCGAAACATATGATTTAGCTTGACATCAATGCGATTTAGAAGGCTTATATTCGAATCCATGCGAAACAAATGGTTTAGCTTCAAATAATTGTGATATACATGATTTAGCTTCAGTTGCATGCGAAACAAACGAGTTAGCTTGAAATCCAAGCGAAACACATGATTTAGCTTCTTATCAATGCGAAGTAGAAGGCTGATCTTCGAATCCTTGCGAAACAAATGGTTTAGCTTCAAATACTTGTGATGCACATGAATAAGCTTCAACAGCATGCAAAACTAGCGAGTTAGCTTCAAATCCATGCGAAACACATGATTTAGCTTGAAATCAATGCGATTTAGAAGGCTTATCTTCGAATCCATGCGAAACAACTGGTTTAGCTTCAAATACCTGTGATATACATGATTTATCTTCAACTGCATGCGAAACAAACGAGATAGCTTTAAATCCATGCGAAACAGATGATTTAGATTAAAATCAATGCGAAGTAGAAGGCTTATTTTGAAATCCATGCGAATCAAATGGTTTAGCTTCAAATAATTGTGATATACATGATTTAGCTTCAACTGCATTACGAAACAAACTAGTTAGCTTTAAATTCAAGAGAAACACACGATTCAGTTTCAAATAAAAGCGAAGTAGATGGCATTGCATCAAATCCATGCGAATCAAATGGTTTAGCTGCAAATACTTGTGATATACATGATTTAGCTTCAACTCCATGCGATACAAACGATTAGCTTCAAATGCATGCGAAACACATGATTTAGATTAAAATCAATGTGAAGTAGAAGGCTTATCTTCAAATCCATGCGAATCAAATGGTTGAGCTTCAAATACTTGGGATATACATGATTCAGCTTCAACTGCATGCGTAACAAACGAGTTAGCTTCAAATCTATGCGAAACACATGATTTAGCTTCAAATTCATTCCAAATACATGGTTTAGCCTGATATTCGTGCGAAACAAATGGTTCAGCTTCAAATACTTGTGACATACATGATTTAGCTTCAACTGCATGTGAAACGAACGTGTTAGCTTCAAATTCAAGAGAAACACATGATTCAGTTTTAAATAAAAGCGAAGTAGATGGCATAGCATCAAATCCATGCGAATCAAATGGTTTAGCTTCAAATACTTGTGATATACATGAATTAGCTTCAACTGCATGCGATACAAACGATTAGCTTCAAATCATGCGAAACATATGATTTAACTTCAAATCAATGCGAAGTAGAAGGCTGATCTTCGAATCCACGCGAAACAAATGGATTAGCTTCAAATACTTGTGATTACATGATTTATCTTCAACTCCATGTGATACAAACGATTAGCTTTAAATGCATGCGAAACACATGATTTAGATTAAAATCAATGCGATTTAGAAGGCTTATCTTCGAATCCATGCGAAACAACTGGTTTAGCTTCAAATACCTGTGATATACATGATTTATCTTCAACTGCATGCGAAACAAACGAGATAGCTTTAAATCCATGCGAAACAGATGATTTAGATTAAAATCAATGCGAAGTAGAAGGCTTATTTTGAAATCCATGCGAATCAAATGGTTTAGCTTCAAATAATTGTGATATACATGATTTAGCTTCAACTGCATTACGAACAAACTAGTTAGCTTTAAATTCAAGAGAAACACACGATTCAGTTTCAAATAAAAGCGAAGTAGATGGCATTGCATCAAATCCATGCGAATCAAATGGTTTAGCTGCAAATACTTGTGATATACATGATTTAGCTTCAACTCCATGCGATACAAACGATTAGCTTCAAATGCATGCGAAACACATGATTTAGATTAAAATCAATGTGAAGTAGAAGGCTTATCTTCAAATCCATGCGAATCAAATGGTTGAGCTTCAAATACTTGGGATATACATGATTCAGCTTCAACTGCATGCGTAACAAACGAGTTAGCTTCAAATCTATGCGAAACACATGATTTAGCTTCAAATTCATTCCAAATACATGGTTTAGCCTGATATTCGTGCGAAACAAATGGTCAGCTTCAATACTTGTGACATACATGATTTAGCTTCAACTGCATGTGAAACGAACGTGTCAGCTTCAAATTCAAGAGAAACACATAATTCAGTTTCAAATAAAAGCGAAGTGATGGCATAGCATCAAATCCATGCGAATCAAATGGTTTAGCTTCAAATACTTGTGATATACATGATTTAGCTTCAACTGCATGCGATACAAACGATTGGCTTCAAATCCATGCGAAACATATGATTTAATTTCAAATCAATGCGAAGTAGAAGGCTGATCTTCGAATCCACGCGAAACAAATGGATTAGCTTCAAATACTTGTGATATACATGATTTATCTTCAACTGCATGCGAAACAAACGAGATAGCTTTAAATCCATCCGAAACAGATGATTTAGATTAAAATCAATGCGAAGTAGAAGGCTTATTTTGAAATCCATGCGAATCAAATGGTTTAGCTTCAAATACTTGTGATGTGCATGATTTAGCTTCAAATGCAAGCGAACGAACGAGTTAGCTTCAAATCCATGCGAAACACATGATTTTGCTTCTTATCAATGCGAAGTAGATGGCTGAACTTCGTATCCTTGCGAAACAAATGGTTAGCTTCAAATACTTGTGATATACATGATTTAGCTTCAACAGCATGCAAAACTAACGAGTTAGCTTCAATCCATGCGAAACACATGAGTTAGCTTCTTATCAATGCGAAGTAGAAGGCTGATCTTCGAATCCTTGCGAAACAAATGGTTTAGCTTCAAATACTTGTGATATACATGAATAAGCTTCAACAGCATGCAAATTAGCGAGTTAGCTTCAAATCTATGCGAAACATATGATTTAGCTTGACATCAATGCGATTTAGAAGGCTTATATTCGAATCCATTCGAAACAAATGGTTTAGCTTCAATACCTGTGATATACATGATTTATCTTCAACTGCATGCGAAAAAATGAGATAGCTTTAAATCCATCCGAAACAGATGATTTAGATTAAAATCAATGCGAAGTAGAAGGCTTATTTTGAAATCCATGCGAAACAAGTGGTTCAGCTTCAATACTTGTGATGTGCATGATTTGGCTTCAAATGCAAGTGAAACGAACGAGTTAGCTTCAAATCCATGCGAAACACATGTTTTTGCTTCTTATCAATGCGAAGTAGAAGGCTGATCTTCGTAACCTTGCGAAACAAATGGTTTAGCTTCAAATACTTGTGAAATACATGATTTAGCTTCAACAGCATGCAAAACTAACGAGTTAGCTTCAAATCCATGCGAAACACATGAGTTAGCTTCTTATCAATGCGAAGTAGAAGGCTGATATTCGAATCCTTGCGAAACAAATGGTTTAGCTTCAAATACTTGTGATATACATGAATAAGCTTCAACAGCATGCAAAATTAGAGAGTTAGCTTCAAATCTATGCGAGACATATGATTTAGCTTGACATCAATGCGATTTAGAAGGCTTATGTTCGAATCCATGCGAAACAAATGGTTTAGCTTCAAATACCTGTGATATACATGATTTATCTTCAACTGCATGCGAAACAAACGAGATAGCTTTAAATCCATCCGAAACAGATGATTTAGATTAAAATCAATGCGAAGTAGAAGGCTTATTTTGAAATCCATGCGAATCAAGTGGTTTAGCTTCAAATAATTGTGATATACATGATTTAGCTTCAACTGCATGCGAAACTAACGAGTTAGCTTCAAATCCATGCGAAACACATGAGTTAGCTTCTTATCAATGCGAAGTAGAAGGCTGATATTCGAATCCTTGCGAAACAAATGGTTTAGCTTCAAATACTTGTGATATACATGAATAAGCTTCAACAGCATGCAAAATTAGAGAGTTAGCTTCAAATCTATGCGAGACATATGATTTAGCTTGACATCAATGCGATTTAGAAGGCTTATGTTCGAATCCATGCGAAACAAATGGTTTAGCTTCAAATACCTGTGATATACATGATTTATTTTCAACTGCATGCGAAACAATCGAGATAGCATTAAATCCATGCGAAACAGATGATTTAGATTAAAATTAATGCGAAGTACAAGGCTTATTTTGAAATCCATGCGAATCAAATGGTTTAGCTTCAAATAATTGTGATATACATGATTTAGCTTCAACTGAATTACGAAACAAACTAGTTAGCTTCAAATTCAAGAGAAACACATGATTCAGTTTCAAATAAAAGCGAAGTAGATGGCATTGCATCAAATCCATGCGAATCAAATGGTTTAGCTGCAAATACTTGTGATATACATGATTTAGCTTCAACTCCATGCGATACAAACGATTAGCTTCAAATGCATGCGAAACACATGATTTAGATTAAAATCAATTCGAAGTAGAAGGCTTATCTTCAAATCCATGCGAATCAAATGGTTGAGCTTCAAATACTTGGGATATACATGATTCAGCTTCAACTGCATGCGTAACAAATGAGTTAGCTTCAAATCTATGCGAAACACATGATTTAGCTTCAAATTCATTCCAAACACATGGTTTAGCCTGATATTCGTGCGAAACAAATGGTTCAGCTTCAAATACTTGTGACATACATGATTTAGCTTCAACTGCATGTGAAACGAACGTATTAGCTTCAAATTCAAGAGAAACACATGATTCAGTTTCAAATAAAAGCGAAGTAGATGGCATAGCATCAAATCCATGCGAATCAAATGGTTTAGCTTCAAATACTTGTGATATACATGATTTAGCTTCAACTGCATGCGATACGAACGATTAGCTTCAAATCCATGCGAAGCATATGATTTAACTTCAAATCAATGCGAAGTAGAAGGCTGATCTTCGAATCCATGCGAAACAAGTGGTTCAGCTTCAAATACTTGTGATGTGCATGATTTAGATTCAAATGCAAGCGAAACGAACGAGTTAGCTTCAAATCCATGCGAAACACATGACTTTGCTTCTTATCAATGCGAAGTAGAAGGCTGATCTTCGAATCCTTGCGAAACAAATGGTTTAGCTTCAAATACTTGTGATGTACATGAATAAGCTTCAACAGCATGCAAAACTAGCGAGTTAGCTTCAAATCCATGCGAAACACATGATTTAGCTTGAAATCAATGCGATTTAGAAGGCTTATCTTCGAATCCATGCGAAACAACTGGTTTAGCTTCAAATACCTGTGATATACATGATTTATCTTCAACTGCATGCGAAACAAACGAGATAGCTTTTAATCCATGCGAAACAGATGATTTAGATTAAAATCAATGCGAAGTAGAAGGCTTATTTTGAAATCCATGCGAATCAAATGTTTTAGCTTCAAATAATTGTGATATACATGATTTAGCTTCAACTGCATTACGAAACAAACTAGTTAGCTTCAAATTTAAGAGAGACACATGATTCAGTTTCAAATAAAAGCGAAGTAGATGGCATTGCATCAAATCCATGCGAATCAAATGGTTTAGCTTCAAATAATTGTGATATACATGATTTAGCTTGAACTGCACACGAAACAAACGTGTTAGCTTCAAATCCATGCGAAACACATGATTTACCTTCAAATCAATGTGAAGAAGAAGGGTGATCTTCGAATCCATGCTAATCAAATGGTTCAGATTCAAATACTTGTGATATACATGATTTAGATTCAACAGCATGCGAAACAAACGAGTTAGCTTCAAATCCATGCGAAACACATGATTCAACTTCAAATCAATGCGACGTAAAAGGGTTATCTTCGAATCCATGCGAATCAATCGGTTCAGCTTCAAATATTTGTGATATACTTGATTTAGATTCAAGTGCGTGCGAAACAAACAAGTTAGCTTCAAATCCAAGCGCAACACATGATTTATCTTCAAATCAATGCGAGGTAGAAGGCTTAGCTTCAAACCCATGCGAATCAAACGGTTTAGCTTCAAATACTTGTGATATACATGATTTAGCTTCAACTGCATAAGAAACAAACAAGTTAGCTTCATAGCCAAGCGAAACACATGATTTATCGACAAATTCATGCGAAACAAATGGTTTAGCTTAATATTCATGCCAAACAAATGGTTTAGCTTTAAATACTTGTGATATACATGATTTAGCTTCAACTGCATGCGAAACAAACCAGTTAGCATCAAATCCAAGCGAAACACATGATTTAGCTTCAAATCAATGCAAAGTAGAAGGCCTAGCTTCAAATCCATGCGAATCAAATGGTTTAGCTTCAAATACTTGTGATATACATGATTTAGATTCAAGTGCATGCGAAACAAACGAGATAGCTTCAAATCCATGCGAAACATATGATTTAACATCAAATCAATGCGAAGCAGAAGGCTGATCTTCGAGTACATGCCAATCAAACGGTTTAGCATCAAATACTTGTGATATGCTTGATTTATTATTCAAGTGCATGCGATACAAACGAGATAGATTCAAATCCATGCGAAACATACGATTTAACATCAAATGAATGCGAAGTAGAAGGCATAGCTTTAAATCCATGGGGATGAAATGGTTTAGCTTCAAATACTTGTGACATACATGATTTAGCTTCAACAGCGTGCGAAACAAGCGAGTTAGCTTCAAATCCATGCGAAACACATGATTTAGCTTCAAATCAATGCAAAGTAGAAGGCCTAGCTCCAAATCCATGCGAATCAAATGGTTTAGCTTCAAATACTTGTGATATACATGATTTAGATTCAAGTGCATGCGAAACAAACGAGATAGCTTCAAATCCATGCGAAACATATGATTTAACATCAAATCAATGCGAAGCAGATGGCTGATCTTCGAATACATGCGAACCAAATAGTTTAGCTTCAAATACTTGTGATATACATGATTTAGCTTCAACTGCACGCGAAACAAACGAGTTAGCTTCAAATCCATGCGAAACACATTATTTAGCTTCAAACCAATGCGAAGTAGAAGGCTTAGCTTCAAATCCATGCGAATCAAACGGTTTAGCTTCAAATACTTGTGATATGCTTGATTTATTATTCAAGTGCATGCGATACAAACGAGATAGATTCAAATCCATGCGAAACATACGATTTAACATCAAATGAATGCGAAGTAGAAGGCACAGCTTTAAATCCATAGGGATAAAATGGTTTAGCTTCAAATACTTGTGACATACATGATTTAGCTTCAGCAGCGTGCGAAACAAGCGAGTTAGCTTCAAATCCATGCGAAACACATGATTTAGCTTCAAATCAATGCGAAGTAGAAGGGTTATCTTCGAATCCATGCGAAACTAGTGGTTTAGCTTCAAACACTTGTGATATACATGATTTAGCTTCAATTGCATGCGAAACAAACGAGTTAGCTTGAAATCCAAGCGAAACTCATGATTTAGCTTCAAATCAATGCGAAGTAGAAGGCTTATCTTCAAATCCATGCGAAACAAGTGGTTCAGCTTCAAATACTTGTGAAATACATGATTTAGCTTCAACAGCATGCAAAACTAACGAGTTAGCTTCAAATCCATGCGAAACACATGAGTTAGCTTCTTATCAATGCGAAGTAGAAGGCTGATATTCGAATCCTTGCGAAACAAATGGTTTAGCTTCAAATACTTGTGATATACATGAATAAGCTTCAACAGCATGCAAAATTAGAGAGTTAGCTTCAAATCTATCCGAAACATATGATTTAGCTTGACGTCAATGCGATTTAGAAGGCTTATATTCGAATCCATGCGAAGCAAATGGTTTAGCTTCAAATACCTGTGATATACATGATTTATCTTCAACTGCATGCGAAAAAAACGAGATAGCTTTAAATCCATCCGAAACAGATGATTTAGATTAAAATCAATGCGAAGTAGAAGGCTTATTTTGAAATCCATGCGAATCAAATGGTTTAGCTTCAAATAATTGTGATATACATGATTTAGCTTCAATTGCATGCGAAACAAACGATTAGCTTCAAATCCATGCGAAAAAAACGAGATAGCTTTAAATCCATCCGAAACAGATGATTTAACTTCAAATCAATGCGAAGTAGAAGGCTGATCTTCGAATCCACGCGAAACAAATGGATTAGCTTCAAATACTTGTGATATACATGATTTATCTTCAACTGCATGCGAAACAACCGAGATAGCTTTAAATCCATCCGAAACAGATGTTTTAGCTTCAAATCAATGCGAAGTAGAAGGCTGATCTTCGAATCCTTGCGAAACAAATGGCTTAGCTTCAAATACTTGTGATGTACATGAATAAGCTTCAACAGCATGCAAAACTAGCGAGTTAGCTTCAAATCCATGCGAAACACATGATTTACCTTCAAATCAATGTGAAGAAGAAGGGTGATCTTCGAATCCATGCTAATCAAATGGTTCAGATTCAAATACTTGTGATATACATGATTTAGATTCAACAGCATGCGAAACAAACGAGTTAGCTTCAAATCCATGCGAAACACATGATTCAACTTCAAATCAATGCGACGTAAAAGGGTTATCTTCGAATCCATGCGAATCAATCGGTTCAGCTTCAAATATTTGTGATATAGTTGATTTAGATTCAAGTGCGTGCGAAACAAACAAGTTAGCTTCAAATCCAAGCGCAACACATGATTTATCTTCAAATCAATGCGAGATAGAAGGCTTAGCTTCAAACCCATGCGAATCAAACGGTTTAGCTTCAAATACTTGTGATATACATGATTTAGCTTCAACTGCATAAGAAACAAACAAGTTAGCTTCATAGCCAAGCGAAACACATGATTTATCGACAAATTCATGCGAAACACATGGTTTAGCTTAATATTCATGCCAAACAAATGGTTTAGCTTTAAATACTTGTGATATACATGATTTAGCTTCAACTGCATGCGATACAAACCAGTTAGCATCAAATCCAAGCGAAACACATGATTTAGCTTCAAATCAATGCAAAGTAGAAGGTCTAGCTTCAAATCCATGCGAATCAAATGGTTTAGCTTCAAATACTTGTGATATACATGATTTAGATTCAAGTGCATGCGAAACAAACGAGATAGCTTCAAATCCATGCGAAACATATGATTTAACATCAAATCAATGCGAAGCAGATGGCTGATCTTCGAATACATGCGAACCAAATAGTTTAGCTTCAAATACTTGTGATATACATGATTTAGCTTCAACTGCACGCGAAACAAACGAGTTAGCTTCAAATCCATGCGAAACACATTATTTAGCTTCAAACCAATGCGAAGTAGAAGGCTTAGCTTCAAATCCATGCGAATCAAACGGTTTAGCTTCAAATACTTGTGATATGCTTGATTTATTATTCAAGTGCATGCGATACAAACGAGATAGATTCAAATCCATGCGAAACATACGATTTAACATCAAATGAATGCGAAGTAGAAGGCATAGCTTTAAATCCATAGGGATAAAATGGTTTAGCTTCAAATACTTGTGACATACATGATTTAGCTTCAGCAGCGTGCGAAACAAGCGAGTTAGCTTCAAATCCATGCGAAACTCATGATTTAGCTTCAAATCAATGCGAAGTAGAAGGCTTATCTTCAAATCCATTGCGAAACAAGTGGTTCAGCTTCAAATACTTGTGAAATACATGATTTAGCTTCAACAGCATGCAAAACTAACGAGTTAGCTTCAAATCCATGCGAAACAAATGAGTTAGCTTCTTATCAATGCGAAGTAGAAGGCTGATATTCGAATCCTTGCGAAACAAATGGTTTAGATTCAAATACTTGTGATATACATGAATAAGCTTCAACAGCATGCAAAATTAGAGAGTTAGCTTCAAATCTATCCGAAACATATGATTTAGCTTGACGTCAATGCGATTTAGAAGGCTTATATTCGAATCCATGCGAAACAAATGGTTTAGCTTCAAATACCTGTGATATACATGATTTATCTTCAACTGCATGCGAAAAAAACGAGATAGCTTTAAATCCATCCGAAACAGATGATTTAGATTAAAATCAATGCGAAGTAGAAGGCTTATTTTGAAATCCATGCGAATCAAATGGTTTAGCTTCAAATAATTGTGATATACATGATTTAGCTTCAATTGCATGCGAAACAAACGATTAGCTTCAAATCCATGCGAAACATATGATTTAACTTCAAATCAATGCGAAGTAGAAGGCTGATCTTCGAATCCTTGCGAAACAAATGGCTTAGCTTCAAATACTTGTGATGTACATGAATAAGCTTCAACAGCATGCAAAACTAGCGAGTTAGCTTCAAATCCATGCGAAACACATGATTTAACTTGAAATCAATGCGATTTAGAAGGCTTATCTTCGAATCCATGCGAAACAAATGGTTTAGCTTCAAATACCTGTGATATACATGATTTATCTTCAACTGCGTGCGAAACAAACGAGATAGCTTTAAATCCATGCGAAACGGATGATTTAGATTAAAATCAATGCGAAGTAGAAGGCTTATTTTGAAATCCATGCGAATCAAATGGTTTAGCTTCAAATAATTGTGATATACATGATTTAGCTTCAACTGCATTACGAAACAAACTAGTTAGCTTCAAATTCAAGAGAAACACACGATTCAGTTTCAAATAAAAGCGAAGTAGATGGCATAGCATCAAATCCATGCGAATCAAATGGTTTAGCTTCAAATACTTGTGATATACATGATTTAGCTTCAACTCCATGCGATACAAACGATTAGCTTGAAATGCATGCGAAACACATGATTTAGATTAAAATCAATGCGAAGTAGAAGGCTTATCTTCAAATCCATGCGAATCAAATGGTTGAGCTTCAAATACTTGGGATATACATGATTCAGCTTCAACTGCATGCGTAACAATTTAGTTAGCTTCAAATCTATGCGAAACACATGATTTCGCTTCAAATTCATTCCAAACACATGGTTTAGCCTGATATTCGTGCGAAACAAATGGTTCAGCTTCAAATACTTGTGACATACATGATTTAGCTTCAACTGCATGTGAAACGAACGAGTTAGCTTCAAATTCAAGAGAAACACATGATTCAGTTTCAAATAAAAGCGAAGTAGACGGCATAGCATCAAATCCATGCGAATCAAATGGTTTAGCTTGAAATACCTGTGATATACATGATTTATCTTCAACTGCATGCGAAACAAACGAGATAGCTTTAAATCCATGCGAAACAGATGACTTAGATTAAAATCAATGCGAAGTAGAAGGCTTATTTTGAAATCCATGCGAATCAAGTGGTTTAGCTTCAAATAATTGTGATATACATGATTTGGCTTCAACTGCATGCGATACAAACGAGTTAGCTTCAAATCCATGCGAAACACATGATTTAGCTTTAAATCAATACGACTTAGATGGCTGATCTTCGAATCCATGCGAAACAAATGGTTTAGCTTCAAATACTTGTTTGATACATTATTTAGCTTCAATTGCATGCGAAACAAACGAGTTAGCTTGAAATCCAAGCGAAACACATGATTTCGCTTCAAATCAATGCGAAGTAGAAGGCTTATTTTGAAATCCGTGCGAATCAAATGGTTGAGCTTCAAATACTTGGGATATACATGATTCAGCTTGAACTGCATGCGTAACAAACGAGTTAGCTTCAAATCTATGCGAAACACATGAGTTAGCTTCTTATCAATGCGAAGTAGAAGGCTGATCTTCGAATCCTTGCGAAACAAATGGTTTCGCTTCAAATACTTGTGATATAGATGAATAAGCTTCAACAGCATGTAAAATTAGCGAGTTAGCTTCAAATCTATGCGAAACATATGATTTAGCTTGACATCAATGCGATTTAGAAGGCTTATATTCGAATCCATGCGAAACGCATGGTTTAGCTTCAAATAATTGTGATATACATGATTTAGCTTCAGTTGCATGCGAAACAAACGAGTTAGCTTGAAATCCAAGCGAAACACATGATTTAGCTTCTTATCAATGCGAAGTAGAAGGCTGATCTTCGAATCCTTGCGAAACAAATGGTTTAGCTTCAAATACTTGTGATGCACATGAATAAGCTTCAACAGCATGCAAAACTAGCGAGTTAGCTTCAAATCCATGCGAAACACATGATTTAGCTTGAAATCAATGCGATTTAGAAGGCTTATCTTCGAATCCATGCGAAACAACTGGTTTAGCTTCAAATACCTGTGATATACATGATTTATCTTCAACTGCATGCGAAACAAACGAGATAGCTCTAAATCCATGCGAAACAGATGATTTAGATTAAAATCAATGCGAAGTAGAAGGCTTATTTTGAAATCCATGCGAATCAAATGGTTTAGCTTCAAATAATTGTGATATACATGATTTAGCTTCAACTGCATTACGAAACAAACTAGTTAGCTTTAAATTCAAGAGAAACACACGATTCAGTTTCAAATAAAAGCGAAGTAGATGGCATTGCATCAAATCCATGCGAATCATATGGTTTAGCTGCAAATACTTGTGATATACATGATTTAGCTTCAACTCCATGCGATACAAACGATTAGCTTCAAATGCATGCGAAACACATGATTTAGATTAAAATCAATGTGAAGTAGAAGGCTTATCTTCAAATCCATGCGAATGAAATGGTTGAGCTTCAAATACTTGGGATATACATGATTCAGCTTCAACTGCATGCGTAACAAACGAGTTAGCTTCAAATCTATGCGAAACACATGATTTAGCTTCAAATTCATTCCAAATACATGGTTTAGCCTGATATTCGTGCGAAACAAATGGTTTAGCTTCAAATACTTGTGATATACATGATTTAGATTCAAGTGCATGCGAAACAAACGAGATAGCTTCAAATCCATGCGAAACATATGATTTAACATCAAATCAATGCGAAGCAGATGGCTGATCTTCGAATACATGCGAACCAAATAGTTTAGCTTCAAATACTTGTGATATACATGATTTAGCTTCAACTGCACGCGAAACAAACGAGTTAGCTTCAAATCCATGCGAAACACATTATTTAGCTTCAAACCAATGCGAAGTAGAAGGCTTAGCTTCAAATCCATGCGAATCAAACGGTTTAGCTTCAAATACTTGTGATATGCTTGATTTATTATTCAAGTGCATGCGATACAAACGAGATAGATTCAAATCCATGCGAAACATACGATTTAACATCAAATGAATGCGAAGTAGAAGGCATAGCTTTAAATCCATAGGGATAAAATGCTTTAGCTTCAAATACTTGTGACATACATGATTTAGCTTCAACAGCGTGCGAAACAAGCGAGTTAGCTTCAAATCCATGCGAAACACATGATTTAGCTTCAAATCAATGCGAAGTAGAAGGCTTATTTTCAAATCCATGCGAAACAAGTGGTTCAGCTTCAAATACTTGTGATATACATGATTTAGCTTCAACAGCATGCAAAACTAACGAGTTAGCTTCAAATCCATGCGAAACACATGAGTTAGCTTCTTATCAATGCGAAGTAGAAGGCTGATCTTCGAATCCACGCGAAACAAATGGATTAGCTTCAAATACTTGTGATATACATTATTATTTTCAAATCCATGCGAAACAAGTGGTTCAGCTTCAAATACTTGTGATGTGCATGATTTAGATTCAAATGCAAGCGAAACGAACGAGTTAGCTTCAAATCCATTCGAAACACATGAATTAGCTTCAAATCAATGCGAAGTAGAAGGCTTATCTTCAAATCCATGCGAAACAAGTGGTTCAGCTTCAAATACTTGTGATGTGCATGATTTAGATTCAAATGCAAGCGAAACGAACGAGTTAGCTTCAAATCCATGCGAAACATATGATTTAACTTCAAATCAATGCGAAGTAGAAGGCTGATCTTCGAATCCACGCGAAACAAATGGATTAGCTTCAAATACTTGTGATATACATTATTATTTTCAAATCCATGCGAAACAAGTGGTTCAGCTTCAAATACTTGTGATGTGCATGATTTAGATTCAAATGCAAGCGAAACGAACGAGTTAGCTTCAAATCCATGCGAATCAAATGGTTTAGCTTCAAATAATTGTGATATACATGATTTAGCTTCAACTGCATTACGAAACAAACTAGTTAGCTTCAAATTCAAGAGAAACACATGATTCAGTTTCAAATAAAAGCGAAGTAGATGGCATTGCATCAAATCCATGCGAATCAAATGGTTTAGCTGCAAATACTTATGATATACATGATTTAGCTTCAACTCCATGCGATACAAACGATTAGCTTCAAATGCATGCGAAACACATGATTTAGATTAAAATCAATGCGAAGTAGAAGGCTTATCTTCAAATCCATGCGAATCAAATGGTTGAGCTTCAAATACTTGGGATATACATGATTCAGCTTCAACTGCATGCGTAACAAATGAGTTAGCTTCAAATCTATGCGAAACACATGATTTAGCTTCAAATTTATTCCAAACACATGGTTTAGCCTGATATTCGTGCGAAACAAATGGTTCAGCTTCAAATACTTGTGACATTCATGATTTAGCTACAACTGCATGTGAAACGAACGTGTTAGCTTCAAATTCAAGAGAAACACATGATTCAGTTTCAAATAAAAGCGAAGTAGATGGCATAGCATCAAATCCATGCGAATCAAATGGTTTAGCTTCAAATACTTGTGATATACATGATTTAGCTTCAACTGCATGCGATACAAACGATTAGCTTCAAATCCATGCGAAACATATGATTTAACTTCAAATCAATGCGAAGTAGAAGGCTGATCTTCGAATCCACGCGAAACAAATGGATTAGCTTCAAATACTTGTGATATACATGATTTATCTTCAACTGCATGCGAAACAAACGAGATAGCTTTAAATCCATCCGAAACAGATGATTTAGATTAAAATCAATGCGAAGTAGAAGGCTTATTTTGAAATCCATGCGAATCAAATGGTTTAGCTTCAAATAATTGTGATATACATGATTTAGCTTCAATTGCTTGCGAAACAAACGAGTTAGTTTCAAATCCATTCGAAACACATGATTTAGCTTCAAATCAATGCGAAGTAGAAGGCTTATCTTCAAATCCATGCGAAACAAGTGGTTCAGCTTCAAATACATGTGATGTGCATGATTTAGCTTCAAATGCAAGCGAAACGAACGAGTTAGCTTCAAATCCATGCGAAACACATGATTTTGCTTCTTATCAATGCGAAGTAGAAGGCTGATCTTCGTATCCTTGCGAAACAAATGGTTTAGCTTCAAATAATTGTGATATACATGATTTAGCTTCAACAGCATGCAAAACTAACGAGTTAGCTTCAAATCCATGCGAAACACATGAGTTAGCTTCTTATCAATGCGAAGTAGAAGGCTGATCTTCGAATCCTTGCGAAACAAATGGTTTAGCTTCAAATACTTGTGATATACATGAATAAGCTTCAACAGCATGCAAAATTAGCGAGTTAGCTTCAAATCTATGCGAAACATATGATTTAGCTTGACATCAATGCGATTTAGAAGGCTTATATTCGAATCCATGCGAAACAAATGGTTGAGCTTCAAATACCTGTGATATACATGATTTATCTTCAACTGCATGCGAAAAAAACGAGATAGCTTTAAATCCATCCGAAACAGATGATTTAGATTAAAATCAATGCGAAGTAGAAGGCTTATTTTGAAATTCATGCGAATCAAATGGTTTGGCTTCAAATAATTGTGATATATATGATTTAGCTTCAATTGCATGCGAAACAAACGAGTTAGCTTCAAATCCATTCGAAACACATGATTTAGCTTCAAATCAATGCGAAGTAGAAGGCTTATCTTCAAATCCATGCGAAACAAGTGGTTCAGCTTCAAATACTTGTGATGTGCATGATTTAGCTTCAAATGCAAGCGAAACGAACGAGTTAGCTTCAAATCCATGCGAAACACATGATTTTGCTTCTTATCAATGCGAAGTAGAAAGCTGATCTTCGAATCCTTGCGAAACAAATGGTTTAGCTTCAAATACTTGTGATGTACATGAATAAGCTTCAACAGCATGCAAAACTAGCGAGTTAGCTTCAAATCCTTGCGAAACACATGATTTAGCTTGAAATCAATGCGATTTAGAAGGCTTATCTTCGAATCCATGCGAAACAACTGGTTTAGCTTCAAATACCTGTGATATACATGATTTATCTTCAACTGCATGCGAAACAAACGAGATAGCTTTAAATCCATGCGAAACAGATGATTTAGATTAAAATCAATTCGAAGTAGAAGGCTTATTTTGAAATCCATGCGAATCAAATGGTTTAGCTTCAAATAATTGTGATATACATGATTTAGCTTCAACTGCATTACGAAACAAACTAGTTAGCTTCAAATTCAAGAGAAACACATGATTCAGTTTCAAATAAAAGCGAAGTAGATGGCATTGCATCAAATCCATGCGAATCAAATGGTTTAGCTGCAAATACTTGTGATATACATGATTTAGCTTCAACTCCATGCGATACAAACGATTAGCTTCAAATGCATGCGAAACACATGAATTATATTAAAATCAATGCGAAGTAGAAGGCTTATCTTCAAATCCATGCGAATCAAATGGTTGAGCTTCAAATACTTGGGATATACATGATTCAGCTTCAACTGCATGCGTAACAAATGAGTTAGCTTCAAATCTATGCGAAACACATGATTTAGCTTCAAATTCATTCCAAACACATGGTTTAGCCTGATATTCGTGCGAAACAAATGGTTCAGCTTCAAATACTTGTGACATACATGATTTAGCTTCAACTGCATGTGAAACGAACGTGTTAGCTTCAAATTCAAGAGAAACACATGATTCAGTTTCAAATAAAAGCGAAGTAGATGGCATAGCATCAAATCCATGCGAATCAAATGGTTTAGCTTCAAATACTTGTGATATACATGATTTAGCTTCAACTGCATGCGATACAAACGATTAGCTTCAAATCCATGCGAAACATATGATTTAACTTCAAATCAATGCGAAGTAGAAGGCTGATCTTCGAACCCACGCGAAACAAATGGATTAGCTTCAAATACTTGTGATACACATGATTTATCTTCAACTGCATGCGAAACAAACGAGATAGCTTTAAATCCATGCGAAACAGATGATTTAGATTAAAATCAATGCGAAGTAGAAGGCTTATTTTGAAATCCATGCGAATCAAATGGTTTAGCTTCAAATAATTGTGATATACATGATTTAGCTTCAACTGCATTACGAAACAAACTAGTTAGTTTCAAATTCAAGAGAAACACATGATGCAGTTTCAAATAAAAGCGAAGTAGATGGCATAGCATCAAATCCATGCGAATCAAATGGTTTAGCTTCAAATACTTGTGATATACATGATTTAGCTTCAACTCCATGCGATACAAACGATTAGCTTCAAATGCATGCGAAACACATGATTTAGATTAAAATCAATGCGAAGTAGAAGGCTGATCTTCGAATCCACGCGAAACAAATGGTTGAGCTTCAAATACTTGGGATATACATGATTCAGCTTCAACTGCATGCGAAAAAAACGAGATAGCTTTAAATCCATCCGAAACAGATGATTTAGATTAAAATCAATGCGAAGTAGAAGGCTTATCTTCAAATCCATGCGAAACAAGTGGTTCAGCTTCAAATACTTGTGATGTGCATGATTTAGCTTCAAATGCAAGCGAAACGAACGAGTTAGCTTCAAATCCATGCGAAACACATGATTTAGCATCAAGTCAACGCGAAGTTGATTGCTTAGTTTCTAATCCATGCGAAACGAATGATTTAGCTTTCTCACACACTTGAGAATATAAGTGATATAGCTTCAAATGCAGGCGAAACATACGAGTTAGCTTCAAACCCATGCGAAACACATGATTTAGCATCTAATCAATGCGAAGTGAAAGGCTGATCTTCGAATCCATGCGAAGCAAATGGTTTAGCTTCAAATAATTGTGATACACTTGATTTATATTCAACAGCATGCGAAACAAACGAGTTAGCTTCAAATACATGCGAAACACATGATTTAACTTCAAATCAATGCGAAGTATGCGGCTTATCTTCGAATCCATGCGAAATAAATGGTTTAGCTTCAAATACTTGTGATACACTTGAGTTAGCTTCAACAACATGCGAAACAAACGAGTTAGCTTCAAATCCATGCGATACACATGATTTAGCTTCAAATCAATCCGAATTAGAAGGCTTATCTTCGAATACATGCGAAACAAATGATATAGCTTCAAATACTTGTGATATACATGATTTAGTTTCAACAGCATGCGAAACAAATGAGTTAGATTCAAATCCATGCGAAACACATGATTTAGCATCAAATGAAAGCGAAGTAGAAGGCTGATCTACGAATCCATGCGAAGCAAATGGTTTAGCTTCAAATACTTGTGTTACACTTGATTGTGCTTCAACAGCATGCGAAACAAACGAGTTAGCTTCAAATACATGCGAAGCACATGATTTAGCTTCAAATCAATGCGAAGTAGGAGGCTTATCTTCGAATCGATGCGAAACAAATGATATAGCTTCAAATACTTGTGATATACATGATTTAGATTCAACTGCATGCGAAACAAACGAGATAGCTTTAAATCCATCCGAAACAGATGATTTAGATTAAAATCTATGCGAAGTAGAAGGCTTATTTTGAAATCCATGCGAATCAAATGGTTTAGCTTCAAATAATTGTGATATTCATGATTTAGCTTCAATTGCATGCGAAACAAACGAGTTAGCTTCAAATCCATTCGAAACACATGATTTAGCTTCAAATCAATGCGAAGTAGAAGGCTTATCTTCAAATCCATGCGAAACAAGTGGTTCAGCTTCAAATACTTGTGATGTGCATGATTTAGCTTCAAATGCAAGCGAAACGAACGAGTTAGCTTCAAATCCATGCGAAAAACATGATTTAGCTTCTTATCAATGCGAAGTAGAAGGCTGATCTTCGAATCCTTGCGAAACAAATGGTTTTGCTTCAAATACTTGTGATGTACATGAATAAGCTTCAAGAGCATGCAAAACTAGCGAGTTAGCTTCAAATCCATGCGAAACACATGATTTAGCTTGAAATCAATGCGATTTAGAAGGCTTATTTTGAAATCCATGCGAATCAAATGGTTTAGCTTCAAATAATTGTGATATACATGATTTAGCTTCAACTGCATTACGAAACAAACTAGTTAGTTTCAAATTCAAGAGAAACACATGATGCAGTTTCAAATAAAAGCGAAGTAGATGGCATAGCATCAAATCCATGCGAATCAAATGGTTTAGCTTCAAATACTTGTGATATACATGATTTAGCTTCAACTGCATGCGATACAAATGATTAGCTTCAAATCCATGCGAAACATATGATTTAACTTCAAATCAATGCGAAGTAGAAGGCTGATCTTCGAATCCACGCGAAACAAATGGATTAGCTTCAAATACTTGTGATATACATGATTTATCTTCAACTGCATGCGAAATAAACGAGATAGCTTTAAATCCATCCGAAACAGATGATTTAGATTAAAATCAATGCGAAGTAGAAGGCTTACTTTGAAATCCATGCGAATCAAATGGTTTACCTTCAAATAATTGTGATATACATGATTTAGCTTCAATTGCTTGCGAAACAAACGAGTTAGCTTCAAATCCATTCGAAACACATGATTTAGCTTCAAATCAATGCGAAGTAGAAGGCTTATCTTCAAATCCATGCGAAACAAGTGGTTCAGCTTCAAATACTTGTGATGTGCATGATTTAGCTTCAAATGCAAGCGAAACGAGCGAGTTAGCTTCAAATCCATGCGAAACACATGATTTTGCTTCTTATCAATGCGAAGTAGAAGGCTGATCTTCGTATCCTTGCGAAACAAATGGTTTAGCGGCAAATACTTGTGATATACATGATTTAGCTTCAACAGCATGCAAAACTAACGAGTTAGCTTCAAATCCATGCGAAACACATGAGTTAGCTTCTTATCAATGCGAAGTAGAAGACTGATCTTCGAATCCTTGCGAAACAAATGGTTTAGCTTCAAATACTTGTGATATACATGAATAAGCTTCAACAGCATGCAAAATTAGCGAGTTAGCTTCAAATCTATGCGAAACATATGATTTAGCTTGACATCAATGCGATTTAGAAGGCTTATATTCGAATCCATGCGAAACAAATGGTTTAGCTTCAAATACCTGTGATATACATGATTTAGTTTCAACAGCATGCGAAACAAACGAGTTAGCTTCAAATCCATGCGAAACACATGATATAGCTTCAAATCAATGCGAAGTAGGAGGCTTATCTTCGAATCCATGCGAAACAAATGGTTTAGCTTCAAATACTTGTGATATACATGATTTAGCTTCAATTGCATGCGAAACAAACGAGTTATCTTGAAATCCAAGCGAAACACATGATTTAGCTTCAAATCAATGCGAAGTAGAAGGCTTATCTTCAAATCCATGCGAAACAAGTGGTACAGCTTCAAATACTTGTGATGTGCATGATTTAGCTTCAAATGCAAGCGAAACGAACGAGTTAGCTTCAAATCCATGCGAAACACATGACCTAGCTTCTTATCAATGGGAAGTAGAAGGCTGATCTTCGAATCCTTGCGAAACAAATGGTTTAGCTTCCAATACTTGTGATATACATGATTTAGCTTCAACTGCATGCGATACAAACGATTAGCATCAAATCCATGCGAAACATATGATTTAACTTCAAATCAATGCGAAGTAGAAGGCTGATCTTCGAATCCACGCGAAACAAATGGTTTAGCTTCAAATACCTGTGATATACATGATTTATCTTCAACTGCATGCGAAACAAACGAGATAGCTTTAAATCCATCCGAAACAGATGATTTAGATTAAAATCAATGCGAAGTAGAAGGCTTATTTTGAAATCCATGCGAATCAAATGGTTTAGCTTCAAATAATTGTGATATACATGATTTAGCTTCAATTGCATGCGAAACAAACGAGTTAGCTTCAAATCCATTCGAAACACATGATTTAGCTTCAAATCAATGCAAAGTAGAAGGCTTATCTTCAAATCCATGCGAAACAAGTGGTTCAGCTTCAAATACTTGTGATGTGCATGATTTAGCTTCAAATGCAAGCGAAACGAACGAGTTAGCTTCAAATCCATGCGAAACACATGATTTTGCTTCTTATCAATGCGAAGTAGAAGGCTGTTCTTCGAATCCTTGCGAAACAAATGGTTTAGCTTCAAATACTTGTGATGTACATGAATAAGCTTCAACAGCATGCAAAACTAGCGAGTTAGCTTCAAATCCATGCGAAACACATGATTTAGCTTGAAATCAATGCGATTTAGAAGGCCTATCTTCGAATCCATGCGAAACAAATGGTTTAGCTTCAAATACCTGTGATATACATGATTTATCTTCAACTGCATGCGAAAAAAACGAGATAGCTTTAAATTCATCCGAAACAGATGATTTAGATTAAAATCAATGCAAGTAGAAGGCTTATTTTGAAATCCATGCGAATCAAATGGTTTAGCTTCAAATAATTGTGATATACATGATTTAGCTTCAGTTGCATGCGAAACAAACGAGTTAGCTTGAAATCCAAGCGAAACACATGATTTAGCTTGTTATCAATGCGAAGTAGAAGGCTGATCTTCGAATCCTTGCGAAACAAATGGTTTAGCTTCAAATACTTGTGATGTGCATGAATAAGCTTCAACAGCATGCAAAACTAGCGAGTTAGCTTCAAATCCATGCGAAACACATGATTTTGCTTCTTATCAATGCGAAGTAGAAGGCTGATCTTCGTATCCTTGCGAAACAAATGGTTTAGCTTCAAATACTTGTGATATACATGATTTAGCTTCAACAGCATGCAAAACTAACGAGTTAGCTTCAAATCCATCCGAAACAGATGATTTAGATTAAAATCAATGCGAAGTAGAAGGCTTATTTTGAAATCCATGCGAATCAAATGGTTTAGCTTCAAATAATTGTGATATACATGATTTAGCTTCAATTGCTTGCGAAACAAACGAGTTAGTTTCAAATCCATTCGAAACACATGATTTAGCTTCAAATCAATGCGAAGTAGAAGGCTTATCTTCAAATCCATGCGAAACAAGTGGTTCAGCTTCAAATACATGTGATGTGCATGATTTAGCTTCAAATGCAAGCGAAACGAACGAGTTAGCTTCAAATCCATGCGAAACACATGATTTTGCTTCTTATCAATGCGAAGTAGAAGGCTGATCTTCGTATCCTTGCGAAACAAATGGTTTAGCTTCAAATAATTGTGATATACATGATTTAGCTTCAACAGCATGCAAAACTAACGAGTTAGCTTCAAATCCATGCGAAACACATGAGTTAGCTTCTTATCAATGCGAAGTAGAAGGCTGATCTTCGAATCCTTGCGAAACAAATGGTTTAGCTTCAAATACTTGTGATATACATGAATAAGCTTCAACAGCATGCAAAATTAGCGAGTTAGCTTCAAATCTATGCGAAACATATGATTTAGCTTGACATCAATGCGATTTAGAAGGCTTATATTCGAATCCATGCGAAACAAATGGTTGAGCTTCAAATACCTGTGATATACATGATTTATCTTCAACTGCATGCGAAAAAAACGAGATAGCTTTAAATCCATCCGAAACAGATGATTTAGATTAAAATCAATGCGAAGTAGAAGGCTTATTTTGAAATTCATGCGAATCAAATGGTTTGGCTTCAAATAATTCTGATATATATGATTTAGCTTCAATTGCATGCGAAACAAACGAGTTAGCTTCAAATCCATTCGAAACACATGATTTAGCTTCAAATCAATGCGAAGTAGAAGGCTTATCTTCAAATCCATGCGAAACAAGTGGTTCAGCTTCAAATACTTGTGATGTGCATGATTTAGCTTCAAATGCAAGCGAAACGAACGAGTTAGCTTCAAATCCATGCGAAACACATGATTTTGCTTCTTATCAATGCGATGTAGAAAGCTGATCTTCGAATCCTTGCGAAACAAATGGTTTAGCTTCAAATACTTGTGATGTACATGAATAAGCTTCAACAGCATGCAAAACTAGCGAGTTAGCTTCAAATCCTTGCGAAACACATGATTTAGCTTGAAATCAATGCGATTTAGAAGGCTTATCTTCGAATCCATGCGAAACAACTGGTTTAGCTTCAAATACCTGTGATATACATGATTTATCTTCAACTGCATGCGAAACAAACGAGATAGCTTTAAATCCATGCGAAACAGATGATTTAGATTAAAATCAATTCGAAGTAGAAGGCTTATTTTGAAATCCATGCGAATCAAATGGTTTAGCTTCAAATAATTGTGATATACATGATTTAGCTTCAACTGCATTACGAAACAAACTAGTTAGCTTCAAATTCAAGAGAAACACATGATTCAGTTTCAAATAAAAGCGAAGTAGATGGCATTGCATCAAATCCATGCGAATCAAATGGTTTAGCTGCAAATACTTGTGATATACATGATTTAGCTTCAACTCCATGCGATACAAACGATTAGCTTCAAATGCATGCGAAACACATGAATTATATTAAAATCAATGCGAAGTAGAAGGCTTATCTTCAAATCCATGCGAATCAAATGGTTGAGCTTCAAATACTTGGGATATACATGATTCAGCTTCAACTGCATGCGTAACAAATGAGTTAGCTTCAAATCTATGCGAAACACATGATTTAGCTTCAAATTCATTCCAAACACATGGTTTAGCCTGATATTCGTGCGAAACAAATGGTTCAGCTTCAAATACTTGTGACATACATGATTTAGCTTCAACTGCATGTGAAACGAACGTGTTAGCTTCAAATTCAAGAGAAACACATGATTCAGTTTCAAATAAAAGCGAAGTAGATGGCATAGCATCAAATCCATGCGAATCAAATGGTTTAGCTTCAAATACTTGTGATATACATGATTTAGCTTCAACTGCATGCGATACAAACGATTAGCTTCAAATGCATGCGAAACACATGATTTAGATTAAAATCAATGCGAAGTAGAAGGCTGATCTTCGAATCCACGCGAAACAAATGGTTGAGCTTCAAATACTTGGGATATACATGATTCAGCTTCAACTGCATGCGAAAAAAACGAGATAGCTTTAAATCCATCCGAAACAGATGATTTAGATTAAAATCAATGCGAAGTAGAAGGCTTATCTTCAAATCCATGCGAAACAAGTGGTTCAGCTTCAAATACTTGTGATGTGCATGATTTAGCTTCAAATGCAAGCGAAACGAACGAGTTAGCTTCAAATCCATGCGAAACACATGATTTAGCATCAAGTCAACGCGAAGTTGATTGCTTAGTTTCTAATCCATGCGAAACGAATGATTTAGCTTTCTCACACACTTGAGAATATAAGTGATATAGCTTCAAATGCAGGCGAAACATACGAGTTAGCTTCAAACCCATGCGAAACACATGATTTAGCATCTAATCAATGCGAAGTGAAAGGCTGATCTTCGAATCCATGCGAAGCAAATGGTTTAGCTTCAAATAATTGTGATACACTTGATTTATATTCAACAGCATGCGAAACAAACGAGTTAGCTTCAAATACATGCGAAACACATGATTTAACTTCAAATCAATGCGAAGTATGCGGCTTATCTTCGAATCCATGCGAAATAAATGGTTTAGCTTCAAATACTTGTGATACACTTGAGTTAGCATCAACAACATGCGAAACAAACGAGTTAGCTTCAAATCCATGCGATACACATGATTTAGCTTCAAATCAATCCGAATTAGAAGGCTTATCTTCGAATACATGCGAAACAAATGATATAGCTTCAAATACTTGTGATATACATGATTTAGTTTCAACAGCATGCGAAACAAATGAGTTAGATTCAAATCCATGCGAAACACATGATTTAGCATCAAATGAAAGCGAAGTAGAAGGCTGATCTACGAATCCATGCGAAGCAAATGGTTTAGCTTCAAATACTTGTGTTACACTTGATTGTGCTTCAACAGCATGCGAAACAAACGAGTTAGCTTCAAATACATGCGAAGCACATGATTTAGCTTCAAATCAATGCGAAGTAGGAGGCTGATCTACGAATCAATGCGAAGCAAATGGTTTAGCTTCAAATACTTGTGATACACTTGAGTTAGCTTCAACAACATGCGAAACAAACGATGTAGCTTCAAATCCATGCGAAACACATGATTTAGCTCCAAATCAATGCGAATTAGAAGGGTTATCTTCGAATCTATGCGAGACAAATGATATAGCTTCAAATACTTGTGAAATACGTGATTTAGCTTCAACAGCATGCTAAACAAACGAGTCAGCTTCAAATCCATGCGAAACACATCATTTAGTTTCAAATCAATGCGAAGTAGAAGGGTTATCTTCGAATCCACGCGAAACAAATGGATTAGCTTCAAATACTTGTGATACACACGATTTATCTTCAACTGCATGCGAAACAAACGAGATAGCTTTAAATCCATCCGAAACAGATGATTTAGATTAAAATCTATGCGAAGTAGAAGGCTTATTTTGAAATCCATGCGAATCAAATGGTTTAGCTTCAAATAATTGTGATATTCATGATTTAGCTTCAATTGCATGCGAAACAAACGAGTTAGCTTCAAATCCATTCGAAACACATGATTTAGCTTCAAATCAATGCGAAGTAGAAGGCTTATCTTCAAATCCATGCGAAACAAGTGGTTCAGCTTCAAATACTTGTGATGTGCATGATTTAGCTTCAAATGCAAGCGAAACGAACGAGTTAGCTTCAAATCCATGCGAAAAACATGATTTAGCTTCTTATCAATGCGAAGTAGAAGGCTGATCTTCGAATCCTTGCGAAACAAATGGTTTTGCTTCAAATACTTGTGATGTACATGAATAAGCTTCAAGAGCATGCAAAACTAGCGAGTTAGCTTCAAATCCATGCGAAACACATGATTTAGCTTGAAATCAATGCGATTTAGAAGGCTTATTTTGAAATCCATGCGAATCAAATGGTTTAGCTTCAAATAATTGTGATATACATGATTTAGCTTCAACTGCATTACGAAACAAACTAGTTAGTTTCAAATTCAAGAGAAACACATGATGCAGTTTCAAATAAAAGCGAAGTAGATGGCATAGCATCAAATCCATGCGAATCAAATGGTTTAGCTTCAAATACTTGTGATATACATGATTTAGCTTCAACTGCATGCGATACAAATGATTAGCTTCAAATCCATGCGAAACATATGATTTAACTTCAAATCAATGCGAAGTAGAAGGCTGATCTTCGAATCCACGCGAAACAAATGGATTAGCTTCAAATACTTGTGATATACATGATTTATCTTCAACTGCATGCGAAACAAACGAGATAGCTTTAAATCCATCCGAAACAGATGATTTAGATTAAAATCAATGCGAAGTAGAAGGCTTACTTTGAAATCCATGCGAATCAAATGGTTTACCTTCAAATAATTGTGATATACATGATTTAGCTTCAATTGCTTGCGAAACAAACGAGTTAGCTTCAAATCCATTCGAAACACATGATTTAGCTTCAAATCAATGCGAAGTAGAAGGCTTATCTTCAAATCCATGCGAAACAAGTGGTTCAGCTTCAAATACTTGTGATGTGCATGATTTAGCTTCAAATGCAAGCGAAACGAGCGAGTTAGCTTCAAATCCATGCGAAACACATGATTTTGCTTCTTATCAATGCGAAGTAGAAGGCTGATCTTCGTATCCTTGCGAAACAAATGGTTTAGCGGCAAATACTTGTGATATACATGATTTAGCTTCAACAGCATGCAAAACTAACGAGTTAGCTTCAAATCCATGCGAAACACATGAGTTAGCTTCTTATCAATGCGAAGTAGAAGACTGATCTTCGAATCCTTGCGAAACAAATCGTTTAGCTTCAAATACTTGTGATATACATGAATAAGCTTCAACAGCATGCAAAATTAGCGAGTTAGCTTCAAATCTATGCGAAACATATGATTTAGCTTGACATCAATGCGATTTAGAAGGCTTATATTCGAATCCATGCGAAACAAATGGTTTAGCTTCAAATACCTGTGATATACATGATTTAGTTTCAACAGCATGCGAAACAAACGAGTTAGCTTCAAATCCATGCGAAACACATGATATAGCTTCAAATCAATGCGAAGTAGGAGGCTTATCTTCGAATCCATGCGAAACAAATGGTTTAGCTTCAAATACTTGTGATATACATGATTTAGCTTCAATTGCATGCGAAACAAACGAGTTATCTTGAAATCCAAGCGAAACACATGATTTAGCTTCAAATCAATGCGAAGTAGAAGGCTTATCTTCAAATCCATGCGAAACAAGTGGTACAGCTTCAAATACTTGTGATGTGCATGATTTAGCTTCAAATGCAAGCGAAACGAACGAGTTAGCTTCAAATCCATGCGAAACACATGATTTAGCTTCTTATCAATGGGAAGTAGAAGGCTGATCTTCGAATCCTTGCGAAACAAATGGTTTAGCTTCAAATACTTGTGATATACATGATTTAGCTTCAACTGCATGCGATACAAACGATTAGCATCAAATCCATGCGAAACACATGATTTAGCTTGTTATCAATGCGAAGTAGAAGGCTGATCTTCGAATCCTTGCGAAACAAATGGTTTAGCTTCAAATACTTGTGATGTACATGAATAAGCTTCAACAGCATGCAAATCTAGCGAGTTAGCTTCAAATCCATGCGAAACACATGATTTAGCTTGAAATCAATGCGATTTAGAAGGCCTATCTTCGAATCCATGCGAAACAAATGGTTTAGCTTCAAATACCTGTGATATACATGATTTATCTTCAACTGCATGCGAAAAAAACGAGATAGCTTTAAATTCATCCGAAACAGATGATTTAGATTAAAATCAATGCAAGTAGAAGGCTTATTTTGAAATCCATGCGAATCAAATGGTTTAGCTTCAAATAATTGTGATATACATGATTTAGCTTCAGTTGCATGCGAAACAAACGAGTTAGCTTCAAATCCATTCGAAACACATGATTTAGCTTCAAATCAATGCAAAGTAGAAGGCTTATCTTCAAATCCATGCGAAACAAGTGGTTCAGCTTCAAATACTTGTGATGTGCATGATTTAGCTTCAAATGCAAGCGAAACGAACGAGTTAGCTTCAAATCCATGCGAAACACATGATTTTGCTTCTTATCAATGCGAAGTAGAAGGCTGATCTTCGTATCCTTGCGAAACAAATGGTTTAGCGGCAAATACTTGTGATATACATGATTTAGCTTCAACAGCATGCAAAACTAACGAGTTAGCTTCAAATCCATGCGAAACACATGAGTTAGCTTCTTATCAATGCGAAGTAGAAGGCTGATCTTCGAATTCTTGCGAAACAAATGGTTTAGCATCAAATACTTGTGATATACATGAATAAGCTTCAACAGCATGCAAAATTAGCGAGTTAGCTTCAAATCTATGCGAAACACATGATTTAGCTTCAAATCAATGCGAAGTAGAAGGCTTATCTTCAAATCCATGCGAAACAAGTGGTACAGCTTCAAATACTTGTGATGTGCATGATTTAGCTTCAGTTGCATGCGAAACAAACGAGTTAGCTTGAAATCCAAGCGAAACACATGATTTAGCTTGTTATCAATGCGAAGTAGAAGGCTGTTCTTCGAATCCTTGCGAAACAAATGGTTTAGCTTCAAATACTTGTGATGTACATGAATAAGCTTCAACAGCATGCAAAACTAGCGAGTTAGCTTCAAATCCATGCGAAACACATGATTTAGCTTGAAATCAATGCGATTTAGAAGGCCTATCTTCGAATCCATGCGAAACAAATGGTTTAGCTTCAAATACCTGTGATATACATGATTTATCTTCAACTGCATGCGAAAAAAACGAGATAGCTTTAAATTCATCCGAAACAGATGATTTAGATTAAAATCAATGCAAGTAGAAGGCTTATTTTGAAATCCATGCGAATCAAATGGTTTAGCTTCAAATAATTGGATATACATGATTTAGCTTCAGTTGCATGCGAAACAAACGAGTTAGCTTGAAATCCAAGCGAAACACATGATTTAGCTTGTTATCAATGCGAAGTAGAAGGCTGATCTTCGAATCCTTGCGAAACAAATGGTTTAGCTTCAAATACTTGTGATGTGCATGAATAAGCTTCAACAGCATGCAAAACTAGCGAGTTAGCTTCAAATCCATGCGAAACACATGATTTTGCTTCTTATCAATGCGAAGTAGAAGGCTGATCTTCGTATCCTTGCGAAACAAATGGTTTAGCTTCAAATACTTGTGATATACATGATTTAGCTTCAACAGCATGCAAAACTAACGAGTTAGCTTCAAATCCATCCGAAACAGATGATTTAGATTAAAATCAATGCGAAGTAGAAGGCTTATTTTGAAATCCATGCGAATCAAATGGTTTAGCTTCAAATAATTGTGATATACATGATTTAGCTTCAATTGCTTGCGAAACAAACGAGTTAGTTTCAAATCCATTCGAAACACATGATTTAGCTTCAAATCAATGCGAAGTAGAAGGCTTATCTTCAAATCCATGCGAAACAAGTGGTTCAGCTTCAAATACATGTGATGTGCATGATTTAGCTTCAAATGCAAGCGAAACGAACGAGTTAGCTTCAAATCCATGCGAAACACATGATTTTGCTTCTTATCAATGCGAAGTAGAAGGCTGATCTTCGTATCCTTGCGAAACAAATGGTTTAGCTTCAAATAATTGTGATATACATGATTTAGCTTCAACAGCATGCAAAACTAACGAGTTAGCTTCAAATCCATGCGAAACACATGAGTTAGCTTCTTATCAATGCGAAGTAGAAGGCTGATCTTCGAATCCTTGCGAAACAAATGGTTTAGCTTCAAATACTTGTGATATACATGAATAAGCTTCAACAGCATGCAAAATTAGCGAGTTAGCTTCAAATCTATGCGAAACATATGATTTAGCTTGACATCAATGCGATTTAGAAGGCTTATATTCGAATCCATGCGAAACAAATGGTTGAGCTTCAAATACCTGTGATATACATGATTTATCAACAACTGCATGCGAAAAAAACGAGATAGCTTTAAATCCATCCGAAACAGATGATTTAGATTAAAATCAATGCGAAGTAGAAGGCTTATTTTGAAATTCATGCGAATCAAATGGTTTGGCTTCAAATAATTCTGATATATATGATTTAGCTTCAATTGCATGCGAAACAAACGAGTTAGCTTCAAATCCATTCGAAACACATGATTTAGCTTCAAATCAATGCGAAGTAGAAGGCTTATCTTCAAATCCATGCGAAACAAGTGGTTCAGCTTCAAATACTTGTGATGTGCATGATTTAGCTTCAAATGCAAGCGAAACGAACGAGTTAGCTTCAAATCCATGCGAAACACATGATTTTGCTTCTTATCAATGCGAAGTAGAAAGCTGATCTTCGAATCCTTGCGAAACAAATGGTTTAGCTTCAAATACTTGTGATGTACATGAATAAGCTTCAACAGCATGCAAAACTAGCGAGTTAGCTTCAAATCCTTGCGAAACACATGATTTAGCTTGAAATCAATGCGATTTAGAAGGCTTATCTTCGAATCCATGCGAAACAACTGGTTTAGCTTCAAATACCTGTGATATACATGATTTATCTTCAACTGCATGCGAAACAAACGAGATAGCTTTAAATCCATGCGAAACAGATGATTTAGATTAAAATCAATTCGAAGTAGAAGGCTTATTTTGAAATCCATGCGAATCAAATGGTTTAGCTTCAAATAATTGTGATATACATGATTTAGCTTCAACTGCATTACGAAACAAACTAGTTAGCTTCAAATTCAAGAGAAACACATGATGCAGTTTCAAATAAAAGCGAAGTAGATGGCATTGCATCAAATCCATGCGAATCAAATGGTTTAGCTGCAAATACTTGTGATATACATGATTTAGCTTCAACTCCATGCGATACAAACGATTAGCTTCAAATGCATGCGAAACACATGAATTATATTAAAATCAATGCGAAGTAGAAGGCTTATCTTCAAATCCATGCGAATCAAATGGTTGAGCTTCAAATACTTGGGATATACATGATTCAGCTTCAACTGCATGCGTAACAAATGAGTTAGCTTCAAATCTATGCGAAACACATGATTTAGCTTCAAATTCATTCCAAACACATGGTTTAGCCTGATATTCGTGCGAAACAAATGGTTCAGCTTCAAATACTTGTGACATACATGATTTAGCTTCAACTGCATGTGAAACGAACGTGTTAGCTTCAAATTCAAGAGAAACACATGATTCAGTTTCAAATAAAAGCGAAGTAGATGGCATAGCATCAAATCCATGCGAATCAAATGGTTTAGCTTCAAATACTTGTGATATACATGATTTAGCTTCAACTGCATGCGATACAAACGATTAGCTTCAAATCCATGCGAAACATATGATTTAACTTCAAATCAATGCGAAGTAGAAGGCTGATCTTCGAACCCACGCGAAACAAATGGATTAGCTTCAAATACTTGTGATACACATGATTTATCTTCAACTGCATGCGAAACAAACGAGATAGCTTTAAATCCATGCGAAACAGATGATTTAGATTAAAATCAATGCGAAGTAGAAGGCTTATTTTGAAATCCATGCGAATCAAATGGTTTAGCTTCAAATAATTGTGATATACATGATTTAGCTTCAACTGCATTACGAAACAAACTAGTTAGTTTCAAATTCAAGAGAAACACATGATGCAGTTTCAAATAAAAGCGAAGTAGATGGCATAGCATCAAATCCATGCGAATCAAATGGTTTAGCTTCAAATACTTGTGATATACATGATTTAGCTTCAACTCCATGCGATACAAACGATTAGCTTCAAATGCATGCGAAACACATGATTTAGATTAAAATCAATGCGAAGTAGAAGGCTGATCTTCGAATCCACGCGAAACAAATGGTTGAGCTTCAAATACTTGGGATATACATGATTCAGCTTCAACTGCATGCGAAAAAAACGAGATAGCTTTAAATCCATCCGAAACAGATGATTTAGATTAAAATCAATGCGAAGTAGAAGGCTTATCTTCAAATCCATGCGAAACAAGTGGTTCAGCTTCAAATACTTGTGATGTGCATGATTTAGCTTCAAATGCAAGCGAAACGAACGAGTTAGCTTCAAATCCATGCGAAACACATGATTTAGCATCAAGTCAACGCGAAGTTGATTGCTTAGTTTCTAATCCATGCGAAACGAATGATTTAGCTTTCTCACACACTTGAGAATATAAGTGATATAGCTTCAAATGCAGGCGAAACATACGAGTTAGCTTCAAACCCATGCGAAACACATGATTTAGCATCTAATCAATGCGAAGTGAAAGGCTGATCTTCGAATCCATGCGAAGCAAATGGTTTAGCTTCAAATAATTGTGATACACTTGATTTATATTCAACAGCATGCGAAACAAACGAGTTAGCTTCAAATACATGCGAAACACATGATTTAACTTCAAATCAATGCGAAGTATGCGGCTTATCTTCGAATCCATGCGAAATAAATGGTTTAGCTTCAAATACTTGTGATACACTTGAGTTAGCTTCAACAACATGCGAAACAAACGAGTTAGCTTCAAATCCATGCGATACACATGATTTAGCTTCAAATCAATCCGAATTAGAAGGCTTATCTTCGAATACATGCGAAACAAATGATATAGCTTCAAATACTTGTGATATACATGATTTAGTTTCAACAGCATGCGAAACAAATGAGTTAGATTCAAATCCATGCGAAACACATGATTTAGCATCAAATGAAAGCGAAGTAGAAGGCTGATCTACGAATCCATGCGAAGCAAATGGTTTAGCTTCAAATACTTGTGTTACACTTGATTGTGCTTCAACAGCATGCGAAACAAACGAGTTAGCTTCAAATACATGCGAAGCACATGATTTAGCTTCAAATCAATGCGAAGTAGGAGGCTTATCTTCGAATCGATGCGAAACAAATGATATAGCTTCAAATACTTGTGATATACATGATTTAGATTCAACAGCATGCGAAACAAACGAGTTAGTTTCAAATCCATGCGAAACACATGATTTAGCATCAAATCAATGCGAAGTAGGAGGCTGATCTACGAATCAATGCGAAGCAAATGGTTTAGCTTCAAATACTTGTGATGTGCATGATTTAGCTTCAAATGCAAGCGAAACGAGCGAGTTAGCTTCAAATCCATGCGAAACACATGATTTTGCTTCTTATCAATGCGAAGTAGAAGGCTGATCTTCGTATCCTTGCGAAACAAATGGTTTAGCGGCAAATACTTGTGATATACATGATTTAGCTTCAACAGCATGCAAAACTAACGAGTTAGCTTCAAATCCATGCGAAACACATGAGTTAGCTTCTTATCAATGCGAAGTAGAAGACTGATCTTCGAATCCTTGCGAAACAAATCGTTTAGCTTCAAATACTTGTGATATACATGAATAAGCTTCAACAGCATGCAAAATTAGCGAGTTAGCTTCAAATCTATGCGAAACATATGATTTAGCTTGACATCAATGCGATTTAGAAGGCTTATATTCGAATCCATGCGAAACAAATGGTTTAGCTTCAAATACCTGTGATATACATGATTTAGTTTCAACAGCATGCGAAACAAACGAGTTAGCTTCAAATCCATGCGAAACACATGATATAGCTTCAAATCAATGCGAAGTAGGAGGCTTATCTTCGAATCCATGCGAAACAAATGGTTTAGCTTCAAATACTTGTGATATACATGATTTAGCTTCAATTGCATGCGAAACAAACGAGTTATCTTGAAATCCATGCGAAACACATGATTTAGCTTCAAATCAATGCGAAGTAGAAGGCTTATCTTCAAATCCATGCGAAACAAGTGGTACAGCTTCAAATACTTGTGATGTGCATGATTTAGCTTCAAATGCAAGCGAAACGAACGAGTTAGCTTCAAATCCATGCGAAACACATGATTTAGCTTCTTATCAATGGGAAGTAGAAGGCTGATCTTCGAATCCTTGCGAAACAAATGGTTTAGCTTCAAATACTTGTGATATACATGATTTAGCTTCAACTGCATGCGATACAAACGATTAGCATCAAATCCATGCGAAACACATGATTTAGCTTGTTATCAATGCGAAGTAGAAGGCTGATCTTCGAATCCTTGCGAAACAAATGGTTTAGCTTCAAATACTTGTGATGTACATGAATAAGCTTCAACAGCATGCAAAACTAGCGAGTTAGCTTCAAATCCATGCGAAACACATGATTTAGCTTGAAATCAATGCGATTTAGAAGGCCTATCTTCGAATCCATGCGAAACAAATGGTTTAGCTTCAAATACCTGTGATATACATGATTTATCTTCAACTGCATGCGAAAAAAACGAGATAGCTTTAAATTCATCCGAAACAGATGATTTAGATTAAAATCAATGCAAGTAGAAGGCTTATTTTGAAATCCATGCGAATCAAATGGTTTAGCTTCAAATAATTGTGATATACATGATTTAGCTTCAGTTGCATGCGAAACAAACGAGTTTGCTTGAAATCCAAGCGAAACACATGATTTAGCTTGTTATCAATGCGAAGTAGAAGGCTGATCTTCGAATCCTTGCGAAACAAATGGTTTAGCTTCCAAATACTTGTGATGTGCATGAATAAGCTTCAACAGCATGCAAAACTAGCGAGTTAGCTTCAAATCCATGCGAAACACATGATTTTGCTTCTTATCAATGCGAAGTAGAAGGCTGATCTTCGTATCCTTGCGAAACAAATGGTTTAGCTTCAAATACTTGTGATATACATGATTTAGCTTCAACAGCATGCAAAACTAACGAGTTAGCTTCAAATCCATGCGAAACATATGATTTAGCTTGACATCAATGCGATTTAGAAGGCTTATATTCGAATCCATGCGAAACAAATGGTTTAGCTTCAAATACCTGTGATATACATGATTTATCTTCAACTGCATGCGAAAAAAACGAGATAGCTTTAAATCCATCCGAAACAGATGATTTAGATTAAAATCAATGCGAAGTAGAAGGCTTATTTTGAAATCCAAGCGAAACACATGATTTAGCTTCAAATCAATGCGAAGTAGAAGGCTTATCTTCAAATCCATGCGAATCAAATGGTTGAGCTTCAAATACTTGGGATATACATGATTCAGCTTCAACTGCATGCGTAACAAATTAGTTAGCTTCAAATCTATGCGAAACACATGATTTAGCTTCAAATTCATTCCAAACACATGGTTTAGCCTGATATTCGTGCGAAACAAATGGTTCAGCTTCAAATACTTGTGACATACATGATTTAGCTTCAACTGCATGTGAAACGAACGAGTTAGCTTCAAATTCAAGAGAAACACATGATTCAGTTTCAAATAAAAGCGAAGTAGATGGCATAGCATCAAATCCATGCGAATCAAATGGTTTAGCTTGAAATACCTGTGATATACATGATTTAGCTTCTTATCAATGCGAAGTAGAAGGTTGATCTTCGAATCCTTGCGAAACAAATGGTTTAACTTCAAATACTTGTGATGTACATGAATAAGCTTCAACAGCATGCAAAACTAGCGAGTTAGCTTCAACTCCATGCGAAACACATGATTTAGCTTGAAATCAATGCGATTTAGAGGGCTTATCTTCGAATCCATGCGAAACAACTGGTTTAGCTTCAAATACCTGTGATATACATGATTTATCTTCAACTGCATGCGAAACAAACGAGATATCTTTAAATCCATGCGAAACATATGATTTAGATTAAAATCAATGCGAAGTAGAAGGCTTATTTTGAAATCCATGCGAATCAAATGGTTTAGCTTCAAATAATTGTGATATACATGATTTAGCTTCAACTGCATTACGAAACAAACTAGTTAGCTTCAAATTCAAGAGAAACACATGATTCAGTTTCAAATAAAAGCGAAGTAGATGGCATAGCATCAAATCCATGCGAATCAAATGGTTTAGATTCAAATACTTGTGATATACATGATTTAGCTTCAACTGCATGCGATACAAACGATTAGCTTCAAATCCATGCGAAACATATGATTTAACTTCAAATCAATGCGAAGTAGACGGCTGATCTTCGAATCCTTGCGAAACAAATGGTTTAACTTCAAATACTTGTGATGTACATGAATAAGCTTCAACAGAATGCAAAACTAGCGAGTTAGCTTCAACTCCATGCGAAACACATGATTTAGCTTGAAATCAATGCGATTTAGAAGGCTTATCTTCGAATCCATGCGAAACAACTGGTTTAGCTTCAAATACCTGTGATATACATGATTTATCTTCAACTGCATGCGAAACAAACGAGATATCTTTAAATCCATGCGAAACAGATGATTTAGATTAAAATCAATGCGAAGTAGAAGGCTTATTTTGAAATCCATGCGAATCAAATGGTTTAGCTTCAAATAATTGTGATATTCATGATTTAGCTTCAATTGCATGCGAAACAAACGAGTTAGCTTCAAATCCATTCGAAACACATGATTTAGCTTCAAATCAATGCGAAGTAGAAGGCTTATCTTCAAATCCATGCGAAACAAGTGGTTCAGCTTCAAATACTTGTGATGTGCATGATTTAGCTTCAAATGCAAGCGAAACGAACGAGTTAGCTTCAAATCCATGCGAAAAACATGATTTAGCTTCTTATCAATGCGAAGTAGAAGGCTGATCTTCGAATCCTTGCGAAACAAATGGTTTTGCTTCAAATACTTGTGATGTACATGAATAAGCTTCAAGAGCATGCAAAACTAGCGAGTTAGCTTCAAATCCATGCGAAACACATGATTTAGCTTGTTATCAATGCGAAGTAGAAGGCTGATCTTCGAATCCTTGCGAAACAAATGGTTTAGCTTCAAATACTTGTGATGTACATGAATAAGCTTCAACAGCATGCAAAACTAGCGAGTTAGCTTCAAATCCATGCGAAACACATGATTTAGCTTGAAATCAATGCGATTTAGAAGGCCTATCTTCGAATCCATGCGAAACAAATGGTTTAGCTTCAAATACCTGTGATATACATGATTTATCTTCAACTGCATGCGAAAAAAACGAGATAGCTTTAAATTCATCCGAAACAGATGATTTAGATTAAAATCAATGCAAGTAGAAGGCTTATTTTGAAATCCATGCGAATCAAATGGTTTAGCTTCAAATAATTGTGATATACATGATTTAGCTTCAGTTGCATGCGAAACAAACGAGTTTGCTTGAAATCCAAGCGAAACACATGATTTAGCTTGTTATCAATGCGAAGTAGAAGGCTGATCTTCGAATCCTTGCGAAACAAATGGTTTAGCTTCAAATACTTGTGATGTGCATGAATAAGCTTCAACAGCATGCAAAACTAGCGAGTTAGCTTCAAATCCATGCGAAACACATGATTTTGCTTCTTATCAATGCGAAGTAGAAGGCTGATCTTCGTATCCTTGCGAAACAAATGGTTTAGCTTCAAATACTTGTGATATACATGATTTAGCTTCAACAGCATGCAAAACTAACGAGTTAGCTTCAAATCCATGCGAAACATATGATTTAGCTTGACATCAATGCGATTTAGAAGGCTTATATTCGAATCCATGCGAAACAAATGGTTTAGCTTCAAATACCTGTGATATACATGATTTATCTTCAACTGCATGCGAAAAAAACGAGATAGCTTTAAATCCATCCGAAACAGATGATTTAGATTAAAATCAATGCGAAGTAGAAGGCTTATTTTGAAATCCAAGCGAAACACATGATTTAGCTTCAAATCAATGCGAAGTAGAAGGCTTATCTTCAAATCCATGCGAATCAAATGGTTGAGCTTCAAATACTTGGGATATACATGATTCAGCTTCAACTGCATGCGTAACAAATTAGTTAGCTTCAAATCTATGCGAAACACATGATTTAGCTTCAAATTCATTCCAAACACATGGTTTAGCCTGATATTCGTGCGAAACAAATGGTTCAGCTTCAAATACTTGTGACATACATGATTTAGCTTCAACTGCATGTGAAACGAACGAGTTAGCTTCAAATTCAAGAGAAACACATGATTCAGTTTCAAATAAAAGCGAAGTAGATGGCATAGCATCAAATCCATGCGAATCAAATGGTTTAGCTTGAAATACCTGTGATATACATGATTTAGCTTCTTATCAATGCGAAGTAGAAGGTTGATCTTCGAATCCTTGCGAAACAAATGGTTTAACTTCAAATACTTGTGATGTACATGAATAAGCTTCAACAGCATGCAAAACTAGCGAGTTAGCTTCAACTCCATGCGAAACACATGATTTAGCTTGAAATCAATGCGATTTAGAGGGCTTATCTTCGAATCCATGCGAAACAACTGGTTTAGCTTCAAATACCTGTGATATACATGATTTATCTTCAACTGCATGCGAAACAAACGAGATATCTTTAAATCCATGCGAAACATATGATTTAGATTAAAATCAATGCGAAGTAGAAGGCTTATTTTGAAATCCATGCGAATCAAATGGTTTAGCTTCAAATAATTGTGATATACATGATTTAGCTTCAACTGCATTACGAAACAAACTAGTTAGCTTCAAATTCAAGAGAAACACATGATTCAGTTTCAAATAAAAGCGAAGTAGATGGCATAGCATCAAATCCATGCGAATCAAATGGTTTAGATTCAAATACTTGTGATATACATGATTTAGCTTCAACTGCATGCGATACAAACGATTAGCTTCAAATCCATGCGAAACATATGATTTAACTTCAAATCAATGCGAAGTAGACGGCTGATCTTCGAATCCTTGCGAAACAAATGGTTTAACTTCAAATACTTGTGATGTACATGAATAAGCTTCAACAGAATGCAAAACTAGCGAGTTAGCTTCAACTCCATGCGAAACACATGATTTAGCTTGAAATCAATGCGATTTAGAAGGCTTATCTTCGAATCCATGCGAAACAACTGGTTTAGCTTCAAATACCTGTGATATACATGATTTATCTTCAACTGCATGCGAAACAAACGAGATATCTTTAAATCCATGCGAAACAGATGATTTAGATTAAAATCAATGCGAAGTAGAAGGCTTATTTTGAAATCCATGCGAATCAAATGGTTTAGCTTCAAATAATTGTGATATACATGATTTAGCTTCAACTGCATTACGAAACAAACTAGTTAGCTTCAAATTCAAGAGAAACACATGATTCAGTTTCAAATAAAAGCGAAGTAGATGGCATAGCATCAAATCCATGCGAATCAAATGGTTTAGCTTCAAATACTTGTGATATACATGATTTAGCTTCAACTGCATGCGATACAAACGATTAGCTTCAAATCCATGCGAAACATATGATTTAACTTCAAATCAATGCGAAGTAGACGGCTGATCTTCGAATCCACGCGAAACAAATGGATTAGCTTTAAATACTTGTGATATACATGATTTATCTTCAACTGCATGCGAAACAAACGAGATAGCTTTAAATCCATCCGAAACAGATGATTTAGATTAAAATTAATGCGAAGTAGAAGGCTTATTTTGAAATCCATGCGAATCAAATGGTTTAGCTTCAAATAATTGTGATATACATGATGTAGCTTCAATTGCATGCGAAACAAACGGTTAGCTTCAAATCCATTCGAAACACATGATTTAGCTTCAAATCAATGCGAAGTAGAAGGCTTATCTTCAAATCCATGCGAAACAAGTGGTTCAGCTTCACATACTTGTGATGTGCATGATTTAGCTTCAAATGCAAGCGAAACGAACGAGTTAGCTTCAAATCCATGCGAAAAACATGATTTAGCTTCTTATCAATGCGAAGTAGAAGGCTGATCTTCGAATCCTTGCGAAACAAATGGTTTTGCTTCAAATACTTGTGATGTACATGAATAAGCTTCAAGAGCATGCAAAACTAGCGAGTTAGCTTCAAATCCATGCGAAACACATGATTTAGCTTGAAATCAATGCGATTTAGAAGGCTTATTTTGAAATCCATGCGAATCAAATGGTTTAGCTTCAAATAATTGTGATATACATGATTTAGCTTCAACTGCATTACGAAACAAACTAGTTAGCTTCAAATTCAAGAGAAACACATGATGCAGTTTCAAATAAAAGCGAAGTAGATGGCATAGCATCAAATCCATGCGAATCAAATGGTTTAGCTTCAAATACTTGTGATATACATGATTTAGCTTCAACTGCATGCGATACAAATGATTAGCTTCAAATCCATTCGAAACATATGATTTAACTTCAAATCAATGCGAAGTAGAAGGCTGATCTTCGAATCCACGCGAAACAAATGGATTAGCTTCAAATACTTGTGATATACATGATTTATCTTCAACTGCATGCGAAACAAACGAGATAGCTTTAAATCCATCCGAAACAGATGATTTAGATTAAAATCAATGCGAAGTAGAAGGCTTACTTTGAAATCCATGCGAATCAAATGGTTTACCTTCAAATAATTGTGATATACATGATTTAGCTTCAATTGCTTGCGAAACAAACGAGTTAGCTTCAAATCCATTCGAAACACATGATTTAGCTTCAAATCAATGCGAAGTAGAAGGCTTATCTTCAAATCCATGCGAAACAAGTGGTTCAGTTTCAAATACTTGTGATGTGCATGATTTAGCTTCAAATGCAAGCGAAACGAGCGAGTTAGCTTCAAATCCATGCGAAACACATGATTTTGCTTCTTATCAATGCGAAGTAGAAGGCTGATCTTCGTATCCTTGCGAAACAAATGGTTTAGCGGCAAATACTTGTGATATACATGATTTAGCTTCAACAGCATGCAAAACTAACGAGTTAGCTTCAAATCCATGCGAAACACATGAGTTAGCTTCTTATCAATGCGAAGTAGAAGACTGATCTTCGAATCCTTGCGAAACAAATGGTTTAGCTTCAAATACTTGTGATATACATGAATAAGCTTCAACAGCATGCAAAATTAGCGAGTTAGCTTCAAATCTATGCGAAACATATGATTTAGCTTGACATCAATGCGATTTAGAAGGCTTATATTCGAATCCATGCGAAACAAATGGTTTAGCTTCAAATACCTGTGATATACATGATTTAGTTTCAACAGCATGCGAAACAAACGAGTTAGCTTCAAATCCATGCGAAACACATGATATAGCTTCAAATCAATGCGAAGTAGGAGGCTTATCTTCGAATCCATGCGAAACAAATGGTTTAGCTTCAAATACTTGTGATATACATGATTTAGCTTCAATTGCATGCGAAACAAACGAGTTATCTTGAAATCCAAGCGAAACACATGATTTAGCTTCAAATCAATGCGAAGTAGAAGGCTTATCTTCAAATCCATGCGAAACAAGTGGTACAGCTTCAAATACTTGTGATGTGCATGATTTAGCTTCAAATGCAAGCGAAACGAACGAGTTAGCTTCAAATCCATGCGAAACACATGATTTAGCTTCTTATCAATGGGAAGTAGAAGGCTGATCTTCGAATCCTTGCGAAACAAATGGTTTAGCTTCAAATACTTGTGATATACATGATTTAGCTTCAACTGCATGCGATACAAACGATTAGCATCAAATCCATGCGAAACATATGATTTAACTTCAAATCAATGCGAAGTAGAAGGCTGATCTTCGAATCCACGCGAAACAAATGGTTTAGCTTCAAATACCTGTGATATACATGATTTATCTTCAACTGCATGCGAAACAAACGAGATAGCTTTAAATCCATCCGAAACAGATGATTTAGATTAAAATCAATGCGAAGTAGAAGGCTTATTTTGAAATCCATGCGAATCAAATGGTTTAGCTTCAAATAATTGTGATATACATGATTTAGCTTCAATTGCATGCGAAACAAACGAGTTAGCTTCAAATCCATTCGAAACACATGATTTAGCTTCAAATCAATGCAAAGTAGAAGGCTTATCTTCAAATCCATGCGAAACAAGTGGTTCAGCTTCAAATACTTGTGATGTGCATGATTTAGCTTCAAATGCAAGCGAAACGAACGAGTTAGCTTCAAATCCATGCGAAACACATGATTTTGCTTCTTATCAATGCGAAGTAGAAGGCTGATCTTCGTATCCTTGCGAAACAAATGGTTTAGCGGCAAATACTTGTGATATACATGATTTAGCTTCAACAGCATGCAAAACTAACGAGTTAGCTTCAAATCCATGCGAAACACATGAGTTAGCTTCTTATCAATGCGAAGTAGAAGGCTGATCTTCGAATCCTTGCGGAACAAATGGTTTAGCTTCAAATACTTGTGATATACATGAATAAGCTTCAACAGCATGCAAAATTAGCGAGTTAGCTTCAAATCCATGCGAAACACATGATTTAGCTTGAAATCAATGCGATTTAGAAGGCTCATCTTCTAATCCATGCGAAACAACTGGTTTAGCTTCAAATACCTGTGATATACATGATTTATCTTCAACTGCATGCGAAACAATCGAGATAGCTTTAAATCCATCCGAAACAGATGATTTAGATTAAAATCAATGCGAAGTAGAAGGCTTATCTTCAAATCCATGCGAAACAAGTGGTTCAGCTTCAAATACTTGTGATGTGCATGATTTAGCTTCAAATGCAAGCGAAACGAGCGAGTTAGCTTCAAATCCATGCGAAACACATGATTTTGCTTCTTATCAATGCGAAGTAGAAGGCTGATCTTCGTATCCTTGCGAAACAAATGGTTTAGCGGCAAATACTTGTGATATACATGATTTAGCTTCAACAGCATGCAAAACTAACGAGTTAGCTTCAAATCCATGCGAAACACATGAGTTAGCTTCTTATCAATGCGAAGTAGAAGGCTGATCTTCGAATTCTTGCGAAACAAATGGTTTAGCATCAAATACTTGTGATATACATGAATAAGCTTCAACAGCATGCAAAATTAGCGAGTTAGCTTCAAATCTATGCGAAACACATGATTTAGCTTCATATCAATGCGAAGTAGAAGACTGATCTTCGAATCCTTGCGAAACAAATGGTTTAGCTTCAAATACTTGTGATATACATGAATAAGCTTCAACAGCATGCAAAATTAGTGAGTTAGCTTCAAATCTATGCGAAACATATGATTTAGCTTGACTTCAATGCGATTTAGAAGGCTTATATTCGAATCCATGCGAAACAAATGGTTTAGCTTGAAATACCTGTGATATACATGATTTATCTTCAACTGCATGCGAAAAAAATGAGATAGCTTTAAATCCATCCGAAACAGATTATTTAGATTAAAATCAATGCGAAGTAGAAGGCTTATTTTGAAATCCATGCGAATCAAATGGTTTAGCTTCAAATAATTGTGATATACATGATTTAGCTTCAATTGCATGCGAAACAAACGAGTTAGCTTGAAATCCAAGCGAAACACATGATTTAGCTTCTTATCAATGCGAAGTAGAAGGCTTATCTTCAAATCCATGCCAAACAAGTGGTTCAGCTTCAAATACTTGTGATGTGCATGATTTAGCTTCAAATGCAAGCGAAACGAACGAGTTAGCTTCAAATCCTTGCGAAACAGATGATTTTGCTTCTTATCAATGCGAAGTAGAAGGCTGATCTTCGTATCCTTGCGAAACAAATGGTTTAGCTTCAAATACTTGTGATATACATGATTTAGCTTCAACAGCATGCAAAACTAACGAGTTAGCTTCAAATCCATGCGAAACATATGATTTAGCTTGACATCAATGCGATTTAGAAGGCTTATATTCGAATCCATGCGAAACAAATGGTTTAGCTTCAAATACCTGTGATATACATGATTTATCTTCAACTGCATGCGAAAAAAACGAGATAGCTTTAAATCCATCCGAAACAGATGATTTAGATTAAAATCAATGCGAAGTAGAAGGCTTATTTTGAAATCCAAGCGAAACACATGATTTAGCTTCAAATCAATGCGAAGTAGAAGGCTTATCTTCAAATCCATGCGAATCAAATGGTTGAGCTTCAAATACTTGGGATATACATGATTCAGCTTCAACTGCATGCGTAACAAATTAGTTAGCTTCAAATCTATGCGAAACACATGATTTAGCTTCAAATTCATTCCAAACACATGGTTTAGCCTGATATTCGTGCGAAACAAATGGTTCAGCTTCAAATACTTGTGACATACATGATACAGCTTCAACTGCATGTGAAACGAAAGTGTTAGCTTCAAATTCAAGAGAAACACATGATTCAGTTTCAAATAAAAGCGAAGTAGATGGCATAGCATCAAATCCATGCGAATCAAATGGTTTAGCTTCAAATACTTGTGATATACATGAATTAGCTTCAACAGCATGCAAAATTAGCGAGTTAGCTTCAAATCTATGCGAAACATATGATTTAGCTTGACATCAATGCGATTTAGAAGGCTTATATTCGAATCCATGCGAAACAAATGGTTTAGCTTCAAATACCTGTGATATACATGATTTATCTTCAACTGCATGCGAAAAAAACGAGATAGCTTTAAATCCATCCGAAACAGATGATTTAGATTAAAATCAATGCGAAGTAGAAGGCTTATTTTGAAATCCAAGCGAATCAAATGGTTTAGCTTCAAATAATCGTGATATACATGATTTAGCTTCAGTTGCATGCGAAACAAACGTGTTAGCTTGAAATCCAATCGAAACACATGATTTAGCTTCTTATCAATGCGAAGTAGAAGGCTGATCTTCGAATCCTTGCGAAACAAATGGTTTAACTTCGAATACTTGTGATGTACATGAATAAGCTTCAACAGCATGCAAAACTAGCGAGTTAGCTTCAAATCCATGCGAAACACATAATTTAGCTTGAAATCAATGCGATTTAGAAGGCTTATCTTCGAATCCATGCGAAACAACTGGTTTAGCTTCAAATACCTGTGATATACATGATTTATCTTCAACTGCATGCGAAAAAAACGAGATAGCTTTAAATCCATCCGAAACAGATGATTTAGATTAAAATCAATGCGAAGTAGAAGGCTTATTTTGAAATCCATGCGAATCAAATGGTTTAGCTTCAAATAATTGTGATATACATGATTTAGCTTCAGTTGCATGCGAAACAAACGAGTTAGCTTGAAATCCAATCGAAACACATGATTTAGCTTCTTATCAATGCGAAGTAGAAGGCTGATCTTCGAATCCTTGCGAAACAAATGGTTTAACTTCGAATACTTGTGATGTACATGAATAAGCTTCAACAGCATGCAAAACTAGCGAGTTAGCTTCAAATCCATGCGAAACACATAATTTAGCTTGAAATCAATGCGATTTAGAAGGCTTATCTTCGAATCCATGCGAAACAACTGGTTTAGCTTCAAATACCTGTGATATACATGATTTATCTTCAACTGCATGCGAAACAAACGAGATAGCTTTAAATCCATGCGAAACAGATGATTTAGCTTGACATCAATGCGATTTAGAAGGCTTATATTCGAATCCATGCGAAACAAATGGTTTAGCTTCAAATACCTGTAATATACATGATTTATCTTCAACTGCATGCGAAAAAAACGAGATAGCTTTAAATCCATCCGAAACAGATGATTTAGATTAAAATCAATGCGAAGTAGAAGGCTTATTTTGAAATCCATGCGAATCAAATGGTTTAGCTTCAAATAATTGTGATATACATGGTTTAGCTTCAGTTGCATTCGAAACAAACGAGTTAGCTTGAAATCCAAGCGAAACACATGATTTAGCTTCTTATCAATGCGAAGTAGAAGGTTGATCTTCGAATCCTTGCGAAACAAATGGTTTAACTTCAAATACTTGTGATGTACATGAGTAAGCTTCAACAGCATGCAAAACTAGCGAGTTAGCTTCAACTCCATGCGAAACACATGATTTAGCTTGAAATCAATGCGATTTAGAGGGCTTATCTTCGAATCCATGCGAAACAACTGGTTTAGCTTCAAATACCTGTGATATACATGATTTATCTTCAACTGCATGCGAAACAAACGAGATATCTTTAAATCCATGCGAAACATATGATTTAGATTAAAATCAATGCGAAGTAGAAGGCTTATTTTGAAATCCATGCGAATCAAATGGTTTAGCTTCAAATAATTGTGATATACATGATTTAGCTTCAACTGCATTACGAAACAAACTAGTTAGCTTCAAATTCAAGAGAAACACATGATTCAGTTTCAAATAAAAGCGAAGTAGATGGCATAGCATCAAATCCATGCGAATCAAATGGTTTAGCTTCAAATACTTGTGATATACATGATTTAGCTTCAACTGCATGCGATACAAACGATTAGCTTCAAATCCATGCGAAACATATGATTTAACTTCAAATCAATGCGAAGTAGACGGCTGATCTTCGAATCCTTGCGAAACAAATGGTTTAACTTCAAATACTTGTGATGTACATGAATAAGCTTCAACAGAATGCAAAACTAGCGAGTTAGCTTCAACCCCATGCGAAACACATGATTTAGCTTGAAATCAATGCGATTTAGAAGGCTTATCTTCGAATCCATGCGAAACAACTGGTTTAGCTTCAAATACCTGTGATATACATGATTTATCTTCAACTGCATGCGAAACAAACGAGATATCTTTAAATCCATGCGAAACAGATGATTTAGATTAAAATCAATGCGAAGTAGAAGGCTTATTTTGAAATCCATGCGAATCAAATGGTTTAGCTTCAAATAATTGTGATATACATGATTTAGCTTCAACTGCATTACGAAACAAACTAGTTAGCTTCAAATTCAAGAGAAACACATGATTCAGTTTCAAATAAAAGCGAAGTAGATGGCATAGCATCAAATCCATGCGAATCAAATGGTTTAGCTTCAAATACTTGTGATATACATGATTTAGCTTCAACTGCATGCGATACAAACGATTAGCTTCAAATCCATGCGAAACATATGATTTAACTTCAAATCAATGCGAAGTAGACGGCTGATCTTCGAATCCACGCGAAACAAATGGATTAGCTTCAAATACTTGTGATATACATGATTTATCTTCAACTGCATGCGAAACAAACGAGATAGCTTTAAATCCATCCGAAACAGATGATTTAGATTAAAATTAATGCGAAGTAGAATGCTTATTTTGAAATCCATGCGAATCAAATGGTTTAGCTTCAAATAATTGTGATATACATGATGTAGCTTCAATTGCATGCGAAACAAACGGTTAGCTTCAAATCCATTCGAAACACATGATTTAGCTTCAAATCAATTGGAAGTAGAAGGCTTATCTTCAAATCCATGCGAAACAAGTGGTTCAGCTTCAAATACTTGTGATGTGCATGATTTAGCTTCAAATGCAAGCGAAACAAACGAGATAGCTTTAAATCCATCCGAAACAGATGATTTAGAGTAAAATCAATGCGAAGTAGAAGGCTTATTTTGAAATCCATGCGAATCAAATGGTTTAGCTTCAAATAATTGTGATATACATGATTTAGCTTCAATTGCATGCGAAACAAACGAGTTAGCTTCAAATCCATTCGGAACACATGAATTAGCTTCAAATCAATGCGAAGTAGAAGGCTTATCTTCAAATCCATGCGAAACAAGTGGTTCAGCTTCAAATACTTGTGATGTGCATGATTTAGATTCAAATGCAAGCGAAACGAACGAGTTAGCTTCAAATCCATGCGAAACACATGGTTTTGCTGCTTATCAATGCGAAGTAGAAGGCTGATCTTCGAATCCTTGCGAAACAAATGGTTTAGCTTCAAATACTTGTGATGTACATGAATAAGCTTCAACAGCATGCAAAACTGGCGAGTTAGCTTCAAATCCATGCGAAACACATGATTTAGCTTGAAATCAATGCGATTTAGAAGGCTTATCTTCGAATCCATGCGAAACAACTGGTTTAGCTTCAAATACCTGTGATATACATGATTTATCTTCAACTGCATGCGAAACAAACGAGATAGCTTTAAATCCATGCGTAACAGATGATTTAGATTAAAATCAATGCGAAGTAGAAGGCTTATTTTGAAATCCATGCGAATCAAATGGTTTAGCTTCAAATAATTGTGATATACATGATTTAGCTTCAACTGCATTACGAAACAAACTAGTTAGCTTCAAATTCAAGAGAAACACATGATTCAGTTTCAAATAAAAGCGAAGTAGATGGCATTGCATCAAATCCATGCGAATCAAATGGTTTAGCTGCAAATACTTGTGATATACATGATTTAGCTTCAACTCCATGCGATACAAACGATTAGCTTCAAATGCATGCGAAACACATGATTTAGATTAAAATCAATGCGAAGTAGAAGGCTTATCTTCAAATCCATGCGAATCAAATGGTTGAGCTTCAAATACTTGGGATATACATGATTCAGCTTCAACTGCATGCGTAACAAATGAGTTAGCTTCAAATCTATGCGAAACACATGATTTAGCTTCAAATTCATTCCAAACACATGGTTTAGCCTGATATTCATGCGAAACAAATGGTTCAGCTACAAATACTTGTGACATACATGATTTAGCTACAACTGCATGTGAAACGAACGTGTTAGCTTCAAATTCAAGAGAAACACAAGATTCAGTTTCAAATAAAAGCGGAGTAGATGGCATAGCATCAAATCCATGCGAATCAAATGGTTTAGCTTCAAATACTTGTGATATACATGATTTAGATTCAACTGCATGCGATACAAACGATTAGCTTCAAATCCATGCGAAACATATGATTTAACTTCAAATCAATGCGAAGTAGAAGGCTGATCTTCGAATCCACGCGAAACAAATGGATTAGTTTCAAATACTTGTGATATACATGATTTATCTTCAACTGCATGCGAAACAAACGAGATAGCTTTAAATCCATCCGAAACAGATGATTTAGATTAAAATCAATGCGAAGTAGAAGGCTTATTTTGAAATCCATGCGAATCAAATGGTTTAGCTTCAAATAATTGTGATATACATGATTTAGATTCAATTGCTTGCGAAACAAACGAGTTAGCTTCAAATCCATGCGAAACACATGATTTTGCTTCTTATCAATGCGAAGTAGAAGGCTGATCTTCGTATCCTTGCGAAACAAATGGTTTAACTTCAAATACTTGTGATATACATGATTTAGCTTCAACAGCATGCAAAACTAACGAGATAGCTTCAAATCCATGCGAAACACATGAGTTAGCTTCTTATCAATGCGAAGTAGAAGGCTGATCTTCGAATCCTTGCGAAACAAATGGTTTAGCTTCAAGTACTTGTGATATACATGAATAAGCTTCAACAGCATGCAAAATTAGCGAGTTAGCTTCAAATCTATGCGAAACATATGATTTAGCTTGACATCAATGCGATTTAGAAGGCTTATATTCGAATCCATGCGAAACAAATGGTTTAGCTTCAAATACCTGTGATATACATGATTTATCTTCAACTGCATGCGAAAAAAACGAGATAGCTTTAAATCCATCCGAAACAGATGATTTAGATTAAAATCAATGCGAAGTAGAAGGCTTATTTTGAAATCCATGCGAATCAAATGGTTTAGCTTCAAATAATTGTGATATACATGATTTAGCTTCAATTGCATGCGAAACAAACGAGTTAGCTTGAAATCCAAGCGAAACACATGATTTAGCTTCAAATCAATGCGAAGTAGAAGGCTTATCTTCAAATCCATGTGAATCAAATGGTTTAGCTTCAAATAATTGTGATATACATGATTCAGCTTCAACTGCATGCGTAACAAATGAGTTAGCTTCAAATCTATGCGAAACACATGATTTAGCTTCAAATTCATTCCAAACACATGGTTTAGCCTGATATCCGTGCGAAACAAATGGTTCAGCTACAAATACTTGTGACATACATGATTTAGCTACAACTGCATGTGAAACGAACGTGTTAGCTTCAAATTCAAGAGAAACACAAGATTCAGTTTCAAATAAAAGCGAAGTAGATGGCATAGCATCAAATCCATGCGAATCAAATGGTTTAGCTTCAAATACTTGTGATATACATGATTTAGATTCAACTGCATGCGATACAAACGATTAGCTTCAAATCCATGCGAAACATATGATTTAACTTCAAATCAATGCGAAGTAGAAGGCTGATCTTCGAATCCACGCGAAACAAATGGATTAGTTTCAAATACTTGTGATATACATGATTTATCTTCAACTGCATGCGAAACAAACGAGATAGCTTTAAATCCATCCGAAACAGATGATTTAGATTAAAATCAATGCGAAGTAGAAGGCTTATTTTGAAATCCATGCGAATCAAATGGTTTAGCTTCAAATAATTGTGATATACATGATTTAGATTCAATTGCTTGCGAAACAAACGAGTTAGCTTCAAATCCATTCGAAACACATGATTTAGCTTCAAATCAATGCGAAGTAGAAGGCTTATCTTCAAATCCATGCGAAACAAGTGGTTCAGCTTCAAATACATGTGATGTGCATGATTTAGCTTCAAATGCAAGCGAAACGAACGAGTTAGCTTCAAATCCATGCGAAACACATGATTTTGCTTCTTATCAATGCGAAGTAGAAGGCTGATCTTCGTATCCTTGCGAAACAAATGGTTTAACTTCAAATACTTGTGATATACATGATTTAGCTTCAACAGCATGCAAAACTAACGAGATAGCTTCAAATCCATGCGAAACACATGAGTTAGCTTCTTATCAATGCGAAGTAGAAGGCTGATCTTCGAATCCTTGCGAAACAAATGGTTTAGCTTCAAATACTTGTGATATACATGAATAAGCTTCAACAGCATGCAAAATTAGCGAGTTAGCTTCAAATCTATGCGAAACATATGATTTAGCTTGACATCAATGCGATTTAGAAGGCTTATATTCGAATCCATGCGAAACAAATGGTTTAGCTTCAAATACCTGTGATATACATGATTTATCTTCAACTGCATGCGAAAAAAACGAGATAGCTTTAAATCCATCCGAAACAGATGATTTAGATTAAAATCAATGCGAAGTAGAAGGCTTATTTTGAAATCCATGCGAATCAAATGGTTTAGCTTCAAATAATTGTGATATACATGATTTAGCTTCAATTGCATGCGAAACAAACGAGTTAGCTTCAAATCCATTCGAAACACATGATTTAGCTTCAAATCAATGCGAAGTAGAAGGCTTATCTTCAAATCCATGCGAAACAAGTGGTTCAGCTTCAAATACATGTGATGTGCATGATTTAGCTTCAAATGCAAGCGAAACGAACGAGTTAGCTTCAAATCCATGCGAAACACATGATTTTGCTTCTTATCAATGCGAAGTAGAAGGCTGATCTTCGTATCCTTGCGAAAGAAATGGTTTAACTTCAAATACTTGTGATATACATGATTTAGCTTCAACAGCATGCAAAATTAGCGAGTTAGCTTCAAATCTATGCGAAACATATGATTTAGCTTGACATCAATGCGATTTAGAAGGCTGATCTTCGAATCCATGCGAAACAAATGGTTTAGCTTCAAATACCTGTGATATACATGATTTATCTTCAACTGCATGCGAAAAAAACGAGATAGCTTTAAATCCATCCGAAACAGATGATTTAGATTAAAATCAATGCGAAGTAGAAGGCTTATTTTGAAATCCATGCGAATCAAATGGTTTAGCTTCAAATAATTGTGATATACATGATTTAGCTTCAATTGCATGCGAAACAAACGAGTTAGCTTCAAATCCAAGCGAAACACATGATTTAGCTTCAAATCAATGCGAAGTAGAAGGCTTATCTTCAAATCCATGCGAATCAAATGGAATAGCTTCAAATAATCGTGATATACATAATTTAGCGTCAACTGCGTGCGAAACAAACGAGTTAGCTTCAAATCTATGCGAAACACATGATTTAGCTTCAAATTCATTCCAAACACATGGTTTAGCCTGATATCCGTGCGAAACAAATGGTTCAGCTACAAATACTTGTGACATACATGATTTAGCTACAACTGCATGTGAAACGAACGTGTTAGCTTCAAATTCAAGAGAAACACAAGATTCAGTTTCAAATAAAAGCGAAGTAGATGGCATAGCATCAAATCCATGCGAATCAAATGGTTTAGCTTCAAATACTTGTGATATACATGATTTAGATTCAACTGCATGCGATACAAACGATTAGCTTCAAATCCATGCGAAACATATGATTTAACTTCAAATCAATGCGAAGTAGAAGGCTGATCTTCGAATCCACGCGAAACAAATGGATTAGTTTCAAATACTTGTGATATACATGATTTATCTTCAACTGCATGCGAAACAAACGAGATAGCTTTAAATCCATCCGAAACAGATGATTTAGATTAAAATCAATGCGAAGTAGAAGGCTTATTTTGAAATCCATGCGAATCAAATGGTTTAGCTTCAAATAATTGTGATATACATGATTTAGATTCAATTGCTTGCGAAACAAACGAGTTAGCTTCAAATCCATTCGAAACACATGATTTAGCTTCAAATCAATGCGAAGTAGAAGGCTTATCTTCAAATCCATGCGAAACAAGTGGTTCAGCTTCAAATACATGTGATGTGCATGATTTAGCTTCAAATGCAAGCGAAACGAACGAGTTAGCTTCAAATCCATGCGAAACACATGATTTTGCTTCTTATCAATGCGAAGTAGAAGGCTGATCTTCGTATCCTTGCGAAACAAATGGTTTAACTTCAAATACTTGTGATATACATGATTTAGCTTCAACAGCATGCAAAACTAACGAGATAGCTTCAAATCCATGCGAAACACATGAGTTAGCTTCTTATCAATGCGAAGTAGAAGGCTGATCTTCGAATCCTTGCGAAACAAATGGTTTAGCTTCAAATACTTGTGATATACATGAATAAGCTTCAACAGCATGCAAAATTAGCGAGTTAGCTTCAAATCTATGCGAAACATATGATTTAGCTTGACATCAATGCGATTTAGAAGGCTTATATTCGAATCCATGCGAAACAAATGGTTTAGCTTCAAATACCTGTGATATACATGATTTATCTTCAACTGCATGCGAAAAAAACGAGATAGCTTTAAATCCATCCGAAACAGATGATTTAGATTAAAATCAATGCGAAGTAGAAGGCTTATTTTGAAATCCATGCGAATCAAATGGTTTAGCTTCAAATAATTGTGATATACATGATTTAGCTTCAATTGCATGCGAAACAAACGAGTTAGCTTCAAATCCATTCGAAACACATGATTTAGCTTCAAATCAATGCGAAGTAGAAGGCTTATCTTCAAATCCATGCGAAACAAGTGGTTCAGCTTCAAATACATGTGATGTGCATGATTTAGCTTCAAATGCAAGCGAAACGAACGAGTTAGCTTCAAATCCATGCGAAACACATGATTTTGCTTCTTATCAATGCGAAGTAGAAGGCTGATCTTCGTATCCTTGCGAAAGAAATGGTTTAACTTCAAATACTTGTGATATACATGATTTAGCTTCAACAGCATGCAAAATTAGCGAGTTAGCTTCAAATCTATGCGAAACATATGATTTAGCTTGACATCAATGCGATTTAGAAGGCTGATCTTCGAATCCATGCGAAACAAATGGTTTAGCTTCAAATACCTGTGATATACATGATTTATCTTCAACTGCATGCGAAAAAAACGAGATAGCTTTAAATCCATCCGAAACAGATGATTTAGATTAAAATCAATGCGAAGTAGAAGGCTTATTTTGAAATCCATGCGAATCAAATGGTTTAGCTTCAAATAATTGTGATATACATGATTTAGCTTCAATTGCATGCGAAACAAACGAGTTAGCTTCAAATCCAAGCGAAACACATGATTTAGCTTCAAATCAATGCGAAGTAGAAGGCTTATCTTCAAATCCATGTGAATCAAATGGTTTAGCTTCAAATAATTGTGATATACATGATTTAGCTTCAACTGCATTGCGAAAGAAACTAGATAGTTTCAAATCCAAGCAAAACACATGGTTAAGATTCAAATAAATGCGAAGTAGAAGGCTTATCTTCAAATCCATGCGAAACAATTGGTTTAGCTTCAAATACTTGTGATATACATGATTTAGCTTCAACAGCATGCAAAACTAACGAGTTAGCTTCAAATCCATGCGAAACTAATGATTTAGCTTCAAATTTATTCGAAACACATGGTTTAGCATAATATTCATTCGAAACAAATGGTTCAGCTTCAAATAATTGTGATATACATGATTTAGCATCAACTGCTTGTGAAACAAACATGTTAGCTTCAAGTTCAAGCGAAACACATGATTTACTTTGAAATCAATGCGAAGTAGAAGGCTTAGATTAAAATCCATGCGAATCAAATGGTTTAGCTTCTAATACTTTTGATATATATGATTTAGCTTCAAATCCATGTGAATCAAATGGTTTAGCTTCAAATGCTTGTGATATACATGATTTAGCTTCAACTGCATGCGATATAAACGATTAGCTTCAAATCCATGCGAAACATATGATTTAACTTCAAATCAATGCGAAGTAGAAGGCTGATCTTCGAATCCACGCGAAACAAATGGATTAGCTTCAAATACTTGTGATATACATGATTTAGCTTCAACAGAATGGAAAACAAACGTGTTAGCTTCAAATGCATGCGAAACACATGATTTAGCTTCAAATCAATTCGAAGTAGAAGGGTTATCTTCGAATCCATGCGAAACAAATGGTTTAGCTTCAAATACTGGTTTTATACATGATTTAGCTTCAACTGCATGCGAAACAAACTAGTTAGTCTCAAATACAAGCCAAACACATGATGTAGCTTCAAATCAATGCGGAGTAGAAAACTTATCTTCAAATCCATGTGAAACAAGTGGTTCAGCTTCAAATACTTGTGATGTGCATGATTTAGTTTCAAATGCAAGCGAAACGAACGAGTTAGCTTCAAGTCCATGCGAAACACATGATTTAGCCTCTTATCAATGCGAAGTAGAAGGCGGATCTTCGAATCCTTGCGAAACAAATTGTTTAGCTTCAAATATTTGTGATATACATGATTTAGCTTTAACTGCATTGCGAAACAAACTAGTTAGTTTCAAATTCAAGCGAAACACATGATTTAGCTTCAAATCAATGCGAAGTAGAAGGCTTATCTTCAAATCCATGCGAAACAAGTGGTTCAGCTTCAAATACTTGTGATGTACATAATTTAGCTTCAAATGCATGCGAAACAAACGAGTTAGCTTCAAATCCATGCGAAACACATGATTTAGCTTCAAATCAATGCGAAGTAGAAGGCTTATTTTGAAATCCATGCGAATCAAATGGTTAAGCATCAAATAATTTGTGATATACATGATTTAACTTCAACTGCATTGCGAAACAAACTAGTTAGTTTCAAATCCAAGCGTAACACATGATTTAGCTTCAAATCAATGCGAAGTAGAAGGCTTATCTTTAAATCCATGCGAATCAAATGGTTGAGCTTCAAATACTTGGGATATACATGATTCAGCTTCAACTGCATGCGTAACAAACGAGTTGGCTTCAAATCTATGAGAAACACATGATTTAGCTTTAAATTCATTCCAAACACATGGTTTAGCGTGATATTCGTGCGAAACAAATGGTTCAGCTCCAAATACTTGTGATATACATGATTTAGCTTCAACTGCATGTGAAACGAACGTGATAGCTTCAAAAACAAGAGAAACACATGATTCAGTTTCAAATAAAAGCGTTGTAGATGGCATAGCATCAAATCCATGCCAATCAAATGGTTTAGTTTCAAATACTTGTTTGATACATGATTTAGCTTCAATTGCATGCGAAACAAACGAGTTAGCTTCAAATCCAAGCGAAACACATGATTTAGCTTCAAATCAATGCGAAGTAGAAGGCTTATGTTGAAATCCATGTGAATCAAATGGTTTAGTTTCAAATAATTGTGATATACATGATTTAGCTTCAACTGCATTGCGAAAGAAACTAGCTAGTTTCAAATCCAAGCGAAACACATGATTTAGCTTCAAATAAATGCGAAGTAGAAGGCTTATCTTCAAATCCATGTGAAACAATTGGTTTAGCTTCAAATACTTGTGATATACATGATTTAGCTTCAACAGCATGCAAAACTAACGAGTTAGCATCAAATCCATGCGAAACTCATGATTTAGCTTCAAATTTATTCGAAACACATGGTTTAGCAGAATATTCATTCGAAACAAATGGTTCAGCTTCAAATAATTGTGATATACATGATTTAGCATCAACTGCTTGTGAAACAAACATGTTAGCTTCAAGTTCAAGCGAAACACATGATTTACTTTGAAATCAATGCGAAGTAGAAGGCATAGATTCAAATCCATGCGAATCAAATGGTTTAGCTTCTAATACTTTTGATATATATGATTTAGCTTCAAATCCATGTGAATCAAATGGTTTAGCTTCAAATACTTGTGATATACATGAAATAGCTTCAACTGCATGCGATACAAACGATTAGCTTCAAATCCATGCGAAACATATGATTTAACTTCAAATCAATGCGAAGTAGAAGGTTAATCTTCGAATCCTTGCGAAACAAATGGTTTAGCTTCAAATACTCGTGATGTGCATGATTTAGCTTCAAATGCATGCAAAACTAACGAGTTAGCTTCAAATCCATGCGAAACACATGAATTAGCTTCAAATCAATGCGAAGTAGAAGGCTTATCTTCAAATCCATGCGAATCAAATGGTTTAGCTTCAAATAATTGTGATAAACATGATTTAGCTTCAACTGTATTGCGAAACAAACTAGTTAGTTTCAAATCCAAGCGAAACAAATGATTTAGCTTCTTATCAATGCGAAGAAGAAGGTTGATCTTCGAATCTTTGCGAAACAAATGGTTTAGCTTCAAATACTTGTGATATACATGATTTAGCTTCAACAGCATGAAAACTAACGAGTTAGATTCAAATCCATGCGAAACACATGATTTTGCTTCAAACCAATGCGAAGTAGAAGGATTATCTTCAAATCCATGCGAATCAAATGGTTTAGTTTCAAATAATTGTGATATACATGATTTAGCATCAAATACAGGCGAAGAAAACGAGTTAGCTTAAAATCCATGCGAAACACATGATTTCGCTTCAAATCAATGCGAAGTAGAAGGCTTATCTTCGAATCCATGCGAAACAAATGGTTTAGCTTCAATTATATGTGATATACATGATTTAGCTTCAAATGCATGCGAAACAAACGAGTTATCTTCCAATCCATGTGAACACATGATTTAGTATCAAATCAATGCGAAGCAGAAGGCTTAGCGTCAAATCCATCCGAAACAAATGGTTTAGCTTCAAATACTTGTGATATACATGATTTAGCTTCAACTGCATGCGAAACAAACGAGTTAGCTTCAAATACAAGCGAAACACATGATTCAGCTTCAATTCAAAGCGAAGTAGAAGGCTTAGTTTCAAATCCATGCGAAACAAATGGTTTAGCTTCAAATACTTAAGATATACATGACTTAGCTTCAAATGAAGGCGAAACAATCGAGTTAGCTTAAAATCGATGCGAATCAAACGGTTTATCTTCAAATACTTGTGATATACATTATTTAGCTTCAACTGCATGCGAAACAAACAAGTTAGCTTCAAATCCAAGCGAAACACATGATTTAGATTCAAATCAATGCGAAGTAGAAGGCTGATCTTCGCATCCATGCGAATCAAATGGTTTAGCTTCAAATACTTGTGATATGCGTGATTTTGCATTAACTGCATGCGAAACAAACGAGTTGGCTTCAAATCCAAGCGATACATATGATTTTGCTTCAAATCAATGCGTAGTAGAAGGCTGATCTCCGAATCCACACGAAACAGATTGTTTGGCTTCAAATACTTGTGTTATACATGACTTAGCTTCAACAGCATGCGAAACAAACGTGTTAGCTTCAAATACATGCGAGATACATGATTTAGCTTCAATTCAATGCGAAGTAGAAGGCTTATCTTCGAATCCATGCGAAACAAATGGTTTAGTTCAAATATTTGTGATATACATGATTTAGCTTCAACTGCATGCGAAACCAAACAGTTAGCTGCAAATACAAGCGAAACACATGATTTCGCTTCAAATGAATGCGAAGCAGAAGGCTTAGCTTCAAATCCATGCGAAACGAATGGTTTAGCTTCAAATACTTGCGAATATAAGTGATATAGCTTCAAATGCTGGCGACAAAACGAGTTATCTTCAAATCCATGCGAAACACATGATTTATAATCAAATCAATGCGAAGCAGAAGGCTTAGCGTCACATCCATGCGAAACGAATGGTTTAGCTTCAAATACTTGCGATTATATGTGATCTAGCTTCAAATGCGGGTGACACAAACGAGTTAGCTTCAAATCCATGCGAAACACATGATTTAACTTTCAATCAATGTGAAGAAGAAGGCTTAGCTTTAAATCTATGTGAAACAAATGGTTCAGCTTCAAATACTTGTGATATACATGATTTAGATTCTACTTCATGCAAAACCAACGAGTTAGCTTCAAATCCAAGCGAAACACATGATTTAGATTCAAATCAATGCGAAGTAGAAGGCTTAGCTTGAAATCCAGCGAAACGAATGATTTAGCTTCAAACACTTGCGGATATCACTGACATAGCTTCAAATGCTGGCGAAACAAACGAGTTAGTTTTAAATCCATGCAAAAGACATTATTTACCTTCAAATCAATGCGAAGTAGAAGGCTTAGTTTGAAATCCATGCGTATCAAGTTCTTTAGCTTCAAATACTTATGATATACATGATTTAGCTTCAACTGCTTGGGAAGCAAACGAGTTAACTTCAAATCCATTCAAAACACATGATTTAGCTTCAAATGAATGCGAAGTAGAAGGCTGATCTTCGAATCGATGCGAAACGAATGGTTTAGCTTCAAATACTTGCGAATATAAGCGATATAGCTTCAAATGCAAGCGACACAATCGAGTTAGCTTCAAATCCATGTGAAACACATGATTTAATTTCCAATCAATGTGAAGTAGAAGGCTTAGCTTCAAATGTATGTGAAACAAGTAGTTCAGCTTCAAATACTTGTGATATACATGATTTAGATTCAACTTCGTGCAAAACCAACGAGTTAGCTTCAAATCCAAGCGAAACACATGATTTAGAATCAAATCAATGCGAAGTAGAAGGCTTAGCTTCAAATCCAGCGAAACGAATGATTTAGCTTCAAATACTTGCGAATATCACTGATATAGCTTCAAATCCAGGCGAAACAAACGAGTTAGCTTTAAATCCATGCAAAAGACATGATTTACCTTCAAATCAATGCGAAGTAGAAGGCTTAGTTTGAAATCCATGCGAATAAAGTTCTTTAGCTTCAAATATTTATGATATACATGATTTAGCTTCAACTGCATGCGAAACAAACGAGTTAACTTCAAATCCATTCAAAACACATGATTTAGCTTCAAATCTATGCGAAACTCATGATTTAGCTTCAAATCAATGCGAAGTAGAAGGCTGATCTTCGAATCCATGCGAATCAAGTGGTTTAGCTTCAAATACTTGTGATATGCGTGATTTTGCTTCAACTGTATGCAAAACGAACGAGTTAGCTTGAAATCCAAGCGAAACACATGATTTAGATTCAAATCAATGCGAAGTAGAAGGCTTAGCTTCAAATCCAGCGAAACGAATGATTTAGCTTCAAACACTTGTGATATACATGATTTACATTCAACAGCAAGAGAAACAATCAACTTAGCTTCAAATCCAAGCGAAACACATGATTTAGATTCAAATCAATGTGAAGAAGAAGGCTTATCTTCGAATCCATGCGAAACAAATGGTTTAGCTTCAATTATATGTGATATACATGATTTAGCTTCAAATGCATGCGAATCAAACGAGTTAGCTTCAAATCCATTCAAAATACATGATTTAGCTTCAAATTAATTCGAAAGACATGGTTCAGCGTACTATTCACGGGAATCAAATGGTTCAGATTCAAATACTTCTGATATACATGATATAGCTTCAAATCCATGCGAAACACATGATTTAGCTTCAAATGAATGCGAAGTAGAAGGCTGATCTTCGAATCCGTGCGAAACGAATGGTTTAGCTTCAAATACTTACGAATATAAGCGATATAGCTTCAAATGCGAGCGACACAAACGAGTTAGCTTCAAATCCATGCGAAACCCATGATTTAACTTCCAATCAATGTGAAGTAGAAGGCTTAGCTTCAAATGTATGTGAAACAAATGGTTCAGCTTCAAATACTCGTGATATACATGATTTAGACTCAACTTCATGCAAAACCAACGAGTTAGCTTCAAATCCAAGCGAAACACATGATTTAGAATCAAATCAATGCGAAGTAGAAGGCTTAGCTTCAAATCCAGCGAAACAGATGGAATAGCTTCAATTATATGTGATATACATGATTTAGCTTCAAATGCATGTGAAACAAACGAGTTAGCTTCAAATCCATTCAAAACACATGATTTAGCTTCAAATTCATTCGAAAGACATGGTTTAGCGTACTATTCATGGGAATCAAATGGTTCAGATTCAAATACTTGTGATATACATGATATAGCTTCAAATGCAGGCGAAACAAACGAGTCAGCATCTAATCCATGCGAAACACATGATTTAGCTTCAAATGAATGCGAAGTAGAAGGCTGATCTTCAAATCCATGCGAAACAAATGGTTTCGCTTCAAACACTTGTGATATACATGATTTACATTCAACTGCATGCGAAACAAACCAGTTAGAATCAAATCCATACGAAACACATGATTTATCTTCAAATGAATGCGAAGTAGAAGGCTGATCTTCGAATCCATGCGAATCAAACCGCTTAGCTTCAAGCACTTGTGATATACATGATTTAGCTTCAACTGCATGCAAAACAAACGAGTAAGCTTCAAATCCATGCGAATCACACGATTTAGCTTCAAATCAATGCGAAGTAGAAGGCTTTGCTTGAAATGCATGCGCAACGATTAGTTTAGCTTCAAATACTTGTTTTATACATGATTTAGCTTCAACTGCATGCGAAACAAACGAGATAGCTTCAGATCCAAGCGAAACACAAGATTTAGCTTCAAATGCAGGTGAAACAAACGAATTAACTACAAATCCATGCGAAACAAATGGTTTAGTTCAAATATTTGTGATATACATGATTTAGCTTCAACTGCATGCGAAACCAAACAGTTAGCTGCAAATACAAGCGAAACACATGATTTCGCTTCAAATGAATGCGAAGCAGAAGGCTTAGCTTCAAATCCATGCGAAACGAATGGTTTAGCTTCAAATACTTGCGAATATAAGTGATATAGCTTCAAATGCAGGCGACAAAACGAGTTATCTTCAAATCCATGCGAAACACATGATTTATAATCAAATCAATGCGAAGCAGAAGGCTTAGCGTCACATCCATGCGAAACGAATGGTTTAGCTTCAAATACTTGCGATTATATGTGATCTAGCTTCAAATGCAGGTGACACAAACGAGTTAGCTTCAAATCCATGCGAAACACATGATTTAACTTTCAATCAATGTGAAGAAGAAGGCTTAGCTTTAAATCTATGTGAAACAAATGGTTCAGCTTCAAATACTTGTGATATACATGATTTAGATTCTACTTCATGCAAAACCAACGAGTTAGCTTCAAATCCAAGCGATACACATGATTTAGATTCAAATCAATGCGAAGTAGAAGGCTTAGCTTGAAATCCAGCGAAACGAATGATTTAGTTTCAAACACTTGCGGATATCACTGACATAGCTTCAAATGCTGGCGAAACAAACGAGTTAGTTTTAAATCCATGCAAAAGACATTATTTACCTTCAAATCAATGCGAAGTAGAAGGCTTAGTTTGAAATCCATGCGTATCAAGTTCTTTAGCTTCAAATACTTATGATATACATGATTTAGCTTCAACTGCTTGGGAAGCAAACGAGTTAACTTCAAATCCATTCAAAACACATGATTTAGCTTCAAATGAATGCGAAGTAGAAGGCTGATCTTCGAATCGATGCGAAACGAATGGTTTAGCTTCAAATACTTGCGAATATAAGCGATATAGCTTCAAATGCAAGCGACACAATCGAGTTAGCTTCAAATCCATGTGAAACACATGATTTAATTTCCAATCAATGTGAAGTAGAAGGCTTAGCTTCAAATGTATGTGAAACAAGTAGTTCAGCTTCAAATACTTGTGATATACATGATTTAGATTCAACTTCGTGCAAAACCAACGAGTTAGCTTCAAATCCAAGCGAAACACATGATTTAGAATCAAATCAATGCGAAGTAGAAGGCTTAGCTTCAAATCCAGCGAAACGAATCATTTAGCTTCAAATACTTGCGAATATCACTGATATAGCTTCAAATGCTGGCGAAACAAACGAGTTAGCTTTAAATCAATGCAAAAGACATTATTTACCTTCAAATCAATGCGAAGTAGAAGGCTTAACTTCAAATCCAGCGAAACGAATGGTTTAGCTTCAAACACTTGTGATATACATGATTTACATTCAACAGCAAGAGAAACAAACGAGTTAGCTTCAAATCCAAGCGAAACACATGATTTAGATTCAAGTCAATGCGAAGCAGAAGGCTCAGTTTCAAATACGTGAGAAACAAATGGTTCAGCTTCAAATACTTGTGATATACATGATTTTGCTTCAAATGCAGACGAAATAAACGAGTTAGCTTCAAATCCATGGGAAACACATGATATAGTTTCAAATTCATGAGAAACACATGGTTCAACTTAATATTCATGCGAAACAGATGGTTTAGATTCAGATACTTGTGATAAACATGATTTAGCTTCAACTGCATGCGAATCAAACGAGTTAGCCTCGAATCCATGCGAAACACATGATTTAGCTTCAAATCAATGCGAAGTAGAAGGCTTAGCTTCAAATCCATGCGACACGAATGATTTAGCTTCATATACTTGCGATGTAAGTGATATATCTTCAAATGCAGGCGAAACAAACGAGTGAGCTTCAAAACCAAGCGTAACACATGATTTGACTTCAAATCAATGCAAAGTAGAAGGCTTAGCTTCCAATCCATGCCAAACGAATTATTTAGCTTCAAATGCTTGCGAATATAAGTGATATAGATTCAACTGCATGCTAAACAAACGAGTTAGCTTCAAATCCATGCCAAACACATGATTTAAATTCAAATCAAAGCGAAGTAGAAGGCATAGCTTCAAATCCATGCGAAACGAATGATTGAGCTCCAAATGCTTGCGAATATAAGTGATATAGCTTCAAATGCAGACGAAGCAAACGAGTTAGCTTCAACTCCATGCCAAACACATGATTTAGCTTCAAATCAATGCGAAGTAGAAGGCTTATCTTCGAATCCATGAGAAACTAATGTTCAGTTTCAGATACCTGTGATATACATGATATAGCTTCAACTGCATGCGAAACAATCGAGTTAGCTTCAAATCCATGTGAAACAAATGATTTTGCTTTAAATCAATGCGAAGTAGAAGGATTATCTTCGAATCCATGCGGAACAAATGGTTTAGCTTCAAATACTTGTGATATACATGATTTACATTCAACAGCATGCGGAACAAATGAGTTAGCCTCAAATCCAAACGAAACACATGATTTAGCATCAAATCAATGCGAAGTAGAAGGCTTATCTTCTAATCCATGCGAAACAAATGGTTTAGCTTCAAATGATTGTGATATACATGATTTAGTTTCAACTGCATGCGAAACAAACGAGTTAGCTTCAAATCAATGCTAAACACATGATTTATCTTCAAATCAATGCGAAGCAGAAGGCTGATCTTCGAATCCATGCGAATGAAATGTTTTAGCTTCAAATATTTGTGATATACATGATTTAGCTTCAACTGCATGCGAAATAAACGAGTTAGATTCAAATACATGCCAAACACATGATTCAGCTTCAAATCAATGCGAAGTAGAAGGCTTATCTTCGAATCCATGCGAAACAAATGGTTTAGCTTCAAATGCTTGTAATATACATGATTTAGCTTCAACAGCATGCTAAACAAACGAGATAGCTTCAAATCCGTGTGAAACACATGATTTTGCTTTAAATCAATGCGAAGTAGAAGGATTATCTTCGAATCCATGCGGAACAAATGGTTTAGCTTCAAATGCTTGTAATATACATGATTTAGCTTCAACAGCGTGCGAAACAAACGTGTTAACTTCAAATCCATACGAAACACATGATTTAGCTTCAATTCAATGCGAGGTTGAAGGCTTATCTTCGAATCCATGCGAAACAAATGGTTTAGCTTTAAATCAGTGCGAAGTAGAAGGCTTAGCTTCAAATCCATGCGAATCAAATGTTTTAGCTTCAAATACTTGTGATATACATGATTTACATTCAACAGCAAGCGAAACAAACGAGTTAGCATCAAATCCATGCGAAACACATGATTTAGCATCAAATCAAGGCGAAGTAGAAGGCTTAGCTTCAAATCCATGCGAAACGAATGATTGACATTCAAATGCTTGCGAATATAAGTGATATAGCTTCAAATGCTGGCGAAACAAACGAGTTAGCTTCAAATCCATGCAAAACACATGATTTAGATTCAAATCAATCCGAAGTAGAAGGCTTAGCTTCAAATCCATGCGAAACACATGATTTAGCTTAATATTCATGCGAAGCATATGGTTTAGCTTCAAATACTTGTTATATACAAGATTTACCTTCAACTAAGTGCGACACAACCGAGTCAGCTTCAAATCCATGCGAAACACATGATATAGCATATAAATACATGAGAAACAAATGATTTATCTCCAGATAATTGCGGTATAAGTGATACAGATTCAAATGCAGGCGAAATAATCGAGATAGCTCCAAATCAATGCCAAACACTTGATTTAGCTTTAAATCAATGCGAAGTAGAAGGCTTATCTTCGAATCCATGCGAAACTAATTGTTTAGCTTCAAATACCTGTGATATACATGATTTATCTTCAACTGCATGGGAAACAAACGAGTTAACTTGAAATCCAAGCGAAACACATGATTTAGCTTCAAATCAATGCGAAATAGTAGGCTTATTTTGAAATCCATGCGAATCAAATGGTTTAGCTTCAAATAATTGTGATATACATGATTTAGCTTCAACTGCATTGCGAAACAAACTAGTTAGTTTCAAATCCATGCGAAACACATGATTTAGCTTCTTATCAATGCGAAGAAGCAGGCTGATCTTCGAATCCTTGCGAAACAAATGGTTTATCTTCAAATACTTGTGATATACATGAATAAGCTTCAACAGCATGCAAAACTAGCGAGTTAGCTTCAAAACCATGCGAAACACATGATTTAGCTTGAAATCAATGCGATTTAGAAGGCTGACCTTCGAATCCTTGCGAAACAAATGGTTTAGCTTCAAATACATGTGAGATACATGATTTAGCTTCAACTGCATGTGAAACAAGCGAGTTAGCTTCAAATCCAGGGGAAGCACATGATTTATCTTCAAATCAATGCGAAGTAGAATGCTTAGCTACAAATATATGAGAAACAAATGATTTATTTTCAGATAATTGCGATATAAGTGATATAGCTTGAAATGCAGGCAAAACAAACGGGTTAGCTTAAAATCTATGCGAAACGCATGATTTAGCTTCAAATCAATGCGATGTAGAAGGCTTAGCTACAAATACATGAGAAACAAATTATTTATCTTCAGATAATAGCGATATAAGTGATATAGCTTCAAGTGCAGGCGAAACAATCGAGTTAGCTTCAAATCCATGCGAAACACATGATTTTGTTTCTTATCAATGCGAAGTAGAAGGCTTATCTTCAAATCCATGCGAAACACATGATTTAGCTTCAAATCAATGCGAAGTAGAAGGCTTATCTTCAAATCCATGCGAATCAAATGGTTTAGCGTGAAATCCCTGTGATATACATGATTTAGCTTCAATTGCATGCGAAACAAACGAGTTAGCTTGAAATCGAAGCGAAACACATGATTTAGCTTCAAATCAATGCGAAGTAGAAGGCTTATTTTGAAATCCATGCGAATCAAATGGTTTAGCTTCAAATAATTGTGATATACATGATTTAGCTTCAACTGTATTGCGAAACAAACTAGTTAGTTTCAAATCCATACGAAACACATGATTTAGCTTCTTATCAATGCGAAGTAGAAGGCTGATCTTCGAATCCTTGCGAAACAAATGGTTTATCTTCAAATACTTGTGATATACATGAATAAGCTTCAACAGCATGCAAAACTAGCGAGTTAGCTTCAAAACCATGCGAAACACATGATTTAGCTTCAAATTCATTCCAAACACATTGTTTAGCATAATATTCGTGCGAAACAAATGGTTCAGCTTCAAATGCATGCGAAACACATGATTTAGCTTCAAGTCAATTCGAAGTAGAAGGGTTATCTTCGAATCCATGAGAAACAAATGGTTTAGCTTCAAATACTTGTTTGATACATGATTTAGCTTCAATTGCATGCGAAACAAACGAGTAAGCTTGAAATCCAAGCGAAACACATGATTTAGCTTCAAATCAATGCGAAGTAGAAGGCTTATTTTGAAATCCATGCGAATCAAATGGTTTAGCTTCAAATAATTGTGATATACATGATTTAGCTTCAACTGCATGTGAAACGAACGTGTTAGCTTCAAATTCAAGAGAAACACATCATTCAGTTTCAAATAAAAGCGAAGTAGATGGCATAGCATCAAATCCATGCGTATCAAATGGTTTAGCTTCAAATACTTGTGATATACATGATTTATATTCAACTGCATGCGAAACAAACGAGATGGCTTTAAATCCAAGCGAAACACATGATTTAGCTTCAAATCAATGCGAAGTAGAAGGCTTATCTTCAAATCCATGCGAATCAAATGGTTTAGCTTGAAATACCTGTGATATACATGATTTATCTTCAACTGCATGCGAAACAAACGAGTTAGCTTCAAATCCATGCGAAACACATGAGTTAGCTTCTTATCAATGCGAAGTAGAAGGCTGATCTTCGAATCCTAGCGAAACAAATGGTTTAGCTTCAAATACTTGTGATATACATGAATAAGCTTCAACAGCATGCAAAACTAGCGAGTTAGCTTCAAATCTATGCGAAACACATGATTTAGCTTCAAATCAATGCGAAGAGAAGGCTTATCTTCAAATCCATGCGAATCAAATGGTTTAGCTAGAAATACCTGTGATGTACATGATTTATCTTCAACTGCATGCGAAACAAACGAGTTAGCTTGAAATCCAAGCGAAACACATGATTTAGCTTCAAATCAATGCGAAGTAGAAGGCTTATCTTCAAATCCATGCGAAACAAGTGGTTCAGCTTCAAATACTTGTGATGGGCATGATTTAGCTTCAAATGCAAGCGAAACGAACGAGTTAGCTTCAAATCCATGCGAAACACATGATTTTGCTTCTTATCAATGCGAAGTAGAAGGCTGATCTTCGAATCCTTGCAAAACAAATGGTTTAGCTTCAAATACTTGCGATATACATGATTTAGCTTCAACAGCATGCAAAACTAACGAGATAGCTTCAAATCCATGCGAAACACATGATTTAGCTTCAAATCAATGCGAAGTAGAAGGCTTATCTTCAAATCCATGCGAATCAAATGGTTTAGCTTGAAATACCTGTGGTATACATGATTTATCTTCAACTGCATGCGAAACAAACGAGATAGCTTTAAATCCATGCGAAACAGATGATTTAGATTAAAATCAATGCGAAGTAGAAGGCTTATTTTGAAATCCATGCGAATCAAATGGTTTAGCTTCAAATAATTGTGATATACATGATTTAGCTTCAACTGCATGCGATACAAACGAGTTAGCTTCAAATCCATGCGAAACACATGATTTAGCTTTAAATCAATACGAGGTAGGTGGCTGATCTTCGAATCCATGCGAAACAAATGGTTTAGCTTCAAATACTTGTTTGATACATTATTTAGCTTCAATTGCATGCGACACAAACGAGTTAGCTTGAAATCCAAGCGAAACACATGATTTAGCTTCAAATCAATGCGAAGTAGAAGGCTTATCTTCAAATCCATGCGAAACAAGTGGTTCAGCTTCAAATACTTGTGATGGGCATGATTTAGCTTCAAATGCAAGCGAAACGAACGAGTTAGCTTCAAATCCATGCGAAACACATGATTTTGCTTTTTATCAATGCGAAGTAGAAGGCTGATCTTCGAATCCTTGCGAAACAAATGGTTTAGCTTCAAATACTTGCGATATACATGATTTAGCTTCAACAGCATGCAAAACTAACGAGATAGCTTCAAATCCATGCGAAACACATGATTTAGCTTCAAATCAATGCGAAGTAGAAGGCTTATCTTCAAATCCATGCGAATCAAATGGTTTAGCTTGAAATACCTGTGATATACATGATTTATCTTCAACTGCATGCGAAACAAACGAGTTAGCTTCAAATCCATGCGAAACACATGAGTTAGCTTCTTATCAATGCGAAGTAGAAGGCTGATCTTCGAATCCTAGCGAAACAAATGGTTTAGCTTCAAATACTTGTGATATACACGAATAAGCTTCAACAGCATGCAAAACTAGCGAGTTAGCTTCAAATCTATGCGAAACACATGATTTAGCTTGAAATCAATGCGATTTAGAAGGCTTATCTTCGAATCCATGCGAAACAAATGGTTTAGCTTCAAATACCTGTGATATACATGATTTATCTTCAACTGCATGCGAGAAAAAACGAGATAGCTTTAAATCCATCCGAAACAGATGATTTAGATTAAAATCAATGCGAAGTAGAATGCTTATTTTGAAATCCATGCGAATCAAATGGATTAGCTTCAAATAATTGTGATATACATGATTTAGCTTCAATTGCATGCGAAACAAACGAGTTAGCTTGAAATCCAACCGAAACACATGATTTAGCTTCAAATCAATGCGAAGTAGAAGGCTTATCTTCAAATCCATGCGAAACAAGTGGTTCAGCTTCAAATACTTGTGATGTGCATGATTTAGCTTCAAATGCAAGCGAAACGTACGAGTTAGCTTCAAATCCATGCGAAACACATGATTTAGCTTCAAATCAATGCGAAGTAGAAGGCTTATCTTCAAATCCATGCGAAACAAGTGGTTCAGCTTCAAATACTTGTGATGTGCATGATTTAGCTTCAAATGCAAGCGAAACAAACGAGATAGATTTAAATCCATGCGAAACAGATGATTTAGATTAAAATCAATGCGAAGTAGAAGGCTTATTTTGAAATCCATGCGAATCAAATGGTTTAGCTTCACATAATTGTCATATACATGATTTAGCTTCAACTGCTTTGCGAAACAAACTAGTTAGTTTCAAATCCAAGCGAAACACATGATTTAGCTTCAAATCAATGCGAAGTAGAAGGCTGATCTTCAAATCCATGCGAAACAAGTGGTTCAGCTTCAAATACTTGTGATGTGCATGATTTAGCTTCAAATGCAAGCGAAACGAACGAGTTAGCTTCAAATCAATGCAAGACAAATGATTTAGCTTCTTATCAATGCGAAGTAGAAGGCTGATCTTCGAATCCTTGCGAAACAAATGGTTTAGCTTCAAATACTTGTGATATACATGAATAAGCTTCAACAGCAGGCAAAACTAGCGAGTTAGCTTCGAATCCATGCGAAACAAATGGTTTAGCTTCAAATACCTGTGATATACATGATTTATCTTCAACTGCATGCGAAACAAACGATATAGCTTTAAATCCATGCGAAACAGATGAGTTAGATTAAAATCAATGCGAAGTAGAAGGCTTATTTTGAAATCCATGCGAATCAAATGGTTTAGCTTCACATAATTGTCATATACATGATTTAGCTTCAACTACATGCGATACAAACGAGTTAGCTTCAAATCCATGCGAAACACATGATTTAGCTTTAAATCAATACGAGGTAGATGGCTGATCTTCGAATCCATGCGAAACAAATGGTTTAGCTTCAAATACTTGTTTGATACATTATTTAGCTTCAATTACATGCGAAACAAACGAGTTAGCTTGAAATCCAAGCGAAACACATGATTTAGCTTGAAATCAATGCGAAGTAGAAGGCTTATAGTGAAATCCATGCGAATCCAATGGTTTAGCTTGAAATAACTGTGATATACATGATTTATCTTCAACTGCATTGCGAAACTAACTAGTTAGTCTCAAATCCAAACGAAACACATGATGTAGCTTCAAATCAATGCGAAGTAGAAGGCTTATCTTCAAATCTATGCGAATCAAATGGTTTAGCTTCAAATAATTGTGATATGCATGATTTATCTTCAACTGCATGCGAAACAAACGAGATAGCTTTAAATCCATTCGAAACAGATGATTTAGATTAAAATCAATGCGAAGTAGAAGGCTTATTCTGAAATCCATGCGAATCAAATGGTTTAGCTTCAAATAACTGTGATATACATGATTTAGCTTCAACTGCATGCGATACAAACGAGTTAGCTTCAAATCCAAGCGAAACACATGATTTAGCTTCAAATAAATGCGAAGTGGAAGGCTTATCTTCAAATCCATGCGAAACAAGTGGTTCAGCTTCAAATACTTGTGATAAACATGATTTAGCTTCAACTGCATGTGAAGCAATTGTATTAGCTTCGAATTCAAGTGAAACACAGGATTGAGCTTCACTTCAATGCGAAGTAGAAGGCTGATCTTCGAATACTTGCGTAACAATTGGTTTAGCTTCAAATACTTGTGATATACATGATTTAGCATCAACTGCATGTGAAACAAACTTGTTAGCTTCAAGTTCAAGCGAAACACATGATTTACTTTGAAATCAATGCGAAGTAGAAGGCTTAGATTCAAATCCATGCGAATCAAATGGTTTAGCTTATAATACTTTTGATATGTATGATTTAGCTTCAAATCCATGTGAATCAAATGGTTTAGCTTCAAATACTTGTGATATACATGATTTTGCTTCAACTGCATGCGATGCAAACGAGTTAGCTTCAAATCCAAGCGAAACACATGATTTAGCTTCAAATAAATGCGAAGTGGAAGGCTTATCTTCAAATCCATGCGAAACAAGTGGTTCAGCTTCAAATACTTGTGATAAACATGATTTAGCTTCAACTGCATGTGAAGCAATTGTATTAGCTTCGAATTCAAGTGAAACACAGGATTGAGCTTCACTTCAATGCGAAGTAGAAGGCTGATCTTCGAATACTTGCGAAACAATTGGTTTAGCTTCAAATACTTGTGATATACATGATTTGGCATCAACTGCATGTGAAACAAACTTGTTAGCTTCAAGTTCAAGCGAAACACATGATTTACTTTGAAATCAATGCGAAGTAGAAGGCTTAGATTCAAATCCATGCGAATCAAATGGTTTAGCTTATAATACTTTTGATATGTATGATTTAGCTTCAAATCCATGTGATTCAAATGGTTTAGCTTCAAATACTTGTGATATACATGATTTTGCTTCAACTGCATGCGATGCAAACGATTAGCTTCAAATCCATGCGAAACATATGATTTAGCTTCAAATCAATTCGAAGTAGAAGGGTTATCTTCGAATCCATGCGAAACAAATGGTTTAGCTTCAAACACCAGTGATATACATGATTTAGCTTCAACTGCATGCAAAACAAACGAGTTATCTTTAAATCTATGCGAAACACATGATTTAGCTCCAAATCAATGCGAAGTGGAAGGCTTAGCTTCAAAACCGTGCGAAACACGTGATTTATCTTCGAATCAATGCGAAGTAGAAGTCTTAGCTTGAAAACCGTGCCAATCAAACGGTTTAGCTTCAAATACTTGTGATATACATGGTTCAGCTTCAAGTTCATGCGAAACAAACGAGTTAGCTTCAAATCCTAGCGAGAGACATGATTTAGCTTCAAATCAATGCGAAGTAGAAGGCTTATTTTGAAATCCATGCGAAACAAGTGGTTCAGATTCAAATACTTGTGATATACATGATTTAGCTTCAACTGCATGTGAAACGAACGTGTTAGCTTCAAATTCAAGAGAAACACATGATTCAGTTTCAAATAAAAGCGAAGTAGATGGCATAGCATCAAATCCATGCGAATCAAATGGTTTAGCTTCAAATACTTGTGATGTACATGAATAAGCTTCAACAGCATGCAAAACTAGCGAGTTAGCTTCAAATCCATGCGAAACACATGATTTAGCTTGAAATCAATGCGAAGTAGAAGGCTTATCTTCAAATCCATGCGAATCAAATGGTTTAGCTTCAAATAATTGTGATATGCATGATTTATCTTCAACTGCATGCGAAACAAACGAGATAGCTTTAAATCCATTCGAAACAGATGATTTAGATTAAAATCAATGCGAAGTAGAAGGCTTATTCTGAAATCCATGTGAATCAAATGGTTTAGCTTCAAATAACTGTGATATACATGATTTAGCTTCAACTGCATGCGATACAAACGAGTTAGCTTAAAATCCATGCGAAACACATGATTTAGCTTTAAATCAATACGAGGTAGATGGCTGATCTTCGAAGCCATGCGAAACAAATGGTTTAGCTTCAAGTACTTGTTTGATACATTATCTAGCTTCAATTACATGCGAAACAAACGAGTTAGCTTGAAATGCAAGCGAAACACATGATTTAGCATCAAATCAATGCAAAGTAGAAGGCTTATTTTGAAATCCATGCGAATCAAATGGTTTAGCTTCAAATAATTGTGATATACGTGATTTAGCTTCAACTGCATGCGAAACAAACGAGATAGCTTTAAATCCATTCGAAACAGATGATTTAGATTAAAATCAATGCGAAGTAGAAGGCTTATTCTGAAATCCATGCGAATCAAATGGTTTAGCTTCAAATAACTGTAATATACATGATTTAGCTTCAACTGCATGCGATACAAACGAGTTAGCTTCAAATCCAAGCGAAACACATGATTTAGCTTCAAATAAATGCGAAGTGGAAGGCTTATCTTCAAATCCATGCGAAACAAATGGTTCAGCTTCAAATACTTGTGATAAACATGATTTAGCTTCAACTGCATGTGAAGCAATTGTATTAGGTTCGAATTCAAGTGAAACACAGGATTCAGCTTCACTTCAATGCGAAGTAGAAGGCTGATCTTCGAATACTTGCGAAACAATTGGTTTAGCTTCAAATACTTGTGATATACATGATTTAGCATCAACTGCATGTGAAACAAACTTGTTAGCTTCAAGTTCAAGCGAAACACATGATTTACTTTGAAATCAATGCGAAGTAGATGGCTTAGATTCAAATCCATGCGAATCAAATGGTTTAGCTTCTAATACTTTTGATATGTATGATTTAGCTTCAAATCCATGTGAATCAAATGGTTTAGCTTCAAATACTTGTGATATACATGATTTTGCTTCAACTGCATGCGATGCAAACGATTAGCTTCAAATCCATGCGAAACATATGATTTAGCTTCAAATCAATTCGAAGTAGAAGGGTTATCTTCGAATCCATGCGAAACAAATGGTTTAGCTTCAAACACCTGTGATATACATTATTTAGCTTCAACTGCATGCAAAACAAACGAGTTATCTTTAAATCTATGCGAAACATATGATTTAGCTCCAAATCAATGCGAAGTGGAAGGCTTAGCTTCAATACCGTGCGAAACACGTGATTTATCTTCGAATCAATGCGAAGTAGTAGTCTTAGCTTGAAAACCGTGCCAATCAAACGGTTTAGCTTCAAATACTTGTGATATACATGGTTCAGCTTCAAGTTCATGCGAAACAAACGAGTTAGCTTCAAATCCAAGCGAGAGACATGATTTAGCTTCAAATCAATGCGAAGTAGAAGGCTTATTTTGAAATCCATGCGAATCAACTGGTTTAGCTTCAAATCCAAGCGAGAGACATGATTTAGCTTCAACTGCATTGCGAAACAAACTAGTTAGTCTCAAATCCAAACGAAACACATGATGTAGCTTCAAATCAATGCGATGTAGAAGGCTTATCTTCAAATCCATGCGAAACAAGTGGTTCAGATTCAAATACTTGTGATATACATGATTTAGCTTCAACTGCATGTGAAACGAACGTGTTAGCTTCAAATTCAAGAGAAACACATGATTCAGTTTCAAATAAAAGCGAAGTAGATGGCATAGCATCAAATCCATGCGAATCAAATGGTTTAGCTTCAAATAATTGTGATATACATGATTTAGCTTCAACTGCATGCGATACAAACGAGTTAGCTTCAAATCCATGCGAAACACATGATTTAGCTTTAAATCAATACGAGGTAGATGGCTGATCTTCGAAGCCATGCGAAACAAATGGTTTAGCTTCAAATACTTGTTTGATACATTATCTAGCTTCAATTACATGCGAAACAAACGAGTTAGCTTGAAATGCAAGCGAAACACATGATTTAGCATCAAATCAATGCAAAGTAGAAGGCTTATTTTGAAATCCATGCGAATCAAATGGTTTAGCTTCAAATAACTGTGATATACATGATTTAGCTTCAACAGCATGAAAACTAACGAGTTAGATTCAAATCCATGCGAAACACATGATTTAGCTTCAAATCAATGCGAAGTATACGGCTTATCTTCAAATCCATGCGAAACGAGTGGTTCAGCTTCAAATACTCGTGATGTGCATGATTTAGCTTCAAATGCAAGCGAAACGAACGAGTTAGCTTCAAATCTATGCGAAACACATGATTTATCTTCAAGTTCATTCCAAACACATGGTTTAGCCTGATATTCGTGCGAAACAGACGGTTCAGATTCAAATACTTGTGATATACATGATTTAGCTTCAACTGCATTGCGAAACAAGCTAGTTAGTTTCAAATCCAAACGAAACACGTGATTTAGCTTCAAATCAATGCGAAGTAGAAGGCTTATCATCAAATCCATGCGAAACAAGTGGTTCAGCTTCAAATACTTGTGATGTGCATGATTTAGCTTCAACAGCATGCGATACAAACGAGTTAGCTTGAAATCCAAGCGAAACATATGATTTAGCTTCAAATCAATGCGAAGTAGAAGGCTTATTTTGAAATCCATGCGAATCAAATGGTTTAGCTTCAAATAATTGTGATATACATGATTTAGCATCAAATACAGGCGAAGAAAACGAGTTAGCTTCAAATCCATGCAAAATACATGATTTAGCTTCAAATCAATGCGAAGTAGAAGTTCTATCTTCGAATCCAGGCGAAACACATGTTTAGCTTCAAATATTTGTGATATACAGGATTACGTTTCAAATGCATGCGACACAACGAGTTAGCTTCAAATGCAAGCGAAGCACATGATTTATCTTCAAATCAATGCGGAGTAGGAAGTTTAGCTTCAAATCCAAGCGAAAGACATGATTTAGCTCCAAATGAATGCGAAGAAGAAGGCTTAGCTTCAAATCCATGCGAATTAAATGGTTTAGCTTCAAATAATTGTGATATACATGATTTAGCTTCAACTGCATTGCGAAACAAACTAGTTAGTTTCAAATCCAAGCGAAACACATGATTTAGCTTCAAATAAATGCGAAGTGGAAGGCTTATCTTCAAATCCATGCGAAACAAGTGGTTCAGCTTCAAATACTTGTGATAAACATGATTTAGCTTCAACTGCATGTGAAGCAATTGTGTTAGCTTCGAATTCAAGTGAAACTCAGGATTCAGCTTCACTTCAATGCGTAGTAGAAGGCTGATCTTCGAATACTTGCGAAACAATTGGTTTAGCTTCAAATACTTGTGATATACATGATTTAGCATCAACTGCATGTGAAACAAACTTGTTAGCTTCAAGTTCAAGCGAAACACATGATTTACTTTGAAATCAATGCGAAGTAGAAGGCTTAGATTCAAATCCATGCGAATCAAATGGTTTAGCTTCTAATACTTTTGATATGTATGATTTAGCTTCAAATCCATGTGAATCAAATGGTTTAGCTTCAAATACTTGTGATATACATGATTTTGCTTCAACTGCATGCGATGCAAACGATTAGCTTCAAATCCATGCGAAACATATGATTTAGCTTCAAATCAATTCGAAGTAGAAGGGTTATCTTCGAATCCATGCGAAACAAATGGTTTAGCTTCAAACACCTGTGATATACATGATTTAGCTTCAACTGCATGCAAAACAAACGAGTTATCTTTAAATCTATGCGAAACACATGATTTAGCTCCAAATCAATGCGAAGTGGAAGGCTTAGCTTCAAAACCGTGCGAAACACGTGATTTATCTTCGAATCAATGCGAAGTAGAAGTCTTAGCTTGAAAACCGTGCCAATCAAACGGTTTAGCTTCAAATACTTGCGATATACATGGTTCAGCTTCAAGTTCATGCGAAACAAACGAGTTAGCTTCAAATCCTAGCGAGAGACATGATTTAGCTTCAAATCAATGCGAAGTAGAAGGCTTATCTTCGAATCCATGCGAAACAAATGGTTTAGCTTCAATTATATGTGATATACATGATTTAGCTTCAAATGCATGCGAAACAAACGAGTTATCTTCAAATCCATGCGAACACATGATTTAGTATCAAATCAATGCGAAGCAGAAGGCTTAGCGTCAAATCCGTGCGAAACGAATGGATTAGCTTCAAGTACTTGCGAATATAAGTGATATAGCTTCAAATGCAAGCGACACAAACGAGTTAGCTTCAAATCCATGCGAAACACATGATTTAACTTCCAATCAATATGAAGTAGAACGCTTAGCTTCAAATCTATGCGAAACAAATGGTTTAGCTTCAATTATATGTGATATACATGATTTAGCTTCAAATGCAGGTGAAACAAACGAGTTAGCTTCAAATACAAGCGAAACACATGATTCAGCTTCAAATCAAATCGAAGCAGAAGGCCTAGCGTCAAATCCATGCGAAACGAATGGTTTAGCTTCAAATACTTGCGAATATAAGTGATATAGCTTCAAATGCAGGCGACACAAACGAGTTAGCTTCAAATCCATGCGAAACACATGATTTAACTTCCAATCAATATGAAGTAGAAGGCTTAGCTTCAAATCTATGTGAAACAAATGGTTCAGCTTCAAATACTTGTGATATACATGATTTAGATTCAACTTCACGCAAAACCTACGAGTTAGCTTCAAATCCAAGCGAAACACATGATTTAGAATCAAATCAATGCGAAATAGAAGGCTTAGCTTCAAATCCAGCGAAACGAACGATTTAGCTTCAAATACTTGCGAATATCACTGATATAGCTTCAAATGCAGACGAAACAAACGAGTTAGCTTTAAATCCATGCAAAAGGCACGACTTACCTTCAAATCACTGCGAAGTAGAAGGCTTAGTTTGAAATCCATGCGTATCAAGTTCTTCAGCTTCAAATACTTATGATATACATGATTTAGCTTCAACTGCTTGGGAAGGAAACGAGTTAACTTCAAATCCATTCTAAACACATGATTTAGCTTCAAAAACATGCGAAACACATGATTTAGAATCAAATCAATGCTAAGTAGAAGGCTTAGCTTCAAATCCAGCGAAACGAATGATTTAGCTTCAAATACTTGCGAATATCACTGATATAGCTTCAAATGCAGGCGAAACAATCGAGTTAGCTTCAAATCCAAGCGAAAGACATGAGTTAGTTTCAAATCATTGCGAAGTAGAAGGCTTAGTCTCAAATCCATGCGAGACGAATAGGTTAGCTACAAGCACTTGTTTTATACATGATTTAGCTTCAAATGCATGCGAAAGAAACGAGTTAACTTCAAATCCAAGCGAATCACATGATTTAGCTTCACATCAATGCGAAGTATGATTAAAATACTTGTGATATACATTTTTTTCCCGTGGAGGGGGAAATGCTTTACGCACACCATAGCGATGGTAGTGTGGGGCTGTCCGAGGGTAGTGCTATCGGCAAACCCACTAAAACCTAAACCTCCCTTCAGCCATCATGTAGGATCCCCCCTCGATGGTATCCGCCCTAGATCATTGCTTCGTGAGGGTGGCGTGTGGAATTACGTTTCTTAGAACCACCTTACATTTGAGTCCTGGTCCTGGCTGTGAAATTCGGTCTCTCCTTCCTCTGGAGGTCGTTGAGGGCAGCCTCCTTCCTCTTGAGGCAGTCGTCAATAAACTTTTTAAAAGATGTCCTTTTGCTCGAGTCTTTCAGTATAAGTAGTACCATGTCAAATGAAAGCACTCCAATTTCTTTCACCAATGTGGCTCGTTCGTCGTCAAAGGCCCGGCACATCATAATAGCGTGCTCAATGGTGTCATCGTCCACCCCGCAGAGCAGGCATCTGGACTGGTCTATCTTCACAATACGCTTAAGGAAGCTTGAGAAGCAACCATGTCCAGTCAGCACCTGCGCCAGTCGAAAGTCGAGCAGGGGAGGGCCCCACCCGATCCAGTCCGCAATCTTCGGGATTAGAGAGTGAGTCCTCCGGCCATGGGGTGCCAAATCCCATCTCTTCTGCCATTCGGACAACGTCCGGTCACGCTCTTCCTTCCTGATCAGGTGCATCCGGCGCATGTAGTCGGGTGCCCTCCTGTCCAGATCCGTTGTTTTCACGTAGATGCGCCTCCTTTCGTTTGCCACCAAGTCGAAAGGGGGAAAACGCACAAGGCGTCGAGCGCGGTGGTACGATATGCTCTAACCACCCTCGCCAGGATCGTCTTTTGCGCAGCGTTGAGGTGCTTTCTGTTGTTGGACATATTGACCGCAGGAGCCCATATTGGAGCCGCATACATGCATACTGACTCCACTACGCGGTAATATAAGGAACGTGCCCAATAACCGCCACCCCCGATGTTGGGCAGTATCCTGCACAACATTCCTGCATACTTAGTGGCCTTTTCACAGGCATTAAGTATGTGCTTCCGAAACACTTGGTTGGCCTCAATGACCACACCAAGGTAGCGTGTAGCTGTTCATGCCTTAAGAGTATTATTACCAATCCTCAGGTCGATGGACCGCTTGGTCTTCCTGCTTGTGAGGTGAAGGACCTCTCATTTTTCCTCCGCAAGTTCTAAATGATTTTGGTCAAACCAAGTCTTGACTGATTTCAAGGCGGCGGTAGCCTTGTTTCTGGCTGCCTCAATGTCCCTGGCAGATATGACGAGTGCAGCGTCGTCGGCGAAGCCTAATAGGCTGCAGTTAGTGTTTGTCGTAATAACTGTGGTCTCTGAGAGACGGGCCGTACCTAAGTCCTTGGTGGACCATACCGGCCGCTCTTGCGACTTATGCCTGATGTACGGGCTCTACCCTCGTTCACTATCGTATCAGGGGAAGACAGCGTGCTACTCCCACTGCCACCTCGAGTCCAATCCAATCCAGGCACTCCTACGGAGTAATGTTAAAATCTTTTATCTCCGCAAGAGGGGCTTCAGCCTGGCCCGAGGGGACGAACCCCGAGGGGTTCGCCCAGCATGCCGTACATCGACGGAGCTGGACGAGTCCACGCTCCGTATTCAGTTTCGTTCTATGTTCGTCTCTTTGTCGTTCTTACGGATCGTGCGAATTTCTGGAACTCCTTAAAGAGCTGCTCTGACACCAGGCTGGCTTTGTCGATCGGCCACTGAAATCCTTCTCGAATCGCCGCCTGGCGTAGGTGTTCCCTGTCCTCTACGTAACGCTGACAATCGTAGAGGACGTGGTTTGGAGTTTCCTCCTCCCCACATTCGCACAACTCATCGTCGACCAGGGCGAACGTCTTCAGCTTCGCACGGAAGTCTCCGTGTCCGCTCAAGAACTGCGCTACATCATGGTCGACTCTGATCCAGCTCGCTGAGAGTCGGTCTGATACCTCGTCGAAGTATTGGAAGGTTTCCCTACCCTTCGTCGAGGACGACCATCTCTGCTGCCACATCTCTAAAGTCGCCTCCCTCAGCCTTCTGCGAACTTGGGCTTCGGTGACGACTTCGTCAGCCAATTCGGCCTGACTCAATTGATAGGTTCCATGTTGGAACCCGAGTTTCTTCCTGGCTTTGTACACGCAGCTGAACTCCGCTATCGCCAAGTCCACAGGTATCTCCCCGGCGATCACGGGGATCGCATCAGTGGAGACTGTCCTGTAGGCTTTGACGCAGCCAAGCAGAACACGCCTCTGCGCCCTGGTGAGCAATTTACCCGTCCCAGAGGTAAGGCGGTCTGCCCAGCCCGCGGCAGCATACGTGACGATTGGGACAAACAAGCCGCAGTACAAAGTACGCATCGTCCGATATCCCAATCCCCAGTTCGACTTAGCAATCCTTGCTAGCGCATTAAACGTTCGCAAGGACTTAGCATTCAAATACTCGACGTGGGAATGGATACCCAGTCCAGAGTCAAAATGCACGCCAAGGTAACGCACATAGTCCTTGACGGCAATATTCCGACCTCCTACTTTTATCACAGGTGGCCTCTCTCTGTCGAGAGAGCCTTTTAAGAATATCATCTCAGTCTTGGTCGCAGACAGCGACAATTTCTGCTGATCGCACCAGCGAGAAATGGTGTCCGCAACCAATTGTCCATTGCTTTCTAGACCCTTCCTGCTGTTCGCAAAGATCAAGAGAAGAAGGTCGTCTGCATAGGCGATGGGCTCGCAAGCGAGCCCGGCGTTCGATAGGAGCTGTAGAACCTCGTCGAAGACTAAGTTCCAACAGCTCGGACCAAGAATTGATCCCTGTGGGCAGCCCTTAGTGACTTTCTTCCGCACTGCACCGCGATCAGACACCATAGTCACCACGCGGCCGTCGAAGTAGTCGACCACCAATCTAAATAGGTTTTTTGGGCAGCCTCGCTTCCTCAACGCGTTGAGTATGCTTGGCCACCAGACGTTATCAAAGGCTGCGGCTATGTCGAAGAGCAGACCCACGACGTACTTTTCCTCTCGACCGGACGCAAGCTCCCTCATCTTTACCACGGCATCAGTCGTGGATCGATGCGGCCTGAATCCGTATTGCCGATCGGAGGCGTAGTCGGGGTGCAAAAACGAACTAGCTAATCGCGTAGCGATTAGCTTCTCTAAGACTTTGCCTACGACCGAAACAAGCATATAGGTCTGTAGGACTTTATCTCCGTTTCAGGTTTCTCGGGTCCTTTAAGGATGGAGATGATGGACCCGACTTTCCATTCGGCGGGAAAGACTCCGTGTGCCAGGCATCCGTTGTAGAGTCGGAGGAGCTCGCGTGAGATCGTATTAAACGAGCGTTTTAGAACCTCCGGCTCAATTCGGTCTAGGCCTGGACACTTGCCGCTCTTCAGTCGGTTGACCGCCGATCTGAGCTCCGAGAGGGTGAAGGGACTGGCGCCCTCACTCTCCGGCTCGATGGCAACTTCCCTCCTGACTCGCGCATGATCCGGGGAGTCATTCGTGGGGCTATCGTCCGGAATTAACCCCTCCAGCAGCGCGGAAGCGGTGGAGTCCCAGTCTGTAGTATAACCCTGGGCAGTGTTAAGGTTAATATTCGAGATGACCATGCTGGCTGACATCTTCTGCCTCGTGATCTTATAAATGAGGCCCCAGGGTTCTTTGTTTCCCTGCTCGGTCACGAATGCACGCCAGCTGTGCGACCGAGCAGCTTTAATGGCGGCTTTGTAGGCCTTTCTCTGTTTGAGATACTCGGTCCTCTTGGCCTCCTTCTGCTCCTCTGAACATGCCGCGTTCTGCGAGGCTCGTCTAAGTTTATAGACTCGCCTCTTCTGCCTCGTCAGGTTGGCCGTCCACCATGGGACGGATTTTGAATGCCACTGCTTGGTTGGCATCGAGGAGTCGCACGCTTGGACGATCATTCTTTCGAACTCCTGTGCTAGATGTTCGACTTCCCCCTTATTATTCAATGGATTGGGGGATATACTCCTCTTACTTTCCTGCAGCGCCTTGTCGAACTCGGGCCATTTCGCGCTTCGGAGTCGGAACCTTGGTAATAATCCGTTCCGGTTGGTGCTGCTGTCGCTACTACAAATTTCGGCAGCACCGTCCTCGGCGCAAAAACTCAAAGTGAACTCTATGACTCGGTGGTCGCTGGTCGTCAGGTCCTCGCGGACCTTCCAACCTCGCACCTTGTCGCAAATGTCAGGTGTCGATAGTGTGACGTCGATGTAAGACTGTCCACTAGGGCTGGAAAACGTCGGAGCGTTTCCAGCCTCGTTCAAGACAACCAAGCCATGGCTCACGATAAACTCTTCAAGTTTACGGCCTCTCACGTCCGTCTCCGCACTGCCCCACTGGGCTGATTTTGCGTTAACGTCGGCAGAGATAATGACTCGGTTATGCCTTAGTGCGGAAAGAGCTCTCTCCAACCGCGCCAGACCCGATTCAACGTCATCGGACCATTGAAAGTACTGGCTGATCAGGAAGAAGCTCCCAAACGAACCCGAGATGCTGGCACAGGTCAAATGCGTGTCGCACAAGTTAGAGACTTTGACCACGGTTAGATCCGGGTTTCTGACCGCTATTGCAGCCATCACCGGATCGCCTGCCGTGATCAGCCTCGTTCTCAAGCCTAGCCCGGGCACAGTACCCCGCCAGCTATATGGCTCTTGTGCAAGCAACACATCTACCCCTCGCCTATGCATCTCAGTCCGGACTTCGTCGGTCACGTTTCGGGCTCGCTGCATGTTATGCTGCATGACCCGTATGACTCTCGAGCGTCGCCGGTCGTTTGTACTATCCATTCAAGTTCAAATTATTCTTGTCTAATGCGAGACATCTCCAAAACCAGCGCTTCCTGATAGGAGGCGCAGGCCGGGTCTCGCGACTTATGTTCGAATGGTCGCCCTCTGTCTTTACAGTTGGAGCAAACCGGGGGCTTGCTCTTCCTGCTACAGAGCGCATAACCGTGCCCTTTTTCGGCACAATGTCCGCAGACATCCTCTTTGAATTTGCAGCGCTTCGCCGTGTGCCCGAAGCACTGGCACTTATAGCATCGGGTGACCTGTATGAAGTCCCGCACACGACAGGAAATCCACCCGAGGTACACCCGGTCCCCTCTCTGCGCCAGCCGCCGACGAATCTGCAGACTGACGGCCACTACCCAGTTGGCTGTCTCCGGGGTCTTGCCAGCCATGCGACTGACCCGAACAGCCGAAGGCACATCCTTCTGGGACGCCTCAGAGAGGTTTTGCCTCCAAACACTGGAGGCAATTTCCTCCTTGCCCATCCCTTTCGGGATATCATAAATCAGGACCTCAGGGTCCCGTAGAAAAATGTATATCACAAGTATTTTAATCATACTTCGCATTGATGTGAAGCTAAATCATGTGATTCGCTTGGATTTGAAGTTAACTCGTTTCTTTCGCATGCATTTGAAGCTAAATAGCCGTCTCCATAAGGAAAGGAGAGACCAATGCCGTAGCCCTGCTGTATAGCGCCAGGAATTTATCCACATCAACCACTCCAGGCCTAGGCGCTTTTTTGTGGAAGATGTTTTCACCGGAGAATACGTGTCTAACATAACGGTGATCCGAGGCTGTTTCCGTGTTTAATATGACGCTTGACACCAGCTTCCGGAGCATGGCGTAGCCGCAGAACATGATGTCGATCAGAGAGTGGTGAACATTCCTCTCAAACGTGAACTTCCCTTCACTGACCACCGGGCAAATCCGGACACGGTTTGCCATTTCGAGGGTGGCGGTGCCCCGTGCATCCGACTTGGCCGACCCCCAGGCTGGTGATTTTGAATTGAAGTCACCTGCCACGATCAGGTGTTCGCGATCCAGGGTGCTTATCAGATGTTCAAGGTTATGCAAGTGCGTCATAAAATTGTTCAATCGCATGTTCGGCGTGTAGTAGCAGCTAACAACTGTTATATCGTTGAGCTGTATTACCACGCATCCGTCTATGCTGGCCAGACGTTGGATAGACGAAAACCTCTCAGTCTCCCTAGCAGTGACCCATATGATCGCTCTGCCATCCCTGGCCCCGAACCAATGGTCTAGTATCCGCCATGGTTCAGAAATCAAAACCACGTCGATGTCAAGGTCGATTGCATTTTGTTGGAGCAGGTCGTGCGCTAATCTACAATTGTGCAGGTTGATTTGTAATAAGTTTAGGTGAGTGTCCTTAGACGCCTTCTTATTATGTTTCCCTTGCATGTGAACAGTGAACTTGTTAACAATAATGAAGGGTCCAAGAGTAATGGACAAAGGAGTTAGCCCTTATCGTCGTAGCCCTTTTCGGGTGCTTGTATTAGCGTCTCGCCTCCGGAGGGTAAGAGTACCCTGGAGAAATCCTCGCTAAATATATCGGAGGCACTTCTGGGGACCAGCGTTACCCTTGCGTCCTTATCCTTGTTTGCCCTTGGAATGGGGTTAGTCGTCTGTTTATCAGCATCGGCCTCTCTCAGGGCTGTCGATGCGTCTTTACAATCAAGGCTCACTATAGGTGAGCTTGAGTCGGTACTAAATTTACCTCCCTTAGGTTGTTTCGGTGTCCTGCCCGAGTTCGTCAATTTATTCGTCTTCGGTTTTTTTGCGTCGTTCATGGAGCCGTCAGTTGGTGGTTTGGCTTTAACCCCTTTGTCATTGTTGCGTTTCTCGCGGGCTTCGTTGAGTGCCTTGCAGTATGCAGGGCACTTGAGAGTCCCGTCCCTGTGGCCCTGCATACTGCAATTAAGGCATTTTTCCGCATTAGTGCAGGATTTCTCCATGTGTCCAAGGTCACCGCACCTGCGGCAGCTCTTAGACCTGTCCGCATTTTTACGTTATGTTGAGCTGCGATGACCGTATTCGCGGCACCTGTAACATTGGGTGACCTCTATCCGTTCAACCACACGACAGAGGCCCCATCCAACCCTGAAGCGTTTCACCTTTAGGAGCCTTTCCGCGTTTTTAGTGGAAGTGATGACGGTAGCATTTTGGCTACCCACGCACCCAGGACGAAGGGCTTTCACCTGAACTTCCTGAGGATCCAAGGTCGAGCCCAGCATCTTGTATAGTGTACTCGATATGTCCTCGGTCGTAACATCCCCGTCTAAACCCTTAAGGTGGAGAGTTTTTGTATTGCGGGTTGATATTTTCGCTTTAACTCCGGCAATCTTTTTATTAATTAGTGCGGAGAGTCCTGTTACCTTCCCTCGGTCACCCTTGACAGAGATAACTAGGTCTCCTTTCAGGTTCGCTTTGACGTAAGCGATGTCAAACCCCTCTCGGTTAACGTCGACGTTCTTTTTAATAGAACGCAGCATGTCAGCGTATGTTTGTCCGTTACTGGATATGGTAATGGTTTCCGTCGCGGGCTTACCAGTGCCGTCAGAGCTTTTGATCATTTTTATGTCTGGTCCCCCTCCCTTACTTGAGCGGAGGTGGATCATCAAGTTGCTCTGTGAGAAGATCAATTCAACAAGTTTCCTGCTAATATTTATACTTACTTCGTCGGGGCAAATCAACGTGATTACTTTTCCAGCCGAAGTATCCGTACTTAGGTGCGCCATTTTCCTGAGGCACTCGTATACCACGTGCAAGTCGATAGTGTCCTTCTCATTATCCTTATGGATAAGAAAGAAGTGGGTCCTGGATTTCCTTGTCATACCGCCGCTTTTGCTTGGAATAGAGGTAGTGGTCTGGAGGTGGGCGACCACTCCCTTGCGGGCCTCCTGGACAAGGATATCGTCGAGACATGCCATCTTCTGAAGGATTCTGCGCGTAGTTCCGTCTGTGGTACGTAGATCCGCCGGTGTGAAGCAGGCGATGTCAATCGTGTCTTTCATCGGGCTTGCGTTATCATCAACTTTTCAGTGAGCAAAGGAATCGAATGAGCTTGTGGAGCTCATCAAAGTTGAGTTCCTTTCGCGCCCATCTTGCGACCTCCCCACGATCCACCGCTTCCGGGTCTGCGGTTTGCGTACCCATAGTCCTACATGCTTTGGGGAGAGGAGGACGAGTGGAGCCATCGTCGATTAAAGAGGCGCGGGTCGTATTACCGACCTCCTCGCGTGTCTCGAGTCTTCCTTTGGTAAGGACCTCCTTCGTGATCATTTTAAAGAGTTCGTTTCCTTGGCCAACGAGCTCACCAGTAGTGATAAATTGGGGTTTACGCTGTCCTGTGACCTACAACTACCGCCTTGGTGCAGGCTATAAGTTTTCACAATTGCACAGTGACGTCAGCCAACAGATTAGTTTCAACTACAGCTGTGTCGTCCTCGCTGAGATCAGACATGCTGTCTAGCCTCTTCCTTTTCTGCGTATGTGCCGCTTCAGAAGTCGGTCGCATCTCACTTTCCGAGTGAAAAGCAACCTCAAACTCTTCCTGCACCTGCGTCTGGGACGCCATGTCCGTCAGTGACAACGAACGTCGCCGTTCGGTGGGTGGTGGAGTCCTCGGTATCTTTCTGACCGGCACAACGTGAGACTTGAACTCTACCTTGTGATATACATGATTTAGCTTCAACTGCATGCGAAACAAACGAGTTATATTGAAATCCACGCGGAACACATTATTTTGCTTCCAATAAATGCGAAGTAGAAGGCTTGGCTTCAAATCCATTCGAAACAAATGGTTTAGCTTCAAATACTTGTGATATTCATGATTTAGTTTCAACTGCATGCGAAACAAACGAGTTAGATTCAAATCCAAGCGAAACACATGATTCAGCTTCAAATCAATGCGAAGTAGAAGGCTTAGCTTCAAATCCATGCGAAACAAATGGTTTAGCTTCACATACTTGTGATATACGTGATTTAGCTTCAAATGCAGGCGAAACAAACGAGTTAGTTTCACATCCATGCGAAACACATGATTTAGCTTCAAATTCATTCGAAACACATGGTTTAGCTTAATATTCATGCGAAACAAATGGTTCAGCTTCAAATACTTATGATATACCTGATTTAGCTTCAACTGCATGCGAAACAAACGAGATAGCTTCAAATACAAGCGAAACACATTATTCATCTCCAAATCAATGCGAAGTAGAAGGATTAGCTTCAAATCCATGCGAATCAAATGGTTTAGCTGCATATACTTGTGATGTACATGATTTAGCTTCAAATGCAGGCGAAACAAACGAGTTAGCTTCAAATCCCTGCGAAACACATGATTTAGCTTCAAATTCATTCGAAACACATGGTTTAGCTTAATATTCGTGCGAAACATATGGTTCAGCTTCAAATACTTGTGATATACATGATTAAGTTTCAACTGCAAGCGAAACAAACGAGTTAGTTTTAAATCCAAGCGAAACGCATGATTTAGCTTCAAATCCATCCGAAGTAGAAGGCTTAGCTTCAAATGCATGCGAAACGAATGATTTATCTTCAAATACGTGCGATATAAGTGATATAGCTTCAAATGCAGGCGAATCAATCGAGTTAGCTACAAAACCCATGCGAAACACAGGATTTAGCTTCAAATCCATGCGAAACGAATGATTGACCTTCAAATACTTGCGAATATAAGTGATATAGCTTCAAATCCATGCGAAACGCATGAGTTAGCTTCAAATGAATGCGAAGTTGAAGGCTTAGCTTCAAATCCATGCGAATCAAATGGTTTTGCATAAAATGCTTGTGATATACATGATTTAGCTTCAAATCAATGCGAAGTAAAAGCCATAGCTTCAAATCCATGCGAAACGTTTAATTTAGCTTCAAATACTGGTTTCATACATAATTTAGCTTCAACTGCATCCGAAACAAACGAGTTAGCTTCAAATCCAAGCGAAACACATTATTCATCTCCAAATCAATGCGAAGTAGAAGGCTTAGCTTCAAATCCATGCGAAACAAATTGTTTAGCTTCACATACTTGTGATATACGTGATTTAGCTTCAAATGCAGGCGAAACAAACGAGATAGCTTCGAATCCCTGCGAAACACATGATTTAGCTTCAAATTCATTCGAAACACATGGTTTTGCTTCAAATTCATTCGAAACACATGGTTTTGCTTAATATTCATGCGAAACAAATGGTTCAGCTTCAAATACTTATGATATACATGATTTAGCTTCAACTGCATGCGAAACAAACGAGTTAGCTTCAAATACAAGCGAAACACATTATTCATCTCCAAATCAATGCGAAGTAGAAGGATTAGCTTCAAATCCATGCGAATCAAATGGTTTAGCTGCATATACTTGTGATGTACATGATTTAGCTTCAAATGCAGGCGAAACAAATGAGTTAGCTTCAAATCCCTGCGAAACGCATGATTTATCTTCAAATGAATGCGTAGTAGAAGGATTAGCTTCAAATCCATGCGAAACGAATGATTGACCTTCAAATACTTGCGAATATAAGTGATATAGCTACAAATGCAGGCGAAAAAAACGAGTTAGCTTCAAATCCATGCGAAATGCATGTTTTAGCTTCAACTCAATGCGAAGCAGAAGGCTTCGTTTCAAATCCATGCGAATCAAATGGAATAGCTTCAAATAATCGTGATATACACGATTTAGCGTCAACTGCGTGCGAAACAAACGAGTTAGCTACAAATCCATGCGAAACACATGATTTAGCTTCAAAACAATCCGAAGTAGAAGGATTATCTTCAAATCCATGCGAAACGAATGATTGAGCTCCAAATGCTTGCGAATATAAGTGATATAGCTTCAAATGCAGACGAAGCAAACGAGTTAGCTTCAAATCCATGCCAAACACATGATTTAGATTCAAATCAATGCGAAGTAGAAGGCTTATCTACGAATCCATGCGAAACTAATGTTTAGCTTCAGATACCTGTGATATACATGATATAGCTTCAACTGCATGCGAAACAAACGAGTTAGCTTCAAATCCATGTGAAACACATGATTTTGCTTTAAATCAATGCGAAGTAGAAGGATTATCTTCGAATACATGCGGAACAAATGGTTTAGCTTCAAATACTTGTGATATACATGATTTAGTTTCAACTGCATGCGAAACAAACGAGTTAGCTTCAAATCCATGTGAAACACTTGATTTAGTTTCAAATGAAAGCAATGTAGAAGGGTTATCTACGAATCCATGCGAACCGAATGATTTGGCTTCAAATACTTGCGAATATAAGTGATATAGCTCCAACTGCATGCGAAACAAACGTGTTATCTTCAAATCCATGCGCAACCACATGATTTAGCTTCAAATCAATGCGAAGCAGAAGGCTTATCTTCGAATCCATGCGAATCAAATGGTTTAGCTTCAAATGATTGTGATATACATGATTTAGCTTCAACTGCATGCGAAATAAACGAGTTAGATTCAAATACATGCGAAACACATGATTCAGCTTCAAATCAATGCGAAGTAGAAGGCTTATCTTCGAATCCATGCGAAACTAATGGTTTAGCTTCAAATACTTGTTTGATACATTATTTAGCTTCAATTACATGCGAAACAAACGAGTTAGCTTGAAATGCAAGCGAAACACATGATTTAGCTTCAAATCAATGCGAAGAAGAAGGCTTATTTTGAAATCCATGCGAATCAAATGGTTTAGCTTAAAAAAATTGTGATATACGTGATTTAGCTTCAACTGCATGCGTTACAAACGAGTGAGCTTCAAATCCATGCGAAACACATGATTTATCTTCAAATTCATTCCAAACACATGGTTTAGCCTGATATTCGTGCGAAACAAATGGTTCAGCTTCAAATACTTGTGATATACATGATTTAGTTTCAACTGCATGCGAAACAAACGAGTTAGCTTCAAATCCAAGTGAAACACATGATTCAGTTTCAAATAAAAGCGAAGTAGATGGCATAGCATCAAATCCATGCGAATCCAATGGTTTAGCTTCAAATACTTGTGATATACATGATTTAGCTTCAACTGCATGCGAAACAATCGAGTTAGATTCAACTCCATGCGAAACACATAACTTAGCTTCTAATGAATGCGAAGTAGGAAGTTTAGCTTCAAATCCAAGCGAAAGACATGATTTAGCTCCAAATCAATGCGAAGTAGAAGGCTTAACTTCAAATCCATGCGAATTAAATGGTTTATCTTCTAATACTTGTGATATATATGATTTAGCTTCAAATGCATGCGAAGCAAACGAGTTAGATTCAAATCCATGCGAAACAACCGATTTAGCTTCAAATCCATGCGAAGTAGAAGGCTTAGCTTAAAATCCATGCGAAACAAATGGTGTAGCTTCAAATACCTGTGATATACATGATTTAGCTTCAACTGCATGTGAAACAAACGTGTTAGCTTCGAATTCAAGTGAAGCACAGGATTCAGCTTCACTTCAATGCGAAGTAGAAGGATGATCTTCGAATACTTGCGAAACAATTGGTTTAGCTTCAAATACTTGTGACATACATGATTTAGAATCAACTGCATGTGAAACAAACTTGTTAGCTTCAAGTTCAAGCGAAACACATGATTTACTTTGAAATCAATGCGAAGTAGAAGGCTGATCTTCGAATCCTTGCGAAACAAATGGTTTAGCTTCAAATACTTGTGATATACATGATTTAGATTCAACAGCATGCAAAACTAACGATTTAGGTTCAAATCCATGCGAAACAAATGGTTTAGCTTCAAATACTTGTGACGTACTTGATTTAGCTTCAACAGCAAGCGAAACAAAGGAGTTAGCTTCAAATCCATGCGAAACACATGATTTAGCTTCAATTCAATACGAAGTAGAAGTCTTAGCTTCAAATCCATACCAATCAAACGGTTTATCTTCAAATACTTGTGATATACATTATTTAGCTTCAACTGCATGCGAAACAAACGAGTTAGCTTCAAATCCATGCAAAACACATGATTTAGTTTCAAATTCATTCGAAAAACTTGGTTTAGCTTAATATTCATGCCAAACAAAAGGTTCAGCTACAAATACTTATGATATACATGATTTAGCTGCAACTGCATTGCGAAACAAACTAGTTAGTTTCAAATCCATGCGAAACACATGATTTAGCTTCAAATCCATGCGAAGTAGAAGGCTTATCTTCAAATCCATGCGAATCAAATGGTTTAGCTTCAAATACTTGCGAATATAAGTGATATAGCTTCAAATGCAGGCGACACTAACGAGTCAGCTTCAAATCCATGTGAATCACATGATTTAGCTTCAAATTTATTCGAAACACATGATTTAGCTTAATATTCTTGCGAAACAAATGGTTTAGCTTCAAATACTTGTGATATGCATGATTTAGCCTCAACCGCATGCTATGCAAACGAGTTAGCTTCAAATCCATGCGAGACACATGATTTAGCTTCAAATTCATTCGAAACACATGGTTTAGCAGAGTGTTCTCGAGAAACAAATGGTTCAGCTTCAAATACTTGTGATATACATGATTTAGCTTCAAATGCATGCGAAACAAACGAGTTAGCTTCAAATCCAAGCGATACAAATGGTTCAGCTTCAAATACTTGTGATATTCATGATTTAGCTTCAACTGCATGCGAAACCAACGAGTCAGCTTCAAATCCATGTGAATCACATGATTTAGCTTCAAATTTATTCGAAACACATGGTTTAGCTTAATATTCTTGCGAAACAAATGGTTTAGCTTCAAATACTTGTGATATGCATGATTTAGCCTCAACCGCATGCTATGTAAACGAGTTAGCTTCAAATCCATGCGAAACACATGATTTAGTTTCAAATCAATGCGAAGTAGAAGGCTGATCTTGGTATCCACACGAAACAGATTATTTAACTTCAAATACTTGTGATGAACATGATTTAGCTTCAACTGCATGCGAAACAAACGAGTTATCTTCAAATCCAAGCGAAACACATGATTTAGTTTCAAATCAATGCGAAGTAGAAGGCTGATCTCCGAATCCACACGAAACAGATTGTTTAGCTTCAAATACTTGTGATATACATGATTTAGCTTCAACACCATGCGAAACAAACTTGTTAGCTTGAAATCCATGCGAAATACATGATTTAGCTTCAGTTCAATACGAAGTAGAAGGCTTATCATCGAATCCATGCGAAACAAATGGTTCAGCTTCAAATACTTGTGATATACGTGATTTAGCTTCAACTGCATGCGAAACCAACGAATTAGCTTCAAATCCTTTCGAAACACTTGGTTTAGCTTAATATTCATGCCAAACAAAAAGTTTCAGCTTCAAATACTTGTGATATACATGATTTAGATTCAACTGCATTGCCAAACAAACTAGTTAATTTCAAATCCAAGCGAAACACATGATTTATCTTCAAATCAATGCGAGGTAGAAGGCTTAGCTTCTAATCCATGCGAAACAAACGTGTTAGCTTCAAATCCAAGCGAAACACATGATTTATCTTCAAATCAATGCGAGGTAGAAGGCTTAGCTTCAAACCCATGCGAATCAAACGGTTTTGCTTCAAATACTTGTGATATACTTGATTTATATTCAAGTGCATGCGAAACAAACGAGTTAGCTTCAAATCCATCCGAAACACATGATTTAGCTTCAAATCAATGCGAATTAGAAGGGTTATCTTCGAATCCATGCGAAACATATGATATAGCTTCAAATACTTGTGATATACATGATTTAGCTTCAACTGCGTGTGAAACGAACGTGTCAGCTTCACATTCAATAGAAACACATGATTCAGTTTCAAATAAAAGCGAAGTAGATGGCATAGCATCAAATCCATGCGAATCAAATGGTTTAGCTTCAAATACTTGTGATATACATGATTTAGCTTCAACTGCATTCGATACAAACGAGTTAGCTTGAAATCCAAGCGAAACACATGATTTAGCTTCAAATCAATGCGAAGTAAAAGGCTTATTTGGAAATCCATGCGAATCAAATGGTTTCGCTTCAAATAATTGTGATATATATGATTTAGCTTCAACTGCATTGCGAAACAAACTAGTTAGTCTCAAATCCAAGCGAAACACATGATGTAGCTTCAAATCAATGCGAAGTAGAAGGCTTTTCTTCAAATCCATGCGAATCAAATGGTTTAGCTTCAAATTCATGCGATATACATGATTTAGATCTAACAGCATGCGAAACAAACGAGTTAGCTTCAACTCCATGCGCAATACATGATTTAGCTTCAAATCAATGCGAAGTAGAAGCCTTATCTTCGAATTCCATGCGAAACAAATGGTGTAGCTTCAAATACCTGTGATATACATGATTTAGCTTCAACTGCATGTGAAACAAACGTGTTAGCTTCGAATTCAAGTGAAGCACAGGATTCAGCTTCACTTCAATGCGAAGTAGAAGGATGATCTTCGAATACTTGCGAAACAATTGGTTTAGCTTCAAATACTTGTGATATACATGATTTAGAATCAACTGCATGTGAAACAAACTTGTTAGCTTCAAGTTCAAGCGAAACACATGATTTACTTTGAAATCAATGCGAAGTAGAAGGCTGATCTTCGAATCCTTGCGAAACAAATGGTTTAGCTTCAAATACTTGTGATATACATGATTTAGATTCAACAGCATGCAAAACTAACGATTTAGGTTCAAATCCATGCGAAACAAATGGTTTAGCTTCAAATACTTGTGACGTACTTGATTTGGCTTCAACAGCAAGCGAAACAAAGGAGTTAGCTTCAAATCCATGCGAAACACATGATTTAGCTTCAATTCAATACGAAGTAGAAGGCTTATCATCGAATCCATGCGAAACAAATGGTTCAGCATCAAATACTTGTGATATACGTGATTTAGCTTCAACTGCAGGCGAAACAAACGAGTTAGCTTTAAATCCATGCAAAAGACATGATTTACCTTCAAATCAATGCGAAGTAGAAGGCTTAGTTTGAAATCCGTGCGAATCAAGTTCTTTAGCTTCAAATACTTATGTTATACATGATTTAGCTTCAACTGCATGGGAAGCAAACGAGTTAACTTCAAATCCATTCAAAACACATGATTTAGCTTCAAATTCATTCGAAAGAAATGGTTTAGCGTACTATTCATGGGAATCAAATGGTTCAGATTCAAATACTTGTGACATACACGATGTAGATTCAACTGCATGCGAAACAAACGAGTTAGCTTCAAATCCAAGCGAAACACATGATTTATCTTCAAATCAATGCGAAGTAGAAGTCTTAGCTTCAAATCCATACCAATCAAACGGTTTATCTTCAAATACTTGTGATATACATTATTTAGCTTCAACTGCATGCGAAACAAACGAGTTATCTTCAAATCCATGCAAAACACATGATTTAGTTTCAAATTCATTCGAAACACTTGGATTAATTTAATATTCATGCCAAACAAAAGGTTCAGCTACAAATACTTATGATATACATGATTTAGCTTCAACTGCATGCGAAAAAAACGAGTTAGCTTCAAATGCAAGCGAACAAATGATTTAGACTCAAATCAATGCGAAGTAGAAGCCTTAGCTTCAGATCCGTGCGAATCAAAAGTTGTAGCATCAAATACTTGTGATATTCATGATTTAGCTTCAAATCAATGCGAAGTAGAGGGCTTAGCTTCAAATCCGTGCGAATAAAAAGTTGTAGCTTCAAATACTTGTGATATTCATGATTTAGCTTCAACTGCATGCGAAACAAACGAGTTATCTTCAAATCCAAGCGAAACACATGATTTAGATTCAAATCAACGCGAAGTAGGAGGCTGATCTCCGAATCCACACGAAACAGATTGTTTAGCTTCAAATACTTGTGATATACATGATTTAGCTTCAACACCATGCGAAACAAACTTGTTAGCTTGAAATCCATGCGAAATACATGATTTAGCTTCCGTTCAATACGAAGTAGAAGGCTTATCATCGAATCCATGCGAAACAAATGGTTCAGCTTCAAATACTTGTGATATACGTGATTAAGCTTCAAATGCATGCGAAACCAACGAATTAGCTTCAAATCCTTTCGAAACACATGACTTAGCTTCAAATCCATTCGAAACACTTGGTTTAGCTTAATATTCATGCCAAACAAAAAGTTTCAGCTTCAAATACTTGTGATATACATGATTTAGATTCAACTGCATTGCGAAACAAACTAGTTAGTTTCAAATCCATGCGAAACACATGATTTAGCTTCAAATCAATGCGAAGTAGAAGGCTTATCTTCAAATCCATGCGAATCAAATGGTTTAGCTTCAAATGCTTGTGATATACATGATTTAGCTTCAACAGCATGCAAAACTAACGATTTAGGTTCAAATCCATGCGAAACAAATGGTTTAGCTTCAAATCAATGCGAAGACGAAGGCTTATCTTGAAATACATGCGAAACAAATGGTTTAGCTTCAATTATATGTGATATACATGATTTTGCTTCAAATGCATGCGAAACAAACGAGTTAGCTTCAAATCCATTCAAAACACATGATTTAGCTTCAAATTCATTCGAAAGACATGATTTAGCGTACTATTCATGGGAATCAAATGGTTCAGATTCAAATACTTGTGATATACATGATATAGCTTCAACAGCAAGCGAAACAAAGGAGTTAGCTTCAAATCCATGCGAAACACATGACTTAGCATCAAATCAATGCGAAGTAGAAGGATTATCTCCGGATCAACACGAAACAGATTGTTTAGCTTCAAATACTTGTGATATACATGATTTAGCTTCAACAGCATGCGAAACAAACGAGTTAGCTTCAAATCCAAGCGAAACACATGATTTATCTTCAAATCAATGCGAAGTAGAAGTCTTAGCTTCAAATCCATACCAATCAAACGGTTTATCTTCAAATACTTGTGATATACATTATTTAGCTTCAACTGCATGCGAAACAAACGAGTTATCTTCAAATCCATGCAAAACACATGATTTAGTTTCAAATTCATTCGAAACACTTGGATTAATTTAATATTCATGCCAAACAAAAGGTTCAGCTACAAATACTTATGATATACATGATTTAGCTTCAACTGCATGCGAAAAAAACGAGTTAGCTTCAAATGCAAGCGAACAAATGATTTAGACTCAAATCAATGCGAAGTAGAAGCCTTAGCTTCAGATCCGTGCGAATCAAAAGTTGTAGCATCAAATACTTGTGATATTCATGATTTAGCTTCAAATCAATGCGAAGTAGAGGGCTTAGCTTCAAATCCGTGCGAATAAAAAGTTGTAGCTTCAAATACTTGTGATATTCATGATTTAGCTTCAACTGCATGCGAAACAAACGAGTTATCTTCAAATCCAAGCGAAACACATGATTTAGATTCAAATCAACGCGAAGTAGGAGGCTGATCTCCGAATCCACACGAAACAGATTGTTTAGCTTCAAATACTTGTGATATACATGATTTAGCTTCAACACCATGCGAAACAAACTTGTTAGCTTGAAATCCATGCGAAATACATGATTTAGCTTCCGTTCAATACGAAGTAGAAGGCTTATCATCGAATCCATGCGAAACAAATGGTTCAGCTTCAAATACTTGTGATATACGTGATTAAGCTTCAAATGCATGCGAAACCAACGAATTAGCTTCAAATCCTTTCGAAACACATGACTTAGCTTCAAATCCATTCGAAACACTTGGTTTAGCTTAATATTCATGCCAAACAAAAAGTTTCAGCTTCAAATACTTGTGATATACATGATTTAGATTCAACTGCATTGCGAAACAAACTAGTTAGTTTCAAATCCATGCGAAACACATGATTTAGCTTCAAATCAATGCGAAGTAGAAGGCTTATCTTCAAATCCATGCGAATCAAATGGTTTCGCTTCAAATAATTGTGATATATATGATTTAGCTTCAACTGCATTGCGAAACAAACTAGTTAGTCTCAAATCCAAGCGAAACACATGATGTAGCTTCAAATCAATGCGAAGTAGAAGGCTTTTCTTCAAATCCATGCGAATCAAATGGTTTAGCTTCAAATTCATGCGATATACATGATTTAGATCTAACAGCATGCGAAACAAACGAGTTAGCTTCAACTCCATGCGCAATACATGATTTAGCTTCAAATCAATGCGAAGTAGAAGCCTTATCTTCGAATTCCATGCGAAACAAATGGTGTAGCTTCAAATACCTGTGATATACATGATTTAGCTTCAACTGCATGTGAAACAAACGTGTTAGCTTCGAATTCAAGTGAAGCACAGGATTCAGCTTCACTTCAATGCGAAGTAGAAGGATGATCTTCGAATACTTGCGAAACAATTGGTTTAGCTTCAAATACTTGTGATATACATGATTTAGAATCAACTGCATGTGAAACAAACTTGTTAGCTTCAAGTTCAAGCGAAACACATGATTTACTTTGAAATCAATGCGAAGTAGAAGGCTGATCTTCGAATCCTTGCGAAACAAATGGTTTAGCTTCAAATACTTGTGATATACATGATTTAGATTCAACAGCATGCAAAACTAACGATTTAGGTTCAAATCCATGCGAAACAAATGGTTTAGCTTCAAATACTTGTGACGTACTTGATTTGGCTTCAACAGCAAGCGAAACAAAGGAGTTAGCTTCAAATCCATGCGAAACACATGATTTAGCTTCAATTCAATACGAAGTAGAAGGCTTATCATCGAATCCATGCGAAACAAATGGTTCAGCATCAAATACTTGTGATATACGTGATTTAGCTTCAACTGCAGGCGAAACAAACGAGTTAGCTTTAAATCCATGCAAAAGACATGATTTACCTTCAAATCAATGCGAAGTAGAAGGCTTAGTTTGAAATCCGTGCGAATCAAGTTCTTTAGCTTCAAATACTTATGTTATACATGATTTAGCTTCAACTGCATGGGAAGCAAACGAGTTAACTTCAAATCCATTCAAAACACATGATTTAGCTTCAAATTCATTCGAAAGAAATGGTTTAGCGTACTATTCATGGGAATCAAATGGTTCAGATTCAAATACTTGTGACATACACGATGTAGATTCAACTGCATGCGAAACAAACGAGTTAGCTTCAAATCCAAGCGAAACACATGATTTATCTTCAAATCAATGCGAAGTAGAAGTCTTAGCTTCAAATCCATACCAATCAAACGGTTTATCTTCAAATACTTGTGATATACATTATTTAGCTTCAACTGCATGCGAAACAAACGAGTTATCTTCAAATCCATGCAAAACACATGATTTAGTTTCAAATTCATTCGAAACACTTGGATTAATTTAATATTCATGCCAAACAAAAGGTTCAGCTACAAATACTTATGATATACATGATTTAGCTTCAACTGCATGCGAAAAAAACGAGTTAGCTTCAAATGCAAGCGAACAAATGATTTAGACTCAAATCAATGCGAAGTAGAAGCCTTAGCTTCAGATCCGTGCGAATCAAAAGTTGTAGCATCAAATACTTGTGATATTCATGATTTAGCTTCAAATCAATGCGAAGTAGAGGGCTTAGCTTCAAATCCGTGCGAATAAAAAGTTGTAGCTTCAAATACTTGTGATATTCATGATTTAGCTTCAACTGCATGCGAAACAAACGAGTTATCTTCAAATCCAAGCGAAACACATGATTTAGATTCAAATCAACGCGAAGTAGGAGGCTGATCTCCGAATCCACACGAAACAGATTGTTTAGCTTCAAATACTTGTGATATACATGATTTAGCTTCAACACCATGCGAAACAAACTTGTTAGCTTGAAATCCATGCGAAATACATGATTTAGCTTCCGTTCAATACGAAGTAGAAGGCTTATCATCGAATCCATGCGAAACAAATGGTTCAGCTTCAAATACTTGTGATATACGTGATTAAGCTTCAAATGCATGCGAAACCAACGAATTAGCTTCAAATCCTTTCGAAACACATGACTTAGCTTCAAATCCATTCGAAACACTTGGTTTAGCTTAATATTCATGCCAAACAAAAAGTTTCAGCTTCAAATACTTGTGATATACATGATTTAGATTCAACTGCATTGCGAAACAAACTAGTTAGTTTCAAATCCATGCGAAACACATGATTTAGCTTCAAATCAATGCGAAGTAGAAGGCTTATCTTCAAATCCATGCGAATCAAATGGTTTAGCTTCAAATGCTTGTGATATACATGATTTAGCTTCAACAGCATGCAAAACTAACGATTTAGGTTCAAATCCATGCGAAACAAATGGTTTAGCTTCAAATCAATGCGAAGACGAAGGCTTATCTTGAAATACATGCGAAACAAATGGTTTAGCTTCAATTATATGTGATATACATGATTTTGCTTCAAATGCATGCGAAACAAACGAGTTAGCTTCAAATCCATTCAAAACACATGATTTAGCTTCAAATTCATTCGAAAGACATGATTTAGCGTACTATTCATGGGAATCAAATGGTTCAGATTCAAATACTTGTGATATACATGATATAGCTTCAACAGCAAGCGAAACAAAGGAGTTAGCTTCAAATCCATGCGAAACACATGACTTAGCATCAAATCAATGCGAAGTAGAAGGATTATCTCCGGATCAACACGAAACAGATTGTTTAGCTTCAAATACTTGTGATATACATGATTTAGCTTCAACAGCATGCGAAACAAACGAGTTAGCTTCAAATCCAAGCGAAACACATGATTTATCTTCAAATCAATGCGAAGTAGAAGTCTTAGCTTCAAATCCATACCAATCAAACGGTTTATCTTCAAATACTTGTGATATACATTATTTAGCTTCAACTGCATGCGAAACAAACGAGTTATCTTCAAATCCATGCAAAACACATGATTTAGTTTCAAATTCATTCGAAACACTTGGATTAATTTAATATTCATGCCAAACAAAAGGTTCAGCTACAAATACTTATGATATACATGATTTAGCTTCAACTGCATGCGAAAAAAACGAGTTAGCTTCAAATGCAAGCGAACAAATGATTTAGACTCAAATCAATGCTAAGTAGAAGCCTTAGCTTCAGATCCGTGCGAATCAAAAGTTGTAGCATCAAATACTTGTGATATTCATGATTTAGCTTCAAATCAATGCGAAGTAGAGGGCTTAGCTTCAAATCCGTGCGAATAAAAAGTTGTAGCTTCAAATACTTGTGATATTCATGATTTAGCTTCAACTGCATGCGAAACAAACGAGTTATCTTCAAATCCAAGCGAAACACATGATTTAGATTCAAATCAACGCGAAGTAGGAGGCTGATCTCCGAATCCACACGAAACAGATTGTTTAGCTTCAAATACTTGTGATATACATGATTTAGCTTCAACACCATGCGAAACAAACTTGTTAGCTTGAAATCCATGCGAAATACATGATTTAGCTTCCGTTCAATACGAAGTAGAAGGCTTATCATCGAATCCATGCGAAACAAATGGTTCAGCTTCAAATACTTGTGATATACGTGATTAAGCTTCAAATGCATGCGAAACCAACGAATTAGCTTCAAATCCTTTCGAAACACATGACTTAGCTTCAAATCCATTCGAAACACTTGGTTTAGCTTAATATTCATGCCAAACAAAAAGTTTCAGCTTCAAATACTTGTGATATACATGATTTAGATTCAACTGCATTGCGAAACAAACTAGTTAGTTTCAAATCCATGCGAAACACATGATTTAGCTTCAAATCAATGCGAAGTAGAAGGCTTATCTTCAAATCCATGCGAATCAAATGGTTTAGCTTCAAATGCTTGTGATATACATGATTTAGCTTCAACAGCATGCAAAACTAACGATTTAGGTTCAAATCCATGCGAAACAAATGGTTTAGCTTCAAATCAATGCGAAGACGAAGGCTTATCTTGAAATACATGCGAAACAAATGGTTTAGCTTCAATTATATGTGATATACATGATTTTGCTTCAAATGCATGCGAAACAAACGAGTTAGCTTCAAATCCATTCAAAACACATGATTTAGCTTCAAATTCATTCGAAAGACATGATTTAGCGTACTATTCATGGGAATCAAATGGTTCAGATTCAAATACTTGTGATATACATGATATAGCTTCAACAGCAAGCGAAACAAAGGAGTTAGCTTCAAATCCATGCGAAACACATGACTTAGCATCAAATCAATGCGAAGTAGAAGGATTATCTCCGGATCAACACGAAACAGATTGTTTAGCTTCAAATACTTGTGATATACATGATTTAGCTTCAACAGCATGCGAAACAAACGAGTTAGTTTCAAATCCAAGCGAAACACATGATTTATCTTCAAATCAATGCGAAGTAGAAGTCTTAGCTTCAAATCCATACCAATCAAACGGTTTATCTTCAAATACTTGTGATATACATTATTTAGCTTCAACTGCATGCGAAACAAACGAGTTAGCTTCAAATCCATGCAAAACACATGATTTAGTTTCAAATTCAGTCGAAAAACTTGGTTTAGCTTAATATTCATGCCAAACAAAAGGTTCAGCTACAAATACTTATGATATGCATGATTTAGCTTCAACTGCATTGCGAAACAAACTAGTTAGTTTCAAATCCAAGCGAAACACATGATTTAGCTTCAAATCCATGCGAAGTAGAAGGCCTATCTTCAAATCCATGCAAATCAAATGGTTTAGCTTCAAATACTTGCGAATATAAGTGATATAGCTTCAAATGCAGGCGACACTAACGAGTCAGCTTCAAATCCATGTGAATCACACGATTTAGCTTCAAATTTATTCGAAACACATGGTTTAGCTTAATATTCTTGCGAAACAAATGGTTTAGCTTCAAATACTTGTGATATGCATGATTTAGCCTCAACCGCATGCTATGCAAACGAGTTAGCTTCAAATCCATGCGAAACACATGATTTAGCTTCAAATTCATTCGAAACACATGGATTAGCAGAGTGTTCTCGAGAAACAAATGGTTCAGCTTCAAATACTTGTGATATACATGTTTTAGCTTCAACTGCATGCGGAACAAACGAGTTAACTTCAAATCCAAGCGATACAAATGGTTCAGCTTCAAATACTTGTGATATTCATGATTTAGCTTCAACTGCATGCGAAACCAACGAGTCAGCTTCAAATCCATGTGAATCACATGATTTAGCTTCAAATTTATTCGAAACACATGGTTTAGCTTAATATTCTTGCGAAACAAATGGTTTAGCTTCAAATACTTGTGATATGCATGATTTAGCCTCAACCGCATGCTATGTAAACGAGTTAGCTTCAAATCCATGCGAAACACATGATTTAGTTTCAAATCAATGCGAAGTAGAAGGCTGATCTTCGTATCCACACGAAACAGATTATTTAGCTTCAAATACTTGTGATGAACATGATTTAGCTTCAACTGCATGCGAAACAAACGAGTTATCTTCAAATCCAAGCGAAACACATGATTTAGTTTCAAATCAATGCGAAGTAGAAGGCTGATCTCCGAATCCACACGAAACAGATTGTTTAGCTTCAAATACTTGTGATATACGTGATTTAGCTTCAACTGCATGCGAAACCAACGAATTAGCTTCAAATCCTTTCGAAACACGTGGTTTAGCTTAATATTCATGCCAAACAAAAAGTTTCAGCTTCAAATACTTGTGATATACATGATTTAGATTCAACTGCATTGCGAAACAAACTAGTTAATTTCAAATCCAAGCGAAACACATGATTTATCTTCAAATCAATGCGAGGTAGAAGGCTTAGCTTCTAATCCGTGCGAAACAAACGTGTTAGCTTCAAATCCAAGCGAAACACATGATTTATCTTCAAATCAATGCGAGGTAGAAGGCTTAGCTTCAAACCCATGCGAATCAAACGGTTTTGCTTCAAATACTTGTGATATACTTGATTTATATTCAAGTGCATGCGAAACAAACGGGATAGCTTCAAATCCATGCGAAAAACATGATTTAGCTCCAAATCGATGCGAAGTAGGAGGCTTAACTACGAACCCAAGCGAAACAAATGGTTTAGCTGCAAATACTCGTGATATACATGACTTAGCTTCAACACCATGCGAAACAAACGAGTTAGATTCAAACCCATGCGAAACACATGATTTAGCTTCAAATCAATGCGAAGAAGAAGGATGATCTTCGAATCCATGCTAATCAAATGGTTTAGCTTCAAATACTTGTGATATACATGATTTAGCTACAACTGCAGGCGAAACAAACGAGTTAGCTTCAAATCCTTGCTAAACACATGATTTTGCTTCAAATCAGTGCGAAGAAGAAGGGTAATCTTCGAATCCATGCAAAACAAATGATTTAGCTTCAAACACTTGTGACATACATGATATAGCTTCAATAGCATGCGAAACAAACGAGTTAGCTTCAAAAACCATGCGAAAAACATGATTTAGCTTAAAATCAATGCGAAGTAGAAGGCTTATATACAAATCCATGCGAAACAAATCGTTTAGCTTCGAATACTTGTGATATACATGATTTACCTTCAACTGCATGTGATACAAACGAGTTAGCTTAAAATCCAAGCGGAACACATGATTTAGCTTCAAATCAATGCGAAGAATAAGGGTGATCTTCGAATCCATGCTAATCAAACGGTTCAGATTGAAATACTTGTGATATACATGATTTAGCTTCAACAGCATGCGAAACAAACGAGTTAGCTTCAAATCCATGTGAATCACATGATTTAGCTTCAAATTTATTCGAAACACATGGTTTAGCTTAATATTCTTGCGAAACAAATGGTTTAGCTTCAAATACTTGTGATATGCATGACTTAGCCTCAACCGCATGCTATGTAAACGAGTTAGCTTCAAATCCATGCGAAACACATGATTTAGTTTCAAATCAATGCGAAGTAGAAGGCTGATCTTCGTATCCACACGAAACAGATTATTTAGCTTCAAATACTTGTGATGAACATGATTTAGCTTCAACTGCATGCGAAACAAACGAGTTATCTTCAAATCCAAGCGAAACACATGATTTATCTTCAAATCAATGCGAAGTAGAAGTCTTAGCTTCAAATCCATACCAATCAAACGGTTTATCTTCAAATACTTGTGATATACATTATTTAGCTTCAACTGCATGCGAAACAAACGAGTTAGCTTCAAATCCATGCAAAACACATGATTTAGTTTCAAATTCAGTCGAAAAACTTGGTTTAGCTTAATATTCATGCCAAACAAAAGGTTCAGCTACAAATACTTATGATATGCATGATTTAGCTTCAACTGCATTGCGAAACAAACTAGTTAGTTTCAAATCCAAGCGAAACACATGATTTAGCTTCAAATCCATGCGAAGTAGAAGGCCTATCTTCAAATCCATGCAAATCAAATGGTTTAGCTTCAAATACTTGCGAATATAAGTGATATAGCTTCAAATGCAGGCGACACTAACGAGTCAGCTTCAAATCCATGTGAATCACACGATTTAGCTTCAAATTTATTCGAAACACATGGTTTAGCTTAATATTCTTGCGAAACAAATGGTTTAGCTTCAAATACTTGTGATATGCATGATTTAGCCTCAACCGCATGCTATGCAAACGAGTTAGCTTCAAATCCATGCGAAACACATGATTTAGCTTCAAATTCATTCGAAACACATGGATTAGCAGAGTGTTCTCGAGAAACAAATGGTTCAGCTTCAAATACTTGTGATATACATGTTTTAGCTTCAACTGCATGCGGAACAAACGAGTTAACTTCAAATCCAAGCGATACAAATGGTTCAGCTTCAAATACTTGTGATATTCATGATTTAGCTTCAACTGCATGCGAAACCAACGAGTCAGCTTCAAATCCATGTGAATCACATGATTTAGCTTCAAATTTATTCGAAACACATGGTTTAGCTTAATATTCTTGCGAAACAAATGGTTTAGCTTCAAATACTTGTGATATGCATGATTTAGCCTCAACCGCATGCTATGTAAACGAGTTAGCTTCAAATCCATGCGAAACACATGATTTAGTTTCAAATCAATGCGAAGTAGAAGGCTGATCTTCGTATCCACACGAAACAGATTATTTAGCTTCAAATACTTGTGATGAACATGATTTAGCTTCAACTGCATGCGAAACAAACGAGTTATCTTCAAATCCAAGCGAAACACATGATTTAGTTTCAAATCAATGCGAAGTAGAAGGCTGATCTCCGAATCCACACGAAACAGATTGTTTAGCTTCAAATACTTGTGATATACGTGATTTAGCTTCAACTGCATGCGAAACCAACGAATTAGCTTCAAATCCTTTCGAAACACGTGGTTTAGCTTAATATTCATGCCAAACAAAAAGTTTCAGCTTCAAATACTTGTGATATACATGATTTAGATTCAACTGCATTGCGAAACAAACTAGTTAATTTCAAATCCAAGCGAAACACATGATTTATCTTCAAATCAATGCGAGGTAGAAGGCTTAGCTTCTAATCCGTGCGAAACAAACGTGTTAGCTTCAAATCCAAGCGAAACACATGATTTATCTTCAAATCAATGCGAGGTAGAAGGCTTAGCTTCAAACCCATGCGAATCAAACGGTTTTGCTTCAAATACTTGTGATATACTTGATTTATATTCAAGTGCATGCGAAACAAACGGGATAGCTTCAAATCCATGCGAAAAACATGATTTAGCTCCAAATCGATGCGAAGTAGGAGGCTTAACTACGAACCCAAGCGAAACAAATGGTTTAGCTGCAAATACTCGTGATATACATGACTTAGCTTCAACACCATGCGAAACAAACGAGTTAGATTCAAACCCATGCGAAACACATGATTTAGCTTCAAATCAATGCGAAGAAGAAGGATGATCTTCGAATCCATGCTAATCAAATGGTTTAGCTTCAAATACTTGTGATATACATGATTTAGCTACAACTGCAGGCGAAACAAACGAGTTAGCTTCAAATCCTTGCTAAACACATGATTTTGCTTCAAATCAGTGCGAAGAAGAAGGGTAATCTTCGAATCCATGCAAAACAAATGATTTAGCTTCAAACACTTGTGACATACATGATATAGCTTCAATAGCATGCGAAACAAACGAGTTAGCTTCAAAAACCATGCGAAAAACATGATTTAGCTTAAAATCAATGCGAAGTAGAAGGCTTATATACAAATCCATGCGAAACAAATCGTTTAGCTTCGAATACTTGTGATATACATGATTTACCTTCAACTGCATGTGATACAAACGAGTTAGCTTAAAATCCAAGCGGAACACATGATTTAGCTTCAAATCAATGCGAAGAATAAGGGTGATCTTCGAATCCATGCTAATCAAACGGTTCAGATTGAAATACTTGTGATATACATGATTTAGCTTCAACAGCATGCGAAACAAACGAGTTAGCTTCAAATCCATGTGAATCACATGATTTAGCTTCAAATTTATTCGAAACACATGGTTTAGCTTAATATTCTTGCGAAACAAATGGTTTAGCTTCAAATACTTGTGATATGCATGACTTAGCCTCAACCGCATGCTATGTAAACGAGTTAGCTTCAAATCCATGCGAAACACATGATTTAGTTTCAAATCAATGCGAAGTAGAAGGCTGATCTTCGTATCCACACGAAACAGATTATTTAGCTTCAAATACTTGTGATGAACATGATTTAGCTTCAACTGCATGCGAAACAAACGAGTTATCTTCAAATCCAAGCGAAACACATGATTTAGTTTCAAATCAATGCGAAGTAGAAGGCTGATCTCCGAATCCACACGAAACAGATTGTTTAGCTTCAAATACTTGTGATATACATGATTTAGCTTCAACACCATGCGAAACAAACTTGTTAGCTTGAAATCCATGCGAAATACATGATTTAGCTTCAGTTCAATACGAAGTAGAAGGCTTATCATCGAATCCATGCGAAACAAATGGTTCAGCTTCAAATACTTGTGATATACGTGATTTAGCTTCAACTGCATGCGAAACCAACGAATTAGCTTCAAATCCTTTCGAAACACGTGGTTTAGCTTAATATTCATGCCATACAAAAAGTTTCAGCTTCAAATACTTGTGATATACATGATTTAGATTCAACTGCATTGCGAAACAAACTAGTTAATTTCAAATCCAAGCGAAACACATGATTTATCTTCAAATCAATGCGAGGTAGAAGGCTTAGCTTCTAATCCATGCGAAACAAACGTGTTAGCTTCAAATCCAAGCGAAACACATGATTTATCTTCAAATCAATGCGAGGTAGAAGGCTTAGCTTCAAACCCATGCGAATCAAACGGTTTTGCTTCAAATACTTGTGATATACTTGATTTATATTCAAGTGCATGCGAAACAAACGGGATAGCTTCAAATCCATGCGAAAAACATGATTTAGCTCCAAATCGATGCGAAGTAGGAGGCTTAACTACGAACCCATGCGAAACAAATGGTTTAGCTGCAAATACTCGTGATATACATGACTTAGCTTCAACACCATGCGAAACAAACGAGTTAGATTCAAACCCATGCGAAACACATGATTTAGCTTCAAATCAATGCGAAGAAGAAGGATGATCTTCGAATCCATGCTAATCAAATGGTTTAGCTTCAAATACTTGTTATATACATGATTTAGCTTCAACTGCAGGCGAAACAAACGAGTTAGCTTCAAATCCATGCTAAACACATGATTTTGCTTCAAATCAGTGCGAAGAAGAAGGGTAATCTTCGAATCCATGCAAAACAAATGATTTAGCTTCAAACACTTGTGACATACATGATATAGCTTCAATAGCATGCGAAACAAACGAGTTAGCTTCAAAAACCATGCGAAAAACATGATTTAGCTTAAAATCAATGCGAAGTAGAAGGCTTATATTCAAATCCATGCGAAACAAATCGTTTAGCTTCGAATACTTGTGATATACATGATTTACCTTCAACTGCATGTGATACAAACGAGTTAGCTTAAAATCCAAGCGGAACACATGATTTAGCTTCAAATCAATGCGAAGAATAAGGGTGATCTTCGAATCCATGCTAATCAAACGGTTCAGATTGAAATACTTGTGATATACATGATTTAGCTTCAACAGCATGCGAAACAAACGAGTTAGCTTCAAATCCACGCGAAATGCATGATTTAGCTTCAACTCAATGCGAAGTAGAAGGCTTCGTTTCAAATCCATGCGAATCAAATGGAATAGCTTCAAATAATCGTGATATACATAATTTAGCGTCAACTGCGTGCGAAACAAACGAGTTAGCTTCAAATTCATGCGGAACACATGATTTAGCTTCTAATCAATGCGAAGTAGAAAGCTTAGATACAAAACCATGCGAAACAAATGGTTTAGCTTCAAATAACTGTGATTTACGTGATTTAGCTTCAACTCCATGCGAATCGAACGAGTTATCTTCAAATCCAAGCGAAACACATGATTTAGCTTCAAATCAATGCGAAGTTAGAAGGCATAGTTTCAAATCCATGAGAATCAAATGGTTTAGCTGCCTATACTTGTCATGTACATGATTTAGCTTCAACTGCATTGCGAAACAAACGAGTTAACTTCGAATCCCTGCGAAACACATGATTTAGCTTCAAATTCATTCGAAACACATGGTTCAGCTTAATATTCATGCGAAACAAATGGTTCAACTTCAAATACTTGTGATATACACGATTTAGGTTTCAACTGCATGCGAAACAAACAAGTTAGTTTTAAATCCAAGCGAAACGCATGATTTAGCTTCAAATCCATCCGAAGTAGAAGGCTTAGCTTCAAACCCATGCGACACAAATAATTTAGCTTCAAACACTTGCCATATAAGCGATGTAGCTTGATATGCAGGTGAATCAAACGAGTTAGCTACAAATCCGTGCGAAACGCATGATTTATCTTGAAATGAATGCGAAGTAGAAGGATTAGCTTCAAATCCATGCGAAACGAATGATTGACCTTCAAATACTTGCGAATATAAGTGATATAGCTACAAATGCAGGCGAAAAAAACGAGTTAGCTTCAAATCCATGCGAAATGCATGTTTTAGCTTCAACTCAATGCGAAGCAGAAGGCTTCGTTTCAAATCCATGCGAATCAAATGGAATAGCTTCAAATAATCGTGATATACACGATTTAGCGTCAACTGCGTGCGAAACAAACGAGTTAGCTACAAATCCATGCGAAACACATGATTTAGCTTCAAAACAATCCGAAGTAGAAGGATTATCTTCAAATCCATGCGAAACGAATGATTGAGCACCAAATGCTTGCGAATATAAGTGATATAGCTTCAAATGCAGACGAAGCAAACGAGTTAGCTTCAAATCCATGCCAAACACATGATTTAGATTCAAATCAATGCGAAGTAGAAGGCTTATCTACGAATCCATGCGAAACTAATGTTTAGCTTCAGATACCTGTGATATACATGATATAGCTTCAACTGCATGCGAAACAAACGAGTTAGCTTCAAATCCATGTGAAACACATGATTTTGCTTTAAATCAATGCGAAGTAGAAGGATTATCTTCGAATACATGCGGAACAAATGGTTTAGCTTCAAATACTTGTGATATACATGATTTAGTTTCAACTGCATGCGAAACAAACGAGTTAGCTTCAAATCCATGTGAAACACTTGATTTAGTTTCAAATGAAAGCGATGTAGAAGGGTTATCTACGAATCCATGCGAACCGAATGATTTGGCTTCAAATACTTGCGAATATAAGTGATATAGCTTCAACTGCATGCGAAACAAACGTGTTATCTTCAAATCCATGCGCAACCACATGATTTAGCTTCAAATCAATGCGAAGCAGAAGGCTTATCTTCGAATCCATGCGAATCAAATGGTTTAGCTTCAAATGATTGTGATATACATGATTTAGCTTCAACTGCATGCGAAATAAACGAGTTAGATTCAAATACATGCGAAACACATGATTCAGCTTCAAATCAATGCGAAGTAGAAGGCTTATCTTCGAATCCCATGCGAAACTAATGGTTTAGCTTCAAATACTTGTTTGATACATTATTTAGCTTCAATTACATGCGAAACAAACGAGTTAGCTTGAAATGCAAGCGAAACACACGATTTAGCTTCAAATCAATGCGAAGAAGAAGGCTTATTTTGAAATCCATGCGAATCAAATGGTTTAGCTTCAAATAATTGTGATATACATGATTTAGCTTCAACTGCATTGCGAAACAAACTAGTTAGTTTCAAATCCAAGCGAAACACATGATTTAGATTCAAATCAATGCGAAGTAGAAGGCTTATATTCAAATCCATGCGAAACAAGTGATTCAGCATCAAATACCTGTGATATACATGATTTATCTTTAACTGCATGCGAAACGAACGAGTTAGCTTCAAATCCATGCGAAACACATGATTTAGCTTTAAATCAATACGAGGTAGATGGCTGATCTTCGAAACCATGCGAAACAAATGGTTTAGATTCAAATACTTGTTTGATACATTATCTAGCTTCAATTACATGCGAAACAAACGAGTTAGCTTGAAATGCAAGCGAAACACATGATTTAGCTTCAAATCAATGCGAAGAAGAAGGCTTATTTTGAAATCCATGCGAATCAAATGGTTTAGCTAGAAATACCTGTGATATACATGATTTATCTTCAACTGCATGCGAAACAAACGAGATAGCTTCAAATCCATGCGAAACAGATGATTTAGATTAAAATCAATGCGAAGTAGAAGGCTTATCTTGAAATCCATGCGAATCAAATGGTTTAGCTTCAAAAAATTGTGATATACGTGATTTAGCTTCAACTGCATGCGATACAAACGAGTTAGCTTCAAATCCATGCGAAACACATGATTTAGCTTCAAATCAATGCGAAGTAGAAGCTTATATTGAAATCCATGCGAATCAAATGGTTTAGCTAGAAATACCTGTGATATACATGATTTATCTTCAACTGCATGCGAAACAAACGAGATAGCTTCAAATCCATGCGAAACAGATGATTTAGCTTCAAATCAATGCGAAGTAGAAGGCTTATATTGAAATCCATGCGAATCAAATGGTTTAGCTTAAAAAATTGTGATATACGTGATTTAGCTTCAACTGCATGCGTTACAAACGAGTGAGCTTCAAATCCATGCGAAACACATGATTTATCTTCAAATTCATTCCAAACACATGGTTTAGCCTGATATTCGTGCGAAACAAATGGTTCAGCTTCAAATACTTGTGATATACATGATTTAGTTTCAACTGCATGCGAAACAAACGAGTTAGCTTCAAATCCATGTGAAACACATGATTCAGTTTCAAATAAAAGCGAAGTAGATGGCATAGCATCAAATCCATGCGAATCCAATGGTTTAGCTTCAAATACTTGTGATATACATGATTTAGCTTCAACTGCATGCGAAACAATCGAGTTAGATTCAACTCCATGCGAAACACATAACTTAGCTTCTAATGAATGCGAAGTAGGAAGTTTAGCTTCAAATCCAAGCGAAAGACATGATTTAGCTCCAAATCAATGCGAAGTAGAAGGCTTAACTTCAAATCCATGCGAATTAAATGGTTTATCTTCTAATACTTGTGATATATATGATTTAGCTTCAAATCCATGCAAAACACATGATTTAGTTTCAAATTCATTCGAAAAACTTGGTTTAGCTTAATATTCATGCCAAACAAAAGGTTCAGCTACAAATACTTATGATATACATGATTTAGCTGCAACTGCATTGCGAAACAAACTAGTTAGTTTCAAATCCATGCGAAACACATGATTTAGCTTCAAATCCATGCGAAGTAGAAGGCTTATCTTCAAATCCATGCGAATCAAATGGTTTAGCTTCAAATACTTGCGAATATAAGTGATATAGCTTCAAATGCAGGCGACACTAACGAGTCAGCTTCAAATCCATGTGAATCACATGATTTAGCTTCAAATTTATTCGAAACACATGGTTTAGCTTAATATTCTTGCGAAACAAATGGTTTAGCTTCAAATACTTGTGATATGCATGATTTAGCCTCAACCGCATGCTATGCAAACGAGTTAGCTTCAAATCCATGCGAAACACATGATTTAGCTTCAAATTCATTCGAAACACATGGTTTAGCAGAGTGTTCTCGAGAAACAAATGGTTCAGCTTCAAAATACTTGTGATATACATGATTTAGCTTCAAATGCATGCGAAACAAACGAGTTAGCTTCAAATCCAAGCGATACAAATGGTTCAGCTTCAAATACTTGTGATATTCATGATTTAGCTTCAACTGCATGCGAAACCAACGAGTCAGCTTCAAATCCATGTGAATCACATGATTTAGCTTCAAATTTATTCGAAACACATGGTTTAGCTTAATATTCTTGCGAAACAAATGGTTTAGCTTCAAATACTTGTGATATGCATGATTTAGCCTCAACCGCATGCTATGTAAACGAGTTAGCTTCAAATCCATGCGAAACACATGATTTAGTTTCAAATCAATGCGAAGTAGAAGGCTGATCTTGGTATCCACACGAAACAGATTATTTAACTTCAAATACTTGTGATAAACATGATTTAGCTTCAACTGCATGCGAAACAAACGAGTTATCTTCAAATCCAAGCGAAACACATGATTTAGTTTCAAATCAATGCGAAGTAGAAGGCTGATCTCCGAATCCACACGAAACAGATTGTTTAGCTTCAAATACTTGTGATATACATGATTTAGCTTCAACACCATGCGAAACAAACTTGTTAGCTTGAAATCCATGCGAAATACATGATTTAGCTTCAGTTCAATACGAAGTAGAAGGCTTATCATCGAATCCATGCGAAACAAATGGTTCAGCTTCAAATACTTGTGATATACGTGATTTAGCTTCAACTGCATGCGAAACCAACGAATTAGCTTCAAATCCTTTCGAAACACTTGGTTTAGCTTAATATTCATGCCAAACAAAAAGTTTCAGCTTCAAATACTTGTGATATACATGATTTAGACTCAACTGCATTGCCAAACAAACTAGTTAATTTCAAATCCAAGCGAAACACATGATTTATCTTCAAATCAATGCGAGGTAGAAGGCTTAGCTTCTAATCCATGCGAAACAAACGTGTTAGCTTCAAATCCAAGCGAAACACATGATTTATCTTCAAATCAATGCGAGGTAGAAGGCTTAGCTTCAAACCCATGCGAATCAAACGGTTTTGCTTCAAATACTTGTGATATACTTGATTTATATTCAAGTGCATGCGAAACAAACGAGTTAGCTTCAAATCCATCCGAAACACATGATTTAGCTTCAAATCAATGCGAATTAGAAGGGTTATCTTCGAATCCATGCGAAACATATGATATAGCTTCAAATACTTGTGATATACATGATTTAGCTTCAACTGCGTGTGAAACGAACGTGTCAGCTTCACATTCAATAGAAACACATGATTCAGTTTCAAATAAAAGCGAAGTAGATGGCATAGCATCAAATCCATGCGAATCAAATGGTTTAGCTTCAAATACTTGTGATATACATGATTTAGCTTCAACTGCATTCGATACAAACGAGTTAGCTTGAAATCCAAGCGAAACACATGATTTAGCTTCAAATCAATGCGAAGTAAAAGGCTTATTTGGAAATCCATGCGAATCAAATGGTTTCGCTTCAAATAATTGTGATATATATGATTTAGCTTCAACTGCATTGCGAAACAAACTAGTTAGTCTCAAATCCAAGCGAAACACATGATGTAGCTTCAAATCAATGCGAAGTAGAAGGCTTTTCTTCAAATCCATGCGAATCAAATGGTTTAGCTTCAAATTCATGCGATATACATGATTTAGATCTAACAGCATGCGAAACAAACGAGTTAGCTTCAACTCCATGCGCAATACATGATTTAGCTTCAAATCAATGCGAAGTAGAAGCCTTATCTTCGAATTCCATGCGAAACAAATGGTGTAGCTTCAAATACCTGTGATATACATGATTTAGCTTCAACTGCATGTGAAACAAACGTGTTAGCTTCGAATTCAAGTGAAGCACAGGATTCAGCTTCACTTCAATGCGAAGTAGAAGGATGATCTTCGAATACTTGCGAAACAATTGGTTTAGCTTCAAATACTTGTGATATACATGATTTAGAATCAACTGCATGTGAAACAAACTTGTTAGCTTCAAGTTCAAGCGAAACACATGATTTACTTTGAAATCAATGCGAAGTAGAAGGCTGATCTTCGAATCCTTGCGAAACAAATGGTTTAGCTTCAAATACTTGTGATATACATGATTTAGATTCAACAGCATGCAAAACTAACGATTTAGGTTCAAATCCATGCGAAACAAATGGTTTAGCTTCAAATACTTGTGACGTACTTGATTTAGCTTCAACAGCAAGCGAAACAAAGGAGTTAGCTTCAAATCCATGCGAAACACATGATTTAGCTTCAATTCAATACGAAGTAGAAGGCTTATCATCGAATCCATGCGAAACAAATTGTTCAGCATCAAATACTTGTGATATACGTGATTTAGCTTCAAGCAGGCGAAACAAACGAGTTAGCTTTAAATCCATGCAAAAGACATGATTTACCTTCAAATCAATGCGAAGTAGAAGGCTTAGTTTGAAATCCGTGCGAATCAAGTTCTTTAGCCTCAAATACTTATGTTATACATGATTTAGCTTCAACTGCATGGGAAGCAAACGAGTTAACTTCAAATCCATTCAAAACACATGATTTAGCTTCAAATTCATTCGAAAGAAATGTTTAGCGTACTATTCATGGGAATCAAATGGTTCAGATTCAAATACTTGTGACATACACGATGTAGATTCAACTGCATGCGAAACAAACGAGTTAGCTTCAAATCCAAGCGAAACACATGATTTATCTTCAAATCAATGCGAAGTAGAAGTCTTAGCTTCAAATCCATACCAATCAAACGGTTTATCTTCAAATACTTGTGATATACATTATTTAGCTTCAACTGCATGCGAAACAAACGAGTTATCTTCAAATCCATGCAAAACACATGATTTAGTTTCAAATTCATTCGAAACACTTGGATTAATTTAATATTCATGCCAAACAAAAGGTTCAGCTACAAATACTTATGATATACATGATTTAGCTTCAACTGCATGCGAAAAAAACGAGTTAGCTTCAAATGCAAGCGAACAAATGATTTAGACTCAAATCAATGCGAAGTAGAAGCCTTAGCTTCAGATCCGTGCGAATCAAAAGTTGTAGCATCAAATACTTGTGATATTCATGATTTAGCTTCAAATCAATGCGAAGTAGAGGGCTTAGCTTCAAATCCGTGCGAATAAAAAGTTGTAGCTTCAAATACTTGTGATATTCATGATTTAGCTTCAACTGCATGCGAAAACAAACGAGTTATCTTCAAATCCAAGCGAAACACATGATTTAGTTTCAAATCAACGCGAAGTAGGAGGCTGATCTCCGAATCCACACGAAACAGATTGTTTAGCTTCAAATACTTGTGATATACATGATTTAGCTTCAACACCATGCGAAACAAACTTGTTAGCTTGAAATCCATGCGAAATACATGATTTAGCTTCAGTTCAATACGAAGTAGAAGGCTTATCATCGAATCCATGCGAAACAAATGGTTCAGCTTCAAATACTTGTGATATACGTGATTAAGCTTCAAATGCATGCGAAACCAACGAATTAGCTTCAAATCCTTTCGAAACACATGACTTAGCTTCAAATCCATTCGAAACACTTGGTTTAGCTTAATATTCATGCCAAACAAAAAGTTTCAGCTTCAAATACTTGTGATATACATGATTTAGATTCAACTGCATTGCGAAACAAACTAGTTAGTTTCAAATCCATGCGAAACACATGATTTAGCTTCAAATCAATGCGAAGTTAGAAGGCTTATCTTCAAATCCATGCGAATCAAATGGTTTAGCTTCAAATGCTTGTGATATACATGATTTAGCTTCAACAGCATGCAAAACTAACGATTTAGGTTCAAATCCATGCGAAACAAATGGTTTAGCTTCAAATCAATGCGAAGACGAAGGCTTATCTTGAAGTACATGCGAAACAAATGGTTTAGCTTCAATTATATGTGATATACATGATTTTGCTTCAAATGCATGCGAAACAAACGAGTTAGCTTCAAATCCATTCAAACACATGATTTAGCTTCAAATTCATTCGAAAGACATGATTTAGCGTACTATTCATGGGAATCAAATGGTTCAGATTCAAATACTTGTGATATACATGATATAGCTTCAACAGCAAGCGAAACAAAGGAGTTAGCTTCAAATCCATGCGAAACACATGACTTAGCATCAAATCAATGCGAAGTAGAAGGATTATCTCCGGATCAACACGAAACAGATTGTTTAGCTTCAAATACTTGTGATATACATGATTTAGCTTCAACAGCATGCGAACAAACGAGTTAGTTTCAAATCCAAGCGAAACACATGATTTATCTTCAAATCAATGCGAGGTAGAAGGCTTAGCTTCTAATCCATGCGAAACAAACGTGTTAGCTTCAAATCCAAGCGAAACACATGATTTATCTTCAAATCAATGCGAGGTAGAAGGCTTAGCTTCAAACCCATGCGAATCAAACGGTTTTGCTTCAAATACTTGTGATATACTTGATTTATATTCAAGTGCATGCGAAACAAACGGGATAGCTTCAAATCCATGCGAAAAACATGATTTAGCTCCAAATCGATGCGAAGTAGGAGGCTTAACTACGAACCCAAGCGAAACAAATGGTTTAGCTGCAAATACTCGTGATATACATGACTTAGCTTCAACACCATGCGAAACAAACGAGTTAGATTCAAACCCATGCGAAACACATGATTTAGCTTCAAATCAATGCGAAGAAGAAGGATGATCTTCGTATCCACACGAAACAGATTATTTAGCTTCAAATACTTGTGATGAACATGATTTAGCTTCAACTGCATGCGAAACAAACGAGTTATCTTCAAATCCAAGCGAAACACATGATTTAGTTTCAAATCAATGCGAAGTAGAAGGCTGATCTCCGAATCCACACGAAACAGATTGTTTAGCTTCAAATACTTGTGATATACATGATTTAGCTTCAACACCATGCGAAACAAACTTGTTAGCTTGAAATCCATGCGAAATACATGATTTAGCTTCAGTTCAATACGAAGTAGAAGGCTTATCATCGAATCCATGCGAAACAAATGGTTCAGCTTCAAATACTTGTGATATACGTGATTTAGCTTCAACTGCATGCGAAACCAACGAATTAGCTTCAAATCCTTTCGAAACACGTGGTTTAGCTTAATATTCATGCCAAACAAAAAGTTTCAGCTTCAAATACTTGTGATATACATGATTTAGATTCAACTGCATTGCGAAACAAACTAGTTAATTTCAAATCCAAGCGAAACACATGATTTATCTTCAAATCAATGCGAGGTAGAAGGCTTAGCTTCTAATCCATGCGAAACAAACGTGTTAGCTTCAAATCCAAGCGAAACACATGATTTATCTTCAAATCAATGCGAGGTAGAAAGCTTAGCTTCAAACCCATGCGAATCAAACGGTTTTGCTTCAAATACTTGTGATATACTTGATTTATATTCAAGTGCATGCGAAACAAACGGGATAGCTTCAAATCCATGCGAAAAACATGGTTTAGCATCAAATCAATGCGAAGTAGAAGGCGTTGTTTCAAATCCATGCGAAACAAATGGTTTGGCTCCAAATACTTGTGATATACATGATTTAGCTTCAACTGCATGCGAAACAAACGAGTTAGCTTCAAATCCATGCTAAACACATGATTTAGCTGCAAATCAATGCGAAGCAGAAGGCTGATCTTCGAATCCATGCGAAACAAATGGTTTAGCTTCAAATACTTGTGATATACATGATTTAGTTTCAACTGCATGCGAAACAAACGAGTTAGCTTCAAATCCATGCTAAACACATGATTTTGCTTCAAATCAGTGCGAAGAAGAAGGGTAATCTTCGAATCCATGCAAAACAAATGATTTAGCTTCAAACACTTGTGACATACATGATTTAGCTTCAATAGCATGCGAAACAAACGAGTTAGCTTCAAAAACCATGCGAAAAACATGATTTAGCTTCAAATCGATGCGAAGTAGAAGGCTTATCATCAAATCCATGCGAAACAAATGGTTCAGCTTCAAATACTTGTGATATACGTGATTTAGCTTCAACTGCATGCGAAACCAACGAATTAGCTTCAAATCCTTTCGAAACACGTGGTTTAGCTTAATATTCATGCCAAACAAAAAGTTTCAGCTTCAAATACTTGTGATATACATGATTTAGATTCAACTGCATTGCGAAACAAACTAGTTAATTTCAAATCCAAGCGAAAGACATGATTTATCTTCAAATCAATGCGAGGTAGAAGGCTTAGCTTCTAATCCATGCGAAACAAACGTGTTAGCTTCAAATCCAAGCGAAACACATGATTTATCTTCAAATCAATGCGAGGTAGAAGGCTTAGCTTCAAACCCATGCGAATCAAACGGTTTTGCTTCAAATACTTGTGATATACTTGATTTATATTCAAGTGCATGCGAAACAAACGGGATAGCTTCAAATCCATGCGAAAAACATGATTTAGCTCCAAATCGATGCGAAGTAGGAGGCTTAACTACGAACCCATGCGAAACAAATGGTTTAGCTGCAAATACTCGTGATATACATGACTTAGCTTCAACACCATGCGAAACAAACGAGTTAGATTCAAACCCATGCGAAACACATGATTTAGCTTCAAATCAATGCGAAGAAGAAGGATGATCTTCGAATCCATGCTAATCAAATGGTTTAGCTTCAAATACTTGTGATATACATGATTTAGCTTCAACTGCAGGCGAAACAAACGAGTTAGCTTCAAATCCATGCTAAACACATGATTTTGCTTCAAATCAGTGCGAAGAAGAAGGGTAATCTTCGAATCCATGCAAAACAAGTGATTTAGCTTCAAACACTTATGACATACATGATATAGCTTCAATAGCATGCGAAACAAACGAGTTAGCTTCAAAAACCATGCGAAAAACATGATTTAGCTTAAAATCAATGCGAAGTAGAAGGCTTATATTCAAATCCATGCGAAACAAATCGTTTAGCTTCGAATACTTGTGATATACATGATTTACCTTCAACTGCATGTGATACAAACGAGTTAGCTTAAAATCCAAGCGGAACACATGATTTAGCTTCAAATCAATGCGAAGAATAAGGGTGATCTTCGAATCCATGCTAATCAAACGGTTCAGATTGAAATACTTGTGATATACATGATTTAGCTTCAACAGCATGCGAAACAAACGAGTTAGCTTCAAATCCAGTGAAAAATATGATTTAACGTCAAATCGACGTGAAGTAGAAGGCTTAGCTTGAAATCCAAGCAAAACAAATTATTTAGCATCAAATCAATGCGAAGTAGAAGGCGTTGTTTCAAATCCATGCGAAACAAATGGTTTGGCTCCAAATACTTGTGATATACATGATTTAGCTTCAACTGCATGCGAAACAAACGAGTTAGCTTCAAATCCATGCTAAACACATGATTTAGCTGCAAATCAATGCGAAGCAGAAGGCTGATCTTCGAATCCATGCGAAACAAATGGTTTAGCTTCAAATACTTGTGATATACATGATTTAGTTTCAACTGCATGCGAAACAAACGAGTTAGCTTCAAATCCATGCTAAACACATGATTTTGCTTCAAATCAGTGCGAAGAAGAAGGGTAATCTTCGAATCCATGCAAAACAAATGATTTAGCTTCAAACACTTGTGACATACATGATTTAGCTTCAATAGCATGCGAAACAAACGAGTTAGCTTCAAAAACCATGCGAAAAACATGATTTAGCTTCAAATCGATGCGAAGTAGAAGGCTTATCATCAAATCCATGCGAAACAAATCGTTTAGCTTCGAATACTTGTGATATACATGATTTAGTTTCAACTGCATGCGAGACAATCGAGTTAGCATCAAATCCATGCGAAAAACATGATTTAGATTCAAATTCATGCGAAACACATGGTTTAGCTTAATATTCACGCGACACAAATGCTTCAGCTTCAAATACTTGTGATATACATGATTTAGCTTCAACTGCATACGAATCAAACGAGTTAGCTTTAAATCCAAGCGAAACACATGATTTAGCTTCAGATCAATGCGAAGTTGAAGGCTTAGCTTCAAATACATGAGAAACATATGGTTAGCTTCTAAATCAATTGGAAGTAGAAGGCTTAGCTTCAAATCCAAGCGAAACACATGATTTGGATTCAACTCAATGCGAAGTAGAAGGCTTAGCTTCAAATCCATGCGAAACGAATGATTTGGCTTCAAATACTTGTGACATAAATGATTTAGATTCAACTGCATGCGAGACAAACGAGTTGGGTTCCAATCCATGCGAAACACAGGATTTATATTCAAATGAATGGGAAGTAGAAGGCTGATCTTCGAATCCATGCGAATCAAACGGCTTAGTTTCAAACACTTGTGATATACATGATTTTGCGTCAACTGCATGCAAAACAAACGAGTAAGCTTCAAATCCATGCAAAACACATGATTTAGCTTCAAATCAATGCGAAGCAGAAGTCTGATATCCGAATCCATGCGAAACAAATGGTTTAGCTTCAAATACTTGTGATATACATGATTTAGCTTCACATGCAGGGGAATCGAACGAGTTAGTTTCAAATCCATGCGAAACACATGATTTAGTTTCAAATCAATGCGAAGTAGAAAGCTTAGCTTCAAGTTAATGAGAAACAAACCAATAATCTTCAGATAATTGCGATATAAGTGGTATAGCTTCAAATGCAGGCGAAGCAAATGAGTTTGCTTCCAATCCATTTGAACCACATGATTTAGCTTCAAATCAATGCGAAGTAGAAGGCTTATCATCAAATCCATGCGAATCAAACGGGTTAGCTTCAAACACTTGTGATATACATGATTTAGCTTCAACTGCATGCAAAACAAACGAGTAAGCTTCAAATCCATGTGAAACACATGATTTAGCTTCAAATCAATGCGAAGCAGAAGTCTGATCTTCGAATCCATGCGAAACAAACGGTTCAGATTAAAATACTTGTGATATACATGATTTAGTTTCAACAGCATGCGAAACAAAAGAGTTAGCTTCAAATCCAGTGAAAAATATGATTTAACGTCAAATCGACGTGAAGTAGAAGGCTTAGCTTCAAATCCAAGCGAAACAAATTATTTAGCTTCAAATCAATGCGAAGTAGAAGGCGTTGTTTCAAATCCATGCGAAACAGATGGTTTAGCTCCAAATACTTGTGACATACATGATTTAGCTTCAACTGCATGCGAAACAAACGAGTTAGCTTCAAATCCATGCGAAACACATGATTTAGCTTCAAATCAATGCGAAGTAGAAGGCTTAGCTTCAAGTTAATAAGAAACAAATCAATAATCTTCAGATAATTGCGATATAAGTGGTATAGCTTCAAATGCAGGCGAAGCAAATGAGTTTGCTTCCAATCCATGAGAACCACATGATTTAGCTTCAAATCAATGCGAAGTAGAAGGCTTATCATCAAATCCATGCGAATCAAACGGATGAGCTTCAAACACTTGCGATATACATGATTTAGATTCAACTGCATGCAAAACAAACGAGTTAGCTTCAAATCCATACGAAACACATGATTTAGCTTCATTTGCATGCGAAACAAACGAGTTAGCTTTAAATCCAAGCGAAACACTTGATTTAGCTTCAACTCAATACGTTATAGATGGTTTAGCGTCAAATCTATGCGAAACAAATGGTTTAACTTCAAATACTTTTGATATACATGATTTAGCTTCAACTGCATGCCAAACAAACGAGTTAGCTGCAAATACAAACGAAACACATGATTCAGCTTCAAATCAATGCGAAGTAGAAGGCTTAGCTTCAAATCCGTGCGAAACAAATGGTTCAGCTTCAAATACTTGTGATATACGTGATTTAGCTTCAACTGCATGCTAAACAAACGAGTTAGCTTCAAATCCATGCGGAACACGTGATTTAGCTTCAAATCAATGCGAAGGCGAAGGCTTAGCGTCGAATCCATGCGAAACAAATGGTTTAGCTTCAAATACCTGTGATATACAAGATTTGGCTTCAACTGCGTGCTATACACGCGAGTTAGCTTCACACCCAAGGGAAAGACATGATTTAACTTCAAATGAATGCGAAGTAGAAGCCTTAGCTTCTAATCAATGCGAAACAAATCATTTAGCTTCAAATACTTGTGATATACACGATTTAGCTTCAAATGCAGGCAAAACAAACGAGTTAGCTTCGAATCCATGCGAAACACATGATTTACCTTCAAATCAATGCGAAGTAGAAGGCTTATCTTCAAATCCATGCGAATCAAATGGTTTAGCTTCAAATACTTGTGATATACATGATTTATCTTCAACTGCGTGCGAATCAAACGAGTTAGCTTAAAATCCAAGCGGAACACATGATTTAGCTTCAAATCAATGCGAAGTAGAATGCTGAGTTTCAAATCCATGCGAATCAAACGGTATAGCTTCAAATACTTGTGATATACTTGATTTAGATTCAAGTGCGAGCGAAACAAACGAGTTAGTTTCAAATCCAAGCGAAACGCGTGATTTAGCCTCAAATCAATTGCGAAGTAGAAGGGTTATCTTCGAATCCATGCGAAACAAATCATTTAGCCTCAAATACTTGTGATATACATGATTTACCTTCAACTGCATGCGAAACAAACGAGTTAGCTTTAAATCCATGCGAAACAGGGTTTAACTCCAAATCAATGCGAAGTAGAAGGTATAGCTTCAAATCCATGGGAATCAAATGGTTTAGCTTCAAATACTTGTGATATACATGATTTAGCTTCAACAGCATGCGAAACAAACGTGTTAGCTTCAAATGCATGCGGAACACATGATTTAGCTTCAAATCAATTCCAAGTAGAAGGGTTATCTTCGAATCCATGCGAAACAAATGGTTTAGCTTCAAATACTTGTTTGATACATGATTTAGCTTCAATTGCATGCGAAACAAACGAGTTAGCTTGAAAACCAAGCGAAACACATGATTTAGCTTCAAATCAATGCGAAGTAGAAGGCTTATTTTGAAATCCATGCGAATCAAATGGTTTAGCTTCAAATAATTGTGATGTCCATGATTTAGCTTCAACTGCATTGCGAAACAAACTAGTTAGTTTGAAATCCAAGCGAAACACATGATTTAGCTTCAAATCAATGCGAAGTAGAAGGCTTATATTCAAATCCATGCGAAACAAGTGGTTCTGCTTCAAATACTTGTGATGTGCATGATTTAGCTTCAAATGCAAGCGAAACGAACGAGTTAGCTTCAAATCCATGCGAAACACATGATTTAGCTTCAAATCAATACGAGGTAGATGGCTGATCTTCGAATCCATGCGAAACAAATGGTTTAGCTTGAAATACCTGTGATATACATGATTTATCTTCAACTGCATGCAAAACAAACGACATAGCTTTAAATCCATGCGAAACAGATGATTTTGATTAAAATCAATGCGAAGTAAAAGGCTTATTTTGAAATCCATGCGAATCAAATGGTTTAGCTTCAAATAATTGTGATATACGTGATTTAGCTTCAACTGCATGCGATACAAACGAGTTAGCTTCAAATCCATGCGAAACACATGATTTAGCTTTAAATCAAAACGAGGTAGATGGCTGATCTTCGAAGCCATGCGAAACAAATTGTTTAGATTCAAATACTTGTTTGATACATTATCCAGCTTCAATTACATGCGAAACAAACGAGTTAGCTTGAAATGCAAGCGAAAGACATGATTTAGCTTCAAATCAATGGGAAGAAGAAGGCTTATTTTGAAATCCATGCGAATCAAATCGTTTAGCTTCAAATAATTGTGATATACATGATTTAGCTTCAACTGCATTGCGAAACAAACTAGTTAGTTTCAAATCCAAGCGAAACACATGATTTAGATTCAAATCAATGCGAAGTAGAAGGCTTATATTCAAATCCATGCGAAACAAGTGATTCAGCATCAAATACCTGTGAAATACATGATTTATCTTTAACTGCATGCGAAACGAACGAGTTAGCTTCAAATCAATGCGAAACACATGATTTAGCTTTAAATCAATACGAGGTAGATAGCTGATCTTCGAATCCATGCGAAACAAATGGTTTAGCTTCAAATACTTGTTTGATACATTATTTAGCTTCAATTACATGCGAAACAAACGAGTTAGCTTGATATCCAAGCGAAACATATGATTTAGCTTCAAATCAATGCGAAGTAGAAGGCTTGTAGTGAAATCCATGCGAATCAAATGGTTTAGCTCGAAATAACTGTGATATACATGGTTTATCTTCAACTGCATGCGAAACAAACGAGATAGCTTTAAATCCATGCGAAACAGATGATTTAGATTAAAATCAATGCGAAGTAGAAGGCTTATTTTGAAATCCATGCGAATCAAATGGTTTAGCATCAAATAATTGTGATGTGCATGATTTAGCTTCAAATGCAAGCGAAACGAACGAGTTAGCTTCAAATCCATGCGAAACACATGATTTAGCTTCTTATCATTGCGAAGTAGAAGGCTTATCTTCAAATCCATGCGAATCAAATGGTTTAGCTTGAAATACCTGTGATATACATGATTTATCTTCAACTGCATGCGAAACAAACGAGATAGCTTTAAATCCATGCGAAACAGATGATTTAGATTAAAATCAATGATAAGTAGAAGGCTTATTTTGAAATCCATGCGAATCTAATGGTTTAGCTTCAAAAAATTGTGATATACGTGATTTAGCTTCAACTGCATGCGATACAAACGAGTTAGCTTCAAATCCATGCGAAACACATGATTTAGCTTCAAATAAATGCGAAGTAGAAGGCTTATATTGAAATCCATGCGAATCAAATGGTTTAGCTTCAAATAATTGTGATATACATGATTTAGCTTCAACTGCATTGCGAAACAAACGAGTTAGCTTCAAACCCATGCGATACACATGATTTATCTTCAAATCAAAGCGAAGTATAAGGGTTATCTACGAATCCAAGCGAAACAAATGGTTTAGCTTCAAATACTTCTGATATACTTGATTTAGCTTCAACAGCATGCGAAACAAACGAGTTAGCTTTAAATCCATGCGAAACACACGATTTAGCTCCAAATCAATGCGAAGTAGAAGGCTTAGCTTCAAATCCAAGGGAATGAAATGGTTTAGCTTCAAATACTTGTGATATACATGATTCAGCTTCAACTGCATGCGGAACAAACGAGTTAGATTCAAATCCATGCATAACACATGATTTAGCTTCAAATCAATGCGAAATACAAGGGTTATCTTCGAATCCATGCGAAACAAATGGTTTAGCTTCAAACACCTGTGATATACATGATTTAGCTTCAACTGCGTGCGAAACAAACGAGTTAGCTTCAAATCCAAGCCGAACACATGATTTAGCTTCAAATCAATGCGAAGTAGAAGACAGCTACAAATCCATGCGAAACAAATGGTTGGCTTCAAATCAATCCGAAGTAGATAGCTTAGATTCAAATCCATGCGTATCAAATGGTTTAGCTTCAAATACTTGTGAAATACATGATTTAGCTTCAAATGCAGGCGAAACCAACGAGTTAGCTTCAAATCCATGCGAAACACATGATTTCGCTTCAAATTCGTACGAAACACATGGTTTAGTTTAATATACTTGCGAAGCAAATGGTTCAGCTTCAAATACTTGCGATATACGTGATTTAGCATCAACTGCATGTGAAACAAACGTGTTAGCTTCAAATTCAAGCGAAAGAGACGATTCAGCTTCAAATCAATGCGAAGTAGAAGACTTATATTCAAATCCATGCGATACAAATGATTTACCTTCAAATACTTGCGATAGAAGTGATAAAGCTTCAAATGAATGCGAAACAAACGAGTTAGCTTCTAATCTATGCGAAACACGTGATTCAGCTTCAAATCAATGCGAACTAGAAGGCAGACCAAATCCATGCGAAACAAATGGTTTAGTTTCAAATACTTGTGATATAAATGATGTAGCTTCAAATGCAGGCGAAATAAACGAGTTAGCTTCAAATCCAAGCGAAACACTTAATTTAGCTTCAAATTCGTGCGAAGTAGAAGGCTTATCATCAAATCCATGCGAATCAAACGGGTTAGCTTCAAACACTTGTGATATACATGATTTAGCTTCAACTGCATGCAAAACAAACGAGTAATCTTCAAATCCATGCGAAACACATGATTTAGCTTCAAATCAATGCGAAGTAGAAGTCTGATCTTCGAATCCATGCGAGACAAACGGTTCAGATTAAAATACTTGTGATATACATGATTTAGCTTCAACTGCATGCGAAACAAACGAGTTAGCTTCAAATCCATGCGAAACGCATGATTTAGCTTCAAATCAATGCGAAGTAGAAGACTTAGCTTCAAGTTAATATGAAACAAATCAATAATCTTCAGATAATTGGGATATAAGTGGTATAGCTTCAAATGCAGGCGAAGCAAATGAGTTTGCTTCCAATCCATGCGAACCACATGATTTAGCTTCAAATCAATGCGAAGTAGAAGGCTTATCATCAAATCCATGCGAATCAAACGGGTTAGCTTCAAACACTTGTGATATACATGATTTAGCTTCAACAGCATGCGAAACAAACGAGTTAGCTTCAAATCCAGTGAAAAGTAAGATTTAACGTCAAATCGACGTGAAGTAGAAGGCTTAGCTTCAATTCCAAGCGAAACAAATTATTTAGCTTCAAATCAATGCGAAGTAGAAGGCGTTGTTTCAAATCCATGCGATACAAATGGTTTAGCTCCAAATACTTGTGATATACATGATTTAGCTTCTACTGCATGCGAAACAAACGAGTTAGCTTCAAATCCATGCGAAACACATGATTTAGCTTCAAATCAATGCGAAGTAGAAGGCTTAGCATCAAGTTAATAAGAAACAAATCAATAATCTTCAGATAATTGCGATATAAGTGGTATAGCTTCAAATGCAGGCGAAGCAAATGAGTTTGCTTCCAATCCATGCGAACCACATCATTCAGCTTCAAATCAATGCGAAGTAGAAGGCTTATCATCAAATCCATGCGAATCAAACGGGTTAGCTTCAAACACTTGCGATATACATGATTTAGCTTCAACTGCATGCAAGACAAACGAGTGAGCTTCAAATCAATGCGAAGCAGAAGTCTGATCTTCGAATCCATGCGAAACAAACGGTTCAGTTTAAAATACTTGTGATATACATGATTTAGCTTCAACAGCATGCGAAACAAACGAGTTAGCTTCAAATCCATGCGAAACACATGATTTAGCTTCAAATCAATGCGAAGTAGAAGGCTTAGCTTCAAGTTAATAAGAAACAAATCAATAATCTTCAGATAATTGCGATATAAGTGGTATAGCTTCAAATGCAGGCGAAGCAAATGAGTTTGCTTCCAATCCATGCGAACCACATGATTTAGCTTCAAATCAATGCGAAGTAGAAGGCTTATCATCAAATCCATGCGAATCAAACGGGTTAGCTTCATACACTTGTGATATACATGATTTAGCTTCAACTGCATGCAAAACAAACGAGTAAGCTTCAAATCCATGCGAAATACATGATTTAGCTTCAAATCAATGCGAAGCAGAAGTCTGATCTTCGAATCCATGCGAAAGAATCGGTTCAGATTAAAATACTTGTGATATACATGATTTAGCTTCAACAGCATGCGAAACAAACGAGTTAGCTTCAAATCCAGCGAAAAATATGATTTAGCGTCAAAACGACGTGAATTAGAAGGCTTAGCTTCAAATCCAAGCAAAACAAATTATTTAGCTTCAAATCAATGCGAAGTAGAAGGCGTAGTTTCAAATCCATGCGAAACAAATGGTTTAGCTTCAAATACTTGTTATATACATAATTTAGCTTCAACTGCATGCGAAACAAACGAGTTAGCCTCAAAACCATGCGAAACACATGATTTAGCATCAAATCAATGCGAAGTAGAAGGGTTATCTTCGAATCCATGCGAAACAAATGGTTTAGCTTCAAACACTTGTGATATACATGATTTAGCTTCAATAGCACGAGAAACAAACGAGTTAGCTTCAAAAACCATGCGAAAAAAATGATTTAGCTTCAAATCAATGCGAAGTAGAAGGCTTATCTTCAAATCCATGCGAAACAAATCGTTTAGCTTAAAAAACTTGTGATATACATGATTTATCTTCAACTGCATGTGATACAAACGAGTTAGCTTAAAATCCAAGCGGAACACGTGATTTAGCTTCAAATCAATGGGAAGTAGAATGATGAGTTTCAAATACATGGGAATAAAATGGCTTAGCTTCAAAAACTTGTGATATACATGACTTAGCTTAAACATCATGCGAAACAAACTAGTTAGCTTCAAATCCATGCGAAACACATGATTTAGCATCAAATCAATGCGAAGTAGGAGGCTTGTCTTCAAATCCATGCGAAACAATTCGTTTAGCTTCAAATACTTGTGATATTCACGATTTAACTTCAACTGCATGTGAAACAAACGAGAGAGCTTAAAATCCAAGAGAAACACATTATTTAGCTTCAAACCAATGCGAAGTAGAAGGCTGAGCTTCAAATCCAAGCGACACACATGATTTATCTTCAAATAAATGCGAAGTAGAAGGCTTAGCTTCATATCCATACGAATCAAAAGGTTTAGCTTCAAATACTTGTGATATACTTGATTTAGATGCAAGTACGTGCGAAACAAACGAGTTAGCTTCAAATCCAAGCGAAACACATGATTTATCTTCAAATCAATGCGAGGTAGAAGGCTTAGCTTCAAATCCAAGCAAAACAAATTATTTAGCCTCAAATCAATGCGAAGTAGAAGGCGTAGTTTCAAAATCCATGCGAAACAAATGGTTTAGCTTCAAATACTTGTGCCATACTTGACTTAGCTTCAACTCCATGCGAAACAAACGATTAGCTTCAAATCCATTCGAAACACATGATTTAGCTTCAAATCAATGCGAAGTAGAAGGGTTATCTTCGAATCCATGCGAAACACATGATTTAGCTTCAAATCAATGCGAACTAGAAGGGTTATCTTCAAATCCATGCGAATCAAGTGGTTTAGCTTCAAATACTTGTCATATACATGATTTAGCATCAACAGCATGCTAAACAAACGGGTTGGCTTCAACACCATGCGAAACACATGATTTAGATTCAAATCAATTCGAAGTAGAATTCATATCTTCAAATCCATGCGAAATACATGATTTAGATTCAAATCAATGCGAAGTAGAAGACTTAGCATCAAATGCATGAGAAACATATGGTTAGCTTCAAATCAATTGGAAGTAGAAGGCTTAGTTTCAAATCCATGCGAAACACATGGTTTAGCTTAATATTCATGCGAAATAAATGGTTTAGCTTCAAAACTTTTGATATACATGATTTAGATTCAACTGCATGCGAAACAAACGCGTTAGATTGAAATCCAAGCGAACCACATGATTGAGCTTCAAATCAATGCGAAGTAGAAGGCTTATCATCAAATCCATGCGAATCAAACGGGTTAGCTTCAAACACTTGTGATATACATGATTTAGCTTCAACGGCATTCAAAGCAAACGAGTAAGCTTCAAATCCATGAGAAACACATGATTTAGCTTCAAATCAATGCGAAGTAGGAGGATTATCTTCGAATCCATGCAAAACAAATGGTTTAGCTTCAAACACTTGTGGTATACTTGATTTAGGTTCAACAACATGCGAAACAAACGAGTTAGCATCAAATCCAGCGAAAAATATGATTTAACGTCAAATCGACGTGAATTAGAAGGCTTAGCTTCAAATCCAAGCAAAACAAATTATTTAGCTTCAAATCAATGCGATGTAGAAGGCGTAGTTTCAAATCCATGCGAAACAAATGGTTTAGCTTCAAATACTTGTGATATACATAATTTAGCTTCAACTGCATGCGAAACAAACGACTTAGCCTCAAAACCATGCGAAACACATGATTTAGCATCAGACCAATGCGAAGAAGAAGGGTGATCTTCGAATCCATGCTAATCAAATGGTTCAGATTCAAATACTTGTGATATACATGATTTCGCTGCAACTGCATGCGAAATAATCGAGTTAGCTTCAAATCCCAGCGAAACACATGATTTGGTTACAAATTCATCAAAAGTAGAAGGCGTAGTTTCAAATACATGCGAAACACATGAATTAGATTCAAATCAATGTGAATCACATGATTTAGCTTCAAATCAATGCGAAGTAGAAGGCTTATCTTCAAATCCATGCGAAACAAATGGTTTAGCTTCAAATACTCGTGATATACATGATTTAGCTTCAACACCATGCGAAACAAACGAGTTAGATTCAAATCCAGCGAAAGATATGATTTAACTTCAAATCAATGCGAAGTAGAAGGCTGATCGTCGAATCCATGCGAAACAAATGGTTGAGCTTTAAATACTTGTGATATACTTGATTTAGGTTCAACAGCATGCGAAACAAACGAGTTAGCATCAAATCCAGCGAAAAATATGATTTAACGTCAAAACGACGTGAATTAGAAGGCATAGCTTCAAATCCAAGCAAAACAAATTATTTAGCTTCAAATCAATGCGAAGTAGAAGGCGTAGTTTCAAAATCCATGCGAAACAAATGGTTTAGCTTCAAATACTTGTGATATACATAATTTAGCTTCAACTGCATGCGAAACAAACGAGTTAGCCTCAAATCCATGCGAAACACATGATTTAGCATCAAATCAATGCGAAGTAGAAGGGTTATCTTCAAATCCATGCGAAACAAGTGGGTCAGCTTCAAATATTTGTGATGTGCATGATTTAGCTTCAAATGCATACGAAACAAACGAGTTAGCTTAAAATCCAAGCGAAACACATTGTTTAGCTTCAAAACAATGCGAAGTAGAAGACTGATCTTCGAATCCATGCTAAACAAATGGTTTAGCTTCAAATACTTGTGATATAAATTATTTAGCCTTAACAGCATGCGAAACAAACGAGTTCGCTTCAAATCCAAGCGAAACAAATTATTTAGCTTCAAATCAATGCGAAGTAGAAGGCGTAGTTTCAAATCCATGCGAAACAAATGGTTTAGCTCCAAATACTTGTAGTATACATAATTTAGCTTCAACTGCATGCGAAACAAACGAGTTCGCTTCAAATCCAAGCGGAACACATGATTTAGCTTCAAATCAATGGCTAGTAGAAGGCTGATCTTCGAATCCATGCGAAACAAATGGTTTAGCTTCAAATACTTGTGCCATACTTGACTTAGCTTCAACTCCATGCGAAACAAACGAGTTAGCTTCAAATCCATGCGAAACACATGATTTAGCTTCAAATCAATGCGAAGTAGAAGGGTTATATTCGAATCCATGCGAAACACATGATTTAGCTTCAATCAATGCGAACTAGAAGGGTGATCTTCGAATCCATGCTAATCAAATGGTTTAGCTTCAAACACTTGTGATATACTTGATTTAGGTTCAACAACATGCGAAACAAACGAGTTAGCATCAAATCCAGCGAAAAATATGCTTTAACGTCAAATCGACGTGAATTAGAAGGCTTAGCTTCAAATCCAAGCAAAACAAATTATTTAGCTTCAAATCAATGCGAAGTAGAAGGCGCAGTTTCAAATCCATGCGAAACAAATGGTTTAGCTTCAAAGACATGTGATATACATGATTTAGCTTCAACTGCATGCGAAACAAACGAGTTAGCTTCAAATCCATGCGAAAGACATGATTTAGCATCAAATCAATGCGAAGTAGGAGGCTTATCTTCAAATCCATGCGAAACAATTCGTTTAGCTTCAAATACTTGTGATATACATGATTTAGCTTCAACAACATGCGAAACAAACTGGTTAGCTTCAAATCCATGCGAAACACATGATTTAGCATCAAATCAACGCGAAGTAGGAGGCTTATCTTCAAATCCATGCGAAACAATTCGTTTAGCTTCAAATACTTGTGATATACATGATTTAGCTTCAACAACATGCGAAACAAACTGGTTAGCTTCAAATCCATGCAAAAGACATGATTTACCTTCAAATCAATGCGAAGTAGAAGGCTTAGTTTGAAATCCATGCGAATAAAGATCTTTAGCTGCAAATACTTATGATATACATGATTTAGCTTCAACTGCTTGGGAAGGAAACGAGTTTACTTCAAATCCATTCAAAACACATGATTTAGCTTCAAATCCATGCGAAACTCATGATTTAGTTTCAAATCAATGCGAAGTAGAAGGCTGATCTTCGAATCCATGCGAATCAAATGGGTTAGCTTCAAACACTTGTGATATACATAATATAGCTTCAACTGCAAGCGAAATAATCGAGTTAGCTTCAAACCCATGCTAAACACATGATTTAGCTTTAAATCAATGCGATGTAGGAGGCTGATCTTCGAATCCATGCGAATCAAATGATTTAGCTTCAAATACTTGTGATATGCGTGATTTTGCTTCAACTGCATGCAAAACCAACGAGTTAGCTTCAAATCCAAGCGAAACACATGATTCAGATTCAAATCAATGCGAAGTAGAAGGCTTAGCTTCAAATCCAGCGAAACGAATGATTTAGCTTCAAATACTTTCGAATATCTCTGATATAGCTTCAAATGCAGGTGAAACAAACGAGTTAGCTTTAAATCCATGCAAAAGACATGATTTACCTTCAAATCAATGCGAATTAGGAGGCTGATCTTCGAATCGACGCGAAACAGATGGTTTAACTTCAATTATATGTGATATGCATGATTTAGCTTCATATGCATGCGAAACAAACGAGTTAGCATCAAATCCGTTCAAAACACTTGATTTAGCATCAAATTCATTCGAAAGACATGGTTTAGCGTACTATTCATGGGAATCAAATGGTTCAGATTCAAATACTGGTAATATACATCATGTAGCTTCAAATGCAGGCGAAACAAACGAGTCAGCTTCAAATCCATGCGAAACGAATGATTTGGCATCAAATACTTGTGATATAAATGATTTAGATTCAACTGCATGCGAGACAAACGAGTTGGGTTCAAATCCATGCGAAACACAGGATTTATATTCAAATGAATGCGAAGTAGAAGGCTGATCTTCGAATCCATGCGAATCAAACGGCTTAGCTTCAAACCCTTGTGATATACATGATTTAGCTTCAACTGCATGCGAAACAGATGGTTCAGCTTCAAATACTTGTGATGAACATGATTTAGCTTCAACTGCATGCGAAACAAATCGTTTAGCTTCAAATACTTGTCACATATATGATTTAGCTTCAAATGCAGCCGAAACAAACGAATTAGCTTCAAATCCATGCGAAACACATGATTTAGATTCAAATCAATGCGAAGTAGAAGACTTAGCTTCAAATACATGAGAAACATATGGTTAGCTTCAAATCAATTGGAAGTAGAAGGCTTAGTTTCAAATCCATGCGAAACACATGGTTTAGCTTAATATTCATGCGAAATAAATGGTTTAGCTTCAAAACCTTTGATATACATGGTTTAGATTCAACTGCATGCGAAACAAACGCGTTAGCTTCAAATCCAAGCGAACCACATGATTTAGCTTCAAATCAATGCGAAGTAGAAGGCTTATCATCAAATCCATGCGAATCAAACGGGTTAGCTTCAAACACTTGCGATATACATGATTTAGCTTCAACTGCATGCAAAACAAATGAGTAAGCTTCAAATCCATGCGAAACACATGATTTAGCTTCAAATCAATGCGAAGCAGAAGTCTGATCTTCAAATCCATGCGAAACACATGATTTAGATTCAAATCAATGTGGAGTAGAAGACTTAGCTTCAAATACATGAGAAACATATGGTTAGCTTCAAATAAATTGGAAGTAGAAGGCTTAGCTACAAATCCAAGCGAAACACATGATTTAGATTCAAATCAATGCGAAGTAGAAGACTTAGCTTAAAATTCATGAGAAACATATGGTTAGCTTAAAATCAATTGGAAGTAGAAGGCTTAGCTTCAAATCCAAACGAAACACATGATTTGGATTCAACTCAATGCGAAGTAGAAGCCTTAGCATCAAATCCATGCGAAACGAATGGTTTAGCTTCAAATACTTGCGAATATAAGTAATATAGCTTCAAATGCAGACGACACTAACGAGTTAGCTTCAAATCCATGCAAAAGACATGATTTACCTTCAAATCAATGCGAAGTAGAAGGCTTAGTTTGAAATCCATGCGAATCAAGTTCTTTAGCTTCAAATACTTATGTTATACATGATTTAGCTTCAACTGCTTGGGAAGCAAACGAGTTAACTTCAAATCCTTTCAAAACACATGATTTAGCTTCAAATTCATTCGAAACACTTGGTTTAGCTTAATATTCTTGCCAAAAAAAAAGGTTCAGCTTCAAATACTTATGATATTCATGATTTAGTTTCAACTGCATGCGAAAAAAACGAGTTAGCTTCAAATCCAAGCGTAACACATGATTTAGCTTCATATCAATGCGAAGTAGAAGGCTTAGCTTCAAATCCATGCGAAACAAACGAGTCAACTTGAAATCCATGCGAAACAAATTATTTAGCTTCAAATACTTGCGATATAAGTGATATAGCTTCAAATGCAGGCGGAACAAACAGTTAGCTTCAAATTCATGCGAAACACATGATTTAGCTTCAAATCAATGCGGAGTTAAAGGCTTAGCTTCAAATCCATGCGAATCAAATGGTTTAGCTTCAAAAACTTGTGATATACATGATTCAGATCCAAGTGCAGGCGAAACAACGAGTCAGCTTCAAATCCAAGCGAAACACATGATTTAATTTCAAATCAATACGAAGAAGAAGGCTTAGCTTCAAATCCATGCGAAACAAATTGTTTAGCTTCCAATACTTGTGATATACATGATTTAGCTTCAACTGCATACCAAACAACGAGTTAGCTGCAAATCTAAGGGAAACACATGATTTAGCTGCAAATCCATGCGAAACGAATGGTTCAGCTCCAAATATTTGCGATATACATGATTTAGATTCAAATGCAGGCGAAACAAACGAGTTAGCTTTAAATCCATGCGGATCACATGATTTAGGTCCAAATCAAGGCGAAGTAGAAGGGTTAGCTCCGAATCAAATGGTTCAGCTTCAAATACTTGTGATATACATGATTTAGCTTCATCTGCATGCGACACAAACGAGTTAGCTTCAAATCCATGCGAATCACATGATTTAGCTTCAAATCAATGCGAAGTAGAAGGCTTAGCTTCAAATACATGAGAAATAAATGGTTCAGCTTCAAATACTTGTGATATACATGATTTAGCTTCAAATGCATGCGAAACACATGATTTAGCTTCAAGTCCATGCGAAGTTGAAGGCTGATCTTCAAATCCATGCGAGACACATGATTTAACTTCAAATACTTGCGATATAAATGATTTAGCTGCAACTGGAAGCGTAGCAAGCGCGTTAGCTTCAAATCCATGCGAAACCCATGATTTCTCTTCAAATCAATGCGGAATAGAAGATATAGCTTCAAATGCATGCGAAACACATGATTTAGCTTCAAATCAATGCGAAGTAGAAGGTTTAGCTTGGAATCTATGCGAAACAAATGATTTAGCTTCAACTGCATGCGAAGCAAACGAGTTAGATTGAAATCCATACGAATCACATGACTTAGCTTCAAATCAATGCGAAGTAGAAGGTTTAGATTCGAATCCATGCGAAACAAATGATTTAGCTCCAAATACTTGCGATATATATGATTTAGCTGCAACTGGAAGCGAAACAAGCGAGTTAGCTTCAAATCCATGCGAAACCCATGATTTCTCTTCGAATCAATGCGAAGTGGAAGGTTTAGCTTCGAATCCATTCGAAACAAATGATTTAGCTTCTAATACTTACGATATAAATGATTTAGCTTCTACTGTAAGCGAAACAAGCGAGTTAGCTTCAAATCCAAGCGAAACACATGATTTAATTTCAAATCAATACGAAGAAGAAGGCTTAGCTTCAAATCCATGCGAAACAAATGGTTTAGCTTGAAATACTTGTGACATAAACGATATAGCTTCAAATGCATGCGTAACAAACGAGTTAGCTTCACATTCATTCGAAACTCATGATTTAGCCTCAAATCAATGCGATGTAGAAGGTTTATCTTCAAGTCAATGCGAAACAAATGATTTAGCTCCAAATACTTGCGATATAAATGATTTAGATTCAACTGCATGCGAAACAAACGAGTTAGCTTCAAATCCATGCGAAACACACGATTTAACTTCAAATCAATGCGAAGTAGAAGGCTTATCTACAAATCCATGCGAAACAAATGCTTTATCTTCATATACTTGTGAAATAAATGATTTAGTTCAAATGCTGGCGAAACAAACGAGTGAGGTTCAAATCCATGCGAATCACATGATTTTCCTTCAAATCAGTGCGAAGTAGAAGGATTAGCATCAAATCCGTGCGAAACGCATGATTTAGCTTCAAATTCATGCGAAACACATGGCTTAGCTTAATATTCATGCGAAACAGATGGTTTAGATACAGACACTTGTGATAAACATGATTTAGCTTCAACTGCATGAGAAACAAACGAGTTAGCTACAAATACAAGCGAAACACATGATATAGCATCATATTAATGCGAAGGAGGAGGCTTAGCTTCAAATCCATGCGAACCGAATGATTTGGTTTCAGTGCTTGCGGATATAAGTAATTTACATTCAACTGCATGCGAAACAGACGAGTTATCTTCAAATCCATGCGAAACACATGATTTAGCTTCAAATCAATGCGAAGTAGGAGGCTTATCTTCGAATCCATGCGAAACAAATGGTTCAGCTTCAAATACTTGTGATATACGTGATTTAGCTTCAACAGCATGCGAAACAAACGAGTTAGCTTCAAATCCATGCGAAACTCATGATTTAGCTTCAAATCAATGGGAATTAGAAGGGTTATCTTGGAATCCATGCGAAACAAATGGTTTAGCTTCTAATACTTGTGGTATACATGATTTACCTTCAACAGCATGCGAAACAAACGAGTTAACTTCAAGTCCAAGCGAAATACATGATTTATCATCAAGTCAACGCGAAGTTGACGGCTTAGCTTCAAATCCATGCGTAACGAATGATTTAGCTACACATACTTGAGAATATCAGTGCTATAGCTTCAAATGCAGGCGAAACAAACGAGTTAGCTTCAAAACCATGCGAAACGCATGATTTAGCATCTAATCAATGAGAAGTAGAAGGCTGATCTTCGCAATCCATGCGAAGTAAATGGTTTAGCTTCAAATACTTGTGATACACTTGATTTAGCTTCAACAGCATGCGAAACAAACGAGTTAGCTTCAAATCCATGCGAAACACATGATTTAGCATCAAATCAATGCGATGTAGAAGGCTGATCTTCGAATCCATGCGAAGCAAATGGTTTAGCTTCAAATACTTGTGATATACGTGATTTAGCTTCAACAGCATGCGAAAGAAACGAGTTAGCTTCAAATCCATGCGAAATTCATGATTTAGCTTCAAATCAATGCGAATTAGAAGGGTTATCTTGGAATCCATGCGAAACATATGATATAGCTTCAAATACTTGTGATATACATGATTTAGCTTCAACAGCATGCGAAACAGACGAGTTAGCTTCAAATTCATGCGAACACATGATTTAGCTTCAAATCAATGCGAAGTAGGAGGCTTATCTTCGAATCCATGCGAAACAAATGGTTTAGCTTCAAATACTTGTGATATACGTGATTTAGCTTCAACAGCATGCGAAACAAACGAGTTAGCTTCAAATCCATGCGAAACTCATGATTTAGCTTCAAATCAATGCGTATTAGAAGGGTTATCTTGGAATCCATGGGAAACAAATGGTTTAGCTTCTAATACTTGTGATATACATGATTTACCTTCAACAGCATGCGAAACAAACGAGTTAGCTTAAAATCCAAGCGAAACACATTGTTTAGCTTCAAAACAATGCGAAGTAGAAGACTGATCTTCGAATCCATGCTAAACAAATGGTTTAGCTTCAAATACTTGTGATATAAATTATTTAGCCTTAACAGCATGCGAAACAAACGAGTTCGCTTCAAATCCAAGCGAAACAAATTATTTAGCTTCAAATCAATGCGAAGTAGAAGGCGTAGTTTCAAATCCATGCGAAACAAATGGTTTAGCTCCAAATACTTGTAGTATACATAATTTAGCTTCAACTGCATGCGAAACAAACGAGTTCGCTTCAAATCCAAGCGGAACACATGATTTAGCTTCAAATCAATGGCTAGTAGAAGGCTGATCTTCGAATCCATGCGAAACAAATGGTTTAGCTTCAAATACTTGTGCCATACTTGACTTAGCTTCAACTCCATGCGAAACAAACGAGTTAGCTTCAAATCCATGCGAAACACATGATTTAGCTTCAAATCAATGCGAAGTAGAAGGGTTATATTCGAATCCATGCGAAACACATGATTTAGCTTCAATCAATGCGAACTAGAAGGGTGATCTTCGAATCCATGCTAATCAAATGGTTTAGCTTCAAACACTTGTGATATACTTGATTTAGGTTCAACAACATGCGAAACAAACGAGTTAGCATCAAATCCAGCGAAAAATATGCTTTAACGTCAAATCGACGTGAATTAGAAGGCTTAGCTTCAAATCCAAGCAAAACAAATTATTTAGCTTCAAATCAATGCGAAGTAGAAGGCGCAGTTTCAAATCCATGCGAAACAAATGGTTTAGCTTCAAAGACATGTGATATACATGATTTAGCTTCAACTGCATGCGAAACAAACGAGTTAGCTTCAAATCCATGCGAAAGACATGATTTAGCATCAAATCAATGCGAAGTAGGAGGCTTATCTTCAAATCCATGCGAAACAATTCGTTTAGCTTCAAATACTTGTGATATACATGATTTAGCTTCAACAACATGCGAAACAAACTGGTTAGCTTCAAATCCATGCGAAACACATGATTTAGCATCAAATCAACGCGAAGTAGGAGGCTTATCTTCAAATCCATGCGAAACAATTCGTTTAGCTTCAAATACTTGTGATATACATGATTTAGCTTCAACAACATGCGAAACAAACTGGTTAGCTTCAAATCCATGCAAAAGACATGATTTACCTTCAAATCAATGCGAAGTAGAAGGCTTAGTTTGAAATCCATGCGAATAAAGATCTTTAGCTGCAAATACTTATGATATACATGATTTAGCTTCAACTGCTTGGGAAGGAAACGAGTTTACTTCAAATCCATTCAAAACACATGATTTAGCTTCAAATCCATGCGAAACTCATGATTTAGTTTCAAATCAATGCGAAGTAGAAGGCTGATCTTCGAATCCATGCGAATCAAATGGGTTAGCTTCAAACACTTGTGATATACATAATATAGCTTCAACTGCAAGCGAAATAATCGAGTTAGCTTCAAACCCATGCTAAACACATGATTTAGCTTTAAATCAATGCGATGTAGGAGGCTGATCTTCGAATCCATGCGAATCAAATGATTTAGCTTCAAATACTTGTGATATGCGTGATTTTGCTTCAACTGCATGCAAAACCAACGAGTTAGCTTCAAATCCAAGCGAAACACATGATTCAGATTCAAATCAATGCGAAGTAGAAGGCTTAGCTTCAAATCCAGCGAAACGAATGATTTAGCTTCAAATACTTTCGAATATCTCTGATATAGCTTCAAATGCAGGTGAAACAAACGAGTTAGCTTTAAATCCATGCAAAAGACATGATTTACCTTCAAATCAATGCGAATTAGGAGGCTGATCTTCGAATCGACGCGAAACAGATGGTTTAACTTCAATTATATGTGATATGCATGATTTAGCTTCATATGCATGCGAAACAAACGAGTTAGCATCAAATCCGTTCAAAACACTTGATTTAGCTTCAAATTCATTCGAAAGACATGGTTTAGCGTACTATTCATGGGAATCAAATGGTTCAGATTCAAATACTGGTAATATACATCATGTAGCTTCAAATGCAGGCGAAACAAACGAGTCAGCTTCAAATCCATGCGAAACGAATGATTTGGCATCAAATACTTGTGATATAAATGATTTAGATTCAACTGCATGCGAGACAAACGAGTTGGGTTCAAATCCATGCGAAACACAGGATTTATATTCAAATGAATGCGAAGTAGAAGGCTGATCTTCGAATCCATGCGAATCAAACGGCTTAGCTTCAAACCCTTGTGATATACATGATTTAGCTTCAACTGCATGCGAAACAGATGGTTCAGCTTCAAATACTTGTGATGAACATGATTTAGCTTCAACTGCATGCGAAACAAATCGTTTAGCTTCAAATACTTGTCACATATATGATTTAGCTTCAAATGCAGCCGAAACAAACGAATTAGCTTCAAATCCATGCGAAACACATGATTTAGATTCAAATCAATGCGAAGTAGAAGACTTAGCTTCAAATACATGAGAAACATATGGTTAGCTTCAAATCAATTGGAAGTAGAAGGCTTAGTTTCAAATCCATGCGAAACACATGGTTTAGCTTAATATTCATGCGAAATAAATGGTTTAGCTTCAAAACCTTTGATATACATGGTTTAGATTCAACTGCATGCGAAACAAACGCGTTAGCTTCAAATCCAAGCGAACCACATGATTTAGCTTCAAATCAATGCGAAGTAGAAGGCTTATCATCAAATCCATGCGAATCAAACGGGTTAGCTTCAAACACTTGCGATATACATGATTTAGCTTCAACTGCATGCAAAACAAATGAGTAAGCTTCAAATCCATGCGAAACACATGATTTAGCTTCAAATCAATGCGAAGCAGAAGTCTGATCTTCAAATCCATGCGAAACACATGATTTAGATTCAAATCAATGTGGAGTAGAAGACTTAGCTTCAAATACATGAGAAACATATGGTTAGCTTCAAATAAATTGGAAGTAGAAGGCTTAGCTACAAATCCAAGCGAAACACATGATTTAGATTCAAATCAATGCGAAGTAGAAGACTTAGCTTAAAATTCATGAGAAACATATGGTTAGCTTAAAATCAATTGGAAGTAGAAGGCTTAGCTTCAAATCCAAACGAAACACATGATTTGGATTCAACTCAATGCGAAGTAGAAGCCTTAGCATCAAATCCATGCGAAACGAATGGTTTAGCTTCAAATACTTGCGAATATAAGTAATATAGCTTCAAATGCAGACGACACTAACGAGTTAGCTTCAAATCCATGCAAAAGACATGATTTACCTTCAAATCAATGCGAAGTAGAAGGCTTAGTTTGAAATCCATGCGAATCAAGTTCTTTAGCTTCAAATACTTATGTTATACATGATTTAGCTTCAACTGCTTGGGAAGCAAACGAGTTAACTTCAAATCCTTTCAAAACACATGATTTAGCTTCAAATTCATTCGAAACACTTGGTTTAGCTTAATATTCTTGCCAAAAAAAAAGGTTCAGCTTCAAATACTTATGATATTCATGATTTAGTTTCAACTGCATGCGAAAAAAACGAGTTAGCTTCAAATCCAAGCGTAACACATGATTTAGCTTCATATCAATGCGAAGTAGAAGGCTTAGCTTCAAATCCATGCGAAACAAACGAGTCAACTTGAAATCCATGCGAAACAAATTATTTAGCTTCAAATACTTGCGATATAAGTGATATAGCTTCAAATGCAGGCGGAACAAACAGTTAGCTTCAAATTCATGCGAAACACATGATTTAGCTTCAAATCAATGCGGAGTTAAAGGCTTAGCTTCAAATCCATGCGAATCAAATGGTTTAGCTTCAAAAACTTGTGATATACATGATTCAGATCCAAGTGCAGGCGAAACAACGAGTCAGCTTCAAATCCAAGCGAAACACATGATTTAATTTCAAATCAATACGAAGAAGAAGGCTTAGCTTCAAATCCATGCGAAACAAATTGTTTAGCTTCCAATACTTGTGATATACATGATTTAGCTTCAACTGCATACCAAACAACGAGTTAGCTGCAAATCTAAGGGAAACACATGATTTAGCTGCAAATCCATGCGAAACGAATGGTTCAGCTCCAAATATTTGCGATATACATGATTTAGATTCAAATGCAGGCGAAACAAACGAGTTAGCTTTAAATCCATGCGGATCACATGATTTAGGTCCAAATCAAGGCGAAGTAGAAGGGTTAGCTCCGAATCAAATGGTTCAGCTTCAAATACTTGTGATATACATGATTTAGCTTCATCTGCATGCGACACAAACGAGTTAGCTTCAAATCCATGCGAATCACATGATTTAGCTTCAAATCAATGCGAAGTAGAAGGCTTAGCTTCAAATACATGAGAAATAAATGGTTCAGCTTCAAATACTTGTGATATACATGATTTAGCTTCAAATGCATGCGAAACACATGATTTAGCTTCAAGTCCATGCGAAGTTGAAGGCTGATCTTCAAATCCATGCGAGACACATGATTTAACTTCAAATACTTGCGATATAAATGATTTAGCTGCAACTGGAAGCGTAGCAAGCGCGTTAGCTTCAAATCCATGCGAAACCCATGATTTCTCTTCAAATCAATGCGGAATAGAAGATATAGCTTCAAATGCATGCGAAACACATGATTTAGCTTCAAATCAATGCGAAGTAGAAGGTTTAGCTTGGAATCTATGCGAAACAAATGATTTAGCTTCAACTGCATGCGAAGCAAACGAGTTAGATTGAAATCCATACGAATCACATGACTTAGCTTCAAATCAATGCGAAGTAGAAGGTTTAGATTCGAATCCATGCGAAACAAATGATTTAGCTCCAAATACTTGCGATATATATGATTTAGCTGCAACTGGAAGCGAAACAAGCGAGTTAGCTTCAAATCCATGCGAAACCCATGATTTCTCTTCGAATCAATGCGAAGTGGAAGGTTTAGCTTCGAATCCATTCGAAACAAATGATTTAGCTTCTAATACTTACGATATAAATGATTTAGCTTCTACTGTAAGCGAAACAAGCGAGTTAGCTTCAAATCCAAGCGAAACACATGATTTAATTTCAAATCAATACGAAGAAGAAGGCTTAGCTTCAAATCCATGCGAAACAAATGGTTTAGCTTGAAATACTTGTGACATAAACGATATAGCTTCAAATGCATGCGTAACAAACGAGTTAGCTTCACATTCATTCGAAACTCATGATTTAGCCTCAAATCAATGCGATGTAGAAGGTTTATCTTCAAGTCAATGCGAAACAAATGATTTAGCTCCAAATACTTGCGATATAAATGATTTAGATTCAACTGCATGCGAAACAAACGAGTTAGCTTCAAATCCATGCGAAACACACGATTTAACTTCAAATCAATGCGAAGTAGAAGGCTTATCTACAAATCCATGCGAAACAAATGCTTTATCTTCATATACTTGTGAAATAAATGATTTAGTTCAAATGCTGGCGAAACAAACGAGTGAGGTTCAAATCCATGCGAATCACATGATTTTCCTTCAAATCAGTGCGAAGTAGAAGGATTAGCATCAAATCCGTGCGAAACGCATGATTTAGCTTCAAATTCATGCGAAACACATGGCTTAGCTTAATATTCATGCGAAACAGATGGTTTAGATACAGACACTTGTGATAAACATGATTTAGCTTCAACTGCATGAGAAACAAACGAGTTAGCTACAAATACAAGCGAAACACATGATATAGCATCATATTAATGCGAAGGAGGAGGCTTAGCTTCAAATCCATGCGAACCGAATGATTTGGTTTCAGTGCTTGCGGATATAAGTAATTTACATTCAACTGCATGCGAAACAGACGAGTTATCTTCAAATCCATGCGAAACACATGATTTAGCTTCAAATCAATGCGAAGTAGGAGGCTTATCTTCGAATCCATGCGAAACAAATGGTTCAGCTTCAAATACTTGTGATATACGTGATTTAGCTTCAACAGCATGCGAAACAAACGAGTTAGCTTCAAATCCATGCGAAACTCATGATTTAGCTTCAAATCAATGGGAATTAGAAGGGTTATCTTGGAATCCATGCGAAACAAATGGTTTAGCTTCTAATACTTGTGGTATACATGATTTACCTTCAACAGCATGCGAAACAAACGAGTTAACTTCAAGTCCAAGCGAAATACATGATTTTTCATCAAGTCAACGCGAAGTTGACGGCTTAGCTTCAAATCCATGCGTAACGAATGATTTAGCTACACATACTTGAGAATATCAGTGCTATAGCTTCAAATGCAGGCGAAACAAACGAGTTAGCTTCAAAACCATGCGAAACGCATGATTTAGCATCTAATCAATGAGAAGTAGAAGGCTGATCTTCGCAATCCATGCGAAGTAAATGGTTTAGCTTCAAATACTTGTGATACACTTGATTTAGCTTCAACAGCATGCGAAACAAACGAGTTAGCTTCAAATCCATGCGAAACACATGATTTAGCATCAAATCAATGCGATGTAGAAGGCTGATCTTCGAATCCATGCGAAGCAAATGGTTTAGCTTCAAATACTTGTGATATACGTGATTTAGCTTCAACAGCATGCGAAACAAACGAGTTAGCTTCAAATCCATGCGAAATTCATGATTTAGCTTCAAATCAATGCGAATTAGAAGGGTTATCTTGGAATCCATGCGAAACATATGATATAGCTTCAAATACTTGTGATATACATGATTTAGCTTCAACAGCATGCGAAACAGACGAGTTAGCTTCAAATTCATGCGAACACATGATTTAGCTTCAAATCAATGCGAAGTAGGAGGCTTATCTTCGAATCCATGCGAAACAAATGGTTTAGCTTCAAATACTTGTGATATACGTGATTTAGCTTCAACAGCATGCGAAACAAACGAGTTAGCTTCAAATCCATGCGAAACTCATGATTTAGCTTCAAATCAATGCGTATTAGAAGGGTTATCTTGGAATCCATGGGAAACAAATGGTTTAGCTTCTAATAATTGTGATATACATGATTTACCTTCAACAGCATGCGAAACAAACGAGTTCGATACAAATCCTTGCGAAACACATGATTTAGCTTCAAATCAATGCGAAGTACATGGGTTATCTTCGAATCCATGCGAAACAAATTGTTTAACTTCAAATACTTGTAATATACATGATTTATCTTCAACAGCATGCGAAACAAACGAGTTCGATTCAAATCCATGCGAAACACATGGTTTAGTTTCAAATCAATGCGAAGTGGAAGGCTTATCCTCGAATCCATGCGAAACGTATAGTTTAGGTGCAAAAACTTGTGATATACATGATTCAGCTTCAACTGCTTGCGAAACAAACGAGTTAGCTTCAAATCCATGCGAAACATATGAATTAGCATCTAATCAATGAGAAGTAGAAGGCTGATCTTCGCAATCCATGCGAAGTAAATGGTTTAGCTTCAAATACTTGTGATACACTTGATTTAGCTTCAACAGCATGCGAAAAAAACGAGTTAGCTTCAAATGCAAGCGAAACACATGATTTAGCCTCAAATCAATGCGAAGTAGAAGCCTTAGCTTCAAATCCGTGCGAATCAAATGTTGTAGCTTCAAATACTTGTGACATTCATGATTTAGCTTCAAATCAATGCGAAGTAGAAGGCTTAGCTTCAAATCCGTGCGAATCAAACGTTGTAGCTTCAAATACTTGTGGTATTTATGATTTAGCTTCAACTGCATGCGCAACAGATGGTTCAGCTCCAAATACTTGTGATGAACATGATTTAGCTTCAACTGCATGCGAATCAATTGTTTTAGCACCAAATACTTGTGATATACATGATTTTGCTTCAAATGCAGGCGAAACGAACGAGTAAGCTTCAAATCCATGCGAAACACATGATTTAGATTCAAATCAATGCGAAGTAGAAGACAGCTTCAAATACATGAGAAACATATGGTTAGCTTCAAATCAATTGGAAGTAGAAGGCTTAGTTTCAAATCCATGCGAAACACATGGTTTAGCTTAATATTCATGCGAAATAAATGGTTTAGCATCAAAACTTTTGATAAACATGATTTAGATTCAACTGCATGCGAAAGAAACGCGTGAGCTTCAAATCCAAGCGAACCACATGATTTAGCTTCAAATCAATGCGAAGTAGAAGGCTTATCATCAAATCCATGCGAATCAAACGTGTTAGCTTCAAACACTTGTGATATACATGATTGAGCTTCAACTGCATGCAAAACAAACGAGTTAGCTTCAGATCCATGCAAAACACATGATTTAGCTTCAAATTCATTCGAAACACTTGGTTTAGCTTAATATCCATGCCAAACAAAAGGTTCAGCTACAAATACTTATGATATACATGATTTAGCTTCAACTGCATGCGAAAAAAAACGAGTTAGCTTCAAATGCAAGCGAACAAATGATTTAGCTTAAAATCAATGCGAAGCCGATGGCTGATCGTCGAATCCGTGCGAAACGAATGGTTTAGCTTCTACTACTTGTGATATACATGATTTAGCTTCAACTGCATACGAAACAAACGAGTTAGCATCAAATACAAGCGAAACACATGATTTAGCTCAAATCAATGCGATGTAGAAGGCTTAGCTACAAATACATGAGAAACAAATGATTTATATTCGGATAATTGCGATATGAGTGATATAACTTCAAATGCAGGCAAAACCAACGGGTTAGCTTAAAATCCATGCGAAACACATGATTTAGCATCAAATCAATGCGAAGTAGAAGGCTTACCTTCAAATCCTTGCAAACCGAATGATTTGGCTTCAAATACTTGCGAATATAAGTGATATAGCTTCAACTGCATGCGAAACAGACGAGTTATCTTCAAATCCATGCGAATCACATGATTTAGCTTCAAATCAATGCGAAGTAGAAGGATTAGCATCAAATTCATGCGAGACAAATTATTTAGCTTCATATACTTGCGATATAAGTGATATAGCTTCAAATGCAGGCGGAACAAACAGTTAGCTTCAAATTCATGCGAAACACATGATTTAGCTTCAAATCAATGCGGAGTTAAAGGCTTAGCTTCAAATCCATGCGAATCAAATGGTTTAGCTTCAAAAACTTGTGATATACATGATTTAGCTTCAAATGCATGCGAAACACATGATTTAGCTTCAAGTCCATGCGAAGTTGAAGGCTTATCTTCGAATCCATGCGAAACAAATGGTTTAGCTTCAAATACTTGTGATATACGTGATTTAGCTTCAACAGCATGCGAAGCAAACGAGTTAGCTTCAAATCCATGCGATACTCATGATTTAGCTTCAAATCAATGCGTATTAGAAGGGTTATCTTGGAATCCATGGGAAACAAATGGTTTAGCTTCTAATACTTGTGATATACATGATTTACCTTCAACAGCATGCGAAACAAACGAGTTCGATACAAATCCATGCGAAACACATGATTTAGCTTCAAATCAATGCGAAGTACATGGGTTATCTTCGAATCCATGCGAAACAAATTGTTTAACTTCAAATACTTGTGATATACATGATTTATCTTCAACAGCATGCGAAACAAACGAGTTCGATTCAAATCCATGCGAAACACATGGTTTAGTTTCAAATCAATGCGAAGTAGAAGTCTGATCTTCGAATCCATGCGAAGCAAATGGTTTGGCTTCAAATACTAGTGATATACATGAGTTAGCTTCAACAACATGCGAAACAAACGAGTTAGCTTCAAGTCCAAACGAAAAACATGATCTAGCATCAAGTCAACGCGAAGTTGATGGCTTAGCTTCAAATCCATGCGAAACGAATGATTTAGCTTCACATACTTGAAAATATAAGTGATATGGCTTCAAATGCAGGCGAAACAAACGAGTTAGCTTCAAATCCATGCGAAACACACGAATTAGCTTCAAATCAATACGAATTAGAAGGGTTATCTTGGAATCCATGCGGAACGTATGATATAGCTTCAAATACTTGTGATATACATGATTTAGTTTCAACCGCATGCGAAACAAATGAGTTAGCTTCAAATCCAAGCGAAACACATGATTTAGCCCCAAATCAATGTGGAGTAGAAGACTTAGCTTCAAATACATGAGAAACATATGGTTAGCTTCAAATAAATTGGAAGTAGAAGGCTTAGCTACAAATCCAAGCGAAACACATGATTTAGATTCAAATCAATGCGAAGTAGAAGACTTAGCTTAAAATTCATGAGAAACATATGGTTAGCTTAAAATCAATTGGAAGTAGAAGGCTTAGCTTCAAATCCAAACGAAACACATGATTTGGATTCAACTCAATGCGAAGTAGAAGCCTTAGCATCAAATCCATGCGAAACGAATGGTTTAGCTTCAAATACTTGCGAATATAAGTAATATAGCTTCAAATGCAGACGACACTAACGAGTTAGCTTCAAATCCATGCAAAAGACATGATTTACCTTCAAATCAATGCGAAGTAGAAGGCTTAGTTTGAAATCCATGCGAATCAAGTTCTTTAGCTTCAAATACTTATGTTATACATGATTTAGCTTCAACTGCTTGGGAAGCAAACGAGTTAACTTCAAATCCTTTCAAAACACATGATTTAGCTTCAAATTCATTCGAAACACTTGGTTTAGCTTAATATTCTTGCCAAAAAAAAAGGTTCAGCTTCAAATACTTATGATATTCATGATTTAGTTTCAACTGCATGCGAAAAAAACGAGTTAGCTTCAAATCCAAGCGTAACACATGATTTAGCTTCATATCAATGCGAAGTAGAAGGCTTAGCTTCAAATCCATGCGAAACAAACGAGTCAACTTGAAATCCATGCGAAACAAATTATTTAGCTTCAAATACTTGCGATATAAGTGATATAGCTTCAAATGCAGGCGGAACAAACAGTTAGCTTCAAATTCATGCGAAACACATGATTTAGCTTCAAATCAATGCGGAGTTAAAGGCTTAGCTTCAAATCCATGCGAATCAAATGGTTTAGCTTCAAAAACTTGTGATATACATGATTCAGATCCAAGTGCAGGCGAAACAACGAGTCAGCTTCAAATCCAAGCGAAACACATGATTTAATTTCAAATCAATACGAAGAAGAAGGCTTAGCTTCAAATCCATGCGAAACAAATTGTTTAGCTTCCAATACTTGTGATATACATGATTTAGCTTCAACTGCATACCAAACAACGAGTTAGCTGCAAATCTAAGGGAAACACATGATTTAGCTGCAAATCCATGCGAAACGAATGGTTCAGCTCCAAATATTTGCGATATACATGATTTAGATTCAAATGCAGGCGAAACAAACGAGTTAGCTTTAAATCCATGCGGATCACATGATTTAGGTCCAAATCAAGGCGAAGTAGAAGGGTTAGCTCCGAATCAAATGGTTCAGCTTCAAATACTTGTGATATACATGATTTAGCTTCATCTGCATGCGACACAAACGAGTTAGCTTCAAATCCATGCGAATCACATGATTTAGCTTCAAATCAATGCGAAGTAGAAGGCTTAGCTTCAAATACATGAGAAATAAATGGTTCAGCTTCAAATACTTGTGATATACATGATTTAGCTTCAAATGCATGCGAAACACATGATTTAGCTTCAAGTCCATGCGAAGTTGAAGGCTGATCTTCAAATCCATGCGAGACACATGATTTAACTTCAAATACTTGCGATATAAATGATTTAGCTGCAACTGGAAGCGTAGCAAGCGCGTTAGCTTCAAATCCATGCGAAACCCATGATTTCTCTTCAAATCAATGCGGAATAGAAGATATAGCTTCAAATGCATGCGAAACACATGATTTAGCTTCAAATCAATGCGAAGTAGAAGGTTTAGCTTGGAATCTATGCGAAACAAATGATTTAGCTTCAACTGCATGCGAAGCAAACGAGTTAGATTGAAATCCATACGAATCACATGACTTAGCTTCAAATCAATGCGAAGTAGAAGGTTTAGATTCGAATCCATGCGAAACAAATGATTTAGCTCCAAATACTTGCGATATATATGATTTAGCTGCAACTGGAAGCGAAACAAGCGAGTTAGCTTCAAATCCATGCGAAACCCATGATTTCTCTTCGAATCAATGCGAAGTGGAAGGTTTAGCTTCGAATCCATTCGAAACAAATGATTTAGCTTCTAATACTTACGATATAAATGATTTAGCTTCTACTGTAAGCGAAACAAGCGAGTTAGCTTCAAATCCAAGCGAAACACATGATTTAATTTCAAATCAATACGAAGAAGAAGGCTTAGCTTCAAATCCATGCGAAACAAATGGTTTAGCTTGAAATACTTGTGACATAAACGATATAGCTTCAAATGCATGCGTAACAAACGAGTTAGCTTCACATTCATTCGAAACTCATGATTTAGCCTCAAATCAATGCGATGTAGAAGGTTTATCTTCAAGTCAATGCGAAACAAATGATTTAGCTCCAAATACTTGCGATATAAATGATTTAGATTCAACTGCATGCGAAACAAACGAGTTAGCTTCAAATCCATGCGAAACACACGATTTAACTTCAAATCAATGCGAAGTAGAAGGCTTATCTACAAATCCATGCGAAACAAATGCTTTATCTTCATATACTTGTGAAATAAATGATTTAGTTCAAATGCTGGCGAAACAAACGAGTGAGGTTCAAATCCATGCGAATCACATGATTTTCCTTCAAATCAGTGCGAAGTAGAAGGATTAGCATCAAATCCGTGCGAAACGCATGATTTAGCTTCAAATTCATGCGAAACACATGGCTTAGCTTAATATTCATGCGAAACAGATGGTTTAGATACAGACACTTGTGATAAACATGATTTAGCTTCAACTGCATGAGAAACAAACGAGTTAGCTACAAATACAAGCGAAACACATGATATAGCATCATATTAATGCGAAGGAGGAGGCTTAGCTTCAAATCCATGCGAACCGAATGATTTGGTTTCAGTGCTTGCGGATATAAGTAATTTACATTCAACTGCATGCGAAACAGACGAGTTATCTTCAAATCCATGCGAAACACATGATTTAGCTTCAAATCAATGCGAAGTAGGAGGCTTATCTTCGAATCCATGCGAAACAAATGGTTCAGCTTCAAATACTTGTGATATACGTGATTTAGCTTCAACAGCATGCGAAACAAACGAGTTAGCTTCAAATCCATGCGAAACTCATGATTTAGCTTCAAATCAATGGGAATTAGAAGGGTTATCTTGGAATCCATGCGAAACAAATGGTTTAGCTTCTAATACTTGTGGTATACATGATTTACCTTCAACAGCATGCGAAACAAACGAGTTAACTTCAAGTCCAAGCGAAATACATGATTTTTCATCAAGTCAACGCGAAGTTGACGGCTTAGCTTCAAATCCATGCGTAACGAATGATTTAGCTACACATACTTGAGAATATCAGTGCTATAGCTTCAAATGCAGGCGAAACAAACGAGTTAGCTTCAAAACCATGCGAAACGCATGATTTAGCATCTAATCAATGAGAAGTAGAAGGCTGATCTTCGCAATCCATGCGAAGTAAATGGTTTAGCTTCAAATACTTGTGATACACTTGATTTAGCTTCAACAGCATGCGAAACAAACGAGTTAGCTTCAAATCCATGCGAAACACATGATTTAGCATCAAATCAATGCGATGTAGAAGGCTGATCTTCGAATCCATGCGAAGCAAATGGTTTAGCTTCAAATACTTGTGATATACGTGATTTAGCTTCAACAGCATGCGAAACAAACGAGTTAGCTTCAAATCCATGCGAAATTCATGATTTAGCTTCAAATCAATGCGAATTAGAAGGGTTATCTTGGAATCCATGCGAAACATATGATATAGCTTCAAATACTTGTGATATACATGATTTAGCTTCAACAGCATGCGAAACAGACGAGTTAGCTTCAAATTCATGCGAACACATGATTTAGCTTCAAATCAATGCGAAGTAGGAGGCTTATCTTCGAATCCATGCGAAACAAATGGTTTAGCTTCAAATACTTGTGATATACGTGATTTAGCTTCAACAGCATGCGAAACAAACGAGTTAGCTTCAAATCCATGCGAAACTCATGATTTAGCTTCAAATCAATGCGTATTAGAAGGGTTATCTTGGAATCCATGGGAAACAAATGGTTTAGCTTCTAATAATTGTGATATACATGATTTACCTTCAACAGCATGCGAAACAAACGAGTTCGATACAAATCCTTGCGAAACACATGATTTAGCTTCAAATCAATGCGAAGTACATGGGTTATCTTCGAATCCATGCGAAACAAATTGTTTAACTTCAAATACTTGTAATATACATGATTTATCTTCAACAGCATGCGAAACAAACGAGTTCGATTCAAATCCATGCGAAACACATGGTTTAGTTTCAAATCAATGCGAAGTGGAAGGCTTATCCTCGAATCCATGCGAAACGTATAGTTTAGGTGCAAAAACTTGTGATATACATGATTCAGCTTCAACTGCTTGCGAAACAAACGAGTTAGCTTCAAATCCATGCGAAACATATGAATTAGCATCTAATCAATGAGAAGTAGAAGGCTGATCTTCGCAATCCATGCGAAGTAAATGGTTTAGCTTCAAATACTTGTGATACACTTGATTTAGCTTCAACAGCATGCGAAAAAAACGAGTTAGCTTCAAATGCAAGCGAAACACATGATTTAGCCTCAAATCAATGCGAAGTAGAAGCCTTAGCTTCAAATCCGTGCGAATCAAATGTTGTAGCTTCAAATACTTGTGACATTCATGATTTAGCTTCAAATCAATGCGAAGTAGAAGGCTTAGCTTCAAATCCGTGCGAATCAAACGTTGTAGCTTCAAATACTTGTGGTATTTATGATTTAGCTTCAACTGCATGCGCAACAGATGGTTCAGCTCCAAATACTTGTGATGAACATGATTTAGCTTCAACTGCATGCGAATCAATTGTTTTAGCACCAAATACTTGTGATATACATGATTTTGCTTCAAATGCAGGCGAAACGAACGAGTAAGCTTCAAATCCATGCGAAACACATGATTTAGATTCAAATCAATGCGAAGTAGAAGACAGCTTCAAATACATGAGAAACATATGGTTAGCTTCAAATCAATTGGAAGTAGAAGGCTTAGTTTCAAATCCATGCGAAACACATGGTTTAGCTTAATATTCATGCGAAATAAATGGTTTAGCATCAAAACTTTTGATAAACATGATTTAGATTCAACTGCATGCGAAAGAAACGCGTGAGCTTCAAATCCAAGCGAACCACATGATTTAGCTTCAAATCAATGCGAAGTAGAAGGCTTATCATCAAATCCATGCGAATCAAACGTGTTAGCTTCAAACACTTGTGATATACATGATTGAGCTTCAACTGCATGCAAAACAAACGAGTTAGCTTCAGATCCATGCAAAACACATGATTTAGCTTCAAATTCATTCGAAACACTTGGTTTAGCTTAATATCCATGCCAAACAAAAGGTTCAGCTACAAATACTTATGATATACATGATTTAGCTTCAACTGCATGCGAAAAAAACGAGTTAGCTTCAAATGCAAGCGAACAAATGATTTAGCTTAAAATCAATGCGAAGCCGATGGCTGATCGTCGAATCCGTGCGAAACGAATGGTTTAGCTTCTACTACTTGTGATATACATGATTTAGCTTCAACTGCATACGAAACAAACGAGTTAGCATCAAATACAAGCGAAACACATGATTTAGCTCAAATCAATGCGATGTAGAAGGCTTAGCTACAAATACATGAGAAACAAATGATTTATATTCGGATAATTGCGATATGAGTGATATAACTTCAAATGCAGGCAAAACCAACGGGTTAGCTTAAAATCCATGCGAAACACATGATTTAGCATCAAATCAATGCGAAGTAGAAGGCTTACCTTCAAATCCTTGCAAACCGAATGATTTGGCTTCAAATACTTGCGAATATAAGTGATATAGCTTCAACTGCATGCGAAACAGACGAGTTATCTTCAAATCCATGCGAATCACATGATTTAGCTTCAAATCAATGCGAAGTAGAAGGATTAGCATCAAATTCATGCGAGACAAATTATTTAGCTTCATATACTTGCGATATAAGTGATATAGCTTCAAATGCAGGCGGAACAAACAGTTAGCTTCAAATTCATGCGAAACACATGATTTAGCTTCAAATCAATGCGGAGTTAAAGGCTTAGCTTCAAATCCATGCGAATCAAATGGTTTAGCTTCAAAAACTTGTGATATACATGATTTAGCTTCAAATGCATGCGAAACACATGATTTAGCTTCAAGTCCATGCGAAGTTGAAGGCTTATCTTCGAATCCATGCGAAACAAATGGTTTAGCTTCAAATACTTGTGATATACGTGATTTAGCTTCAACAGCATGCGAAGCAAACGAGTTAGCTTCAAATCCATGCGATACTCATGATTTAGCTTCAAATCAATGCGTATTAGAAGGGTTATCTTGGAATCCATGGGAAACAAATGGTTTAGCTTCTAATACTTGTGATATACATGATTTACCTTCAACAGCATGCGAAACAAACGAGTTCGATACAAATCCATGCGAAACACATGATTTAGCTTCAAATCAATGCGAAGTACATGGGTTATCTTCGAATCCATGCGAAACAAATTGTTTAACTTCAAATACTTGTGATATACATGATTTATCTTCAACAGCATGCGAAACAAACGAGTTCGATTCAAATCCATGCGAAACACATGGTTTAGTTTCAAATCAATGCGAAGTAGAAGTCTGATCTTCGAATCCATGCGAAGCAAATGGTTTGGCTTCAAATACTAGTGATATACATGAGTTAGCTTCAACAACATGCGAAACAAACGAGTTAGCTTCAAGTCCAAACGAAAAACATGATCTAGCATCAAGTCAACGCGAAGTTGATGGCTTAGCTTCAAATCCATGCGAAACGAATGATTTAGCTTCACATACTTGAAAATATAAGTGATATGGCTTCAAATGCAGGCGAAACAAACGAGTTAGCTTCAAATCCATGCGAAACACACGAATTAGCTTCAAATCAATACGAATTAGAAGGGTTATCTTGGAATCCATGCGGAACGTATGATATAGCTTCAAATACTTGTGATATACATGATTTAGTTTCAACCGCATGCGAAACAAATGAGTTAGCTTCAAATCCAAGCGAAACACATGATTTAGCCCCAAATCAATGCGACGTAGAAGGCTTAGCTTCGAATAAATGCGGCACAAATGGATTACCTTGATATACCTGTGATATACATGATTTAGCTTCAACTACAAACAAAACAAACGAGTTAGCTTCAAATCCATGCGAAGCATATGATTTAACTTCAAATCAATACGAAGTAGAAGGCTGATATTCGAATCCATGCGAAACAAATGGTTTAGCTTCAAATACTTGTGTATACACGATTTAGCTTCAACAGCATGCGAAACAAACAAGTCAACTTCAAATCCATGCGAAACACATGATTTAGATTAAAATCAATGCGAAGTAGAAGGCTTATCTTCGAATCCGTGCGAAACAAATGGTTTAGCTTCAAATACTTGTGATACATTTGATTTAGCTTCAACAGCATGCGAAACAAACGAGTTATCTTCAAATACATGCGAATCGCATGATTTAGCTTCAAATCAATGCGAAGTAGAAGGGTTATCTTCGAATCCATGCGAAACAAATGGTTTAGCTGCAAATACTTGTGATATACATGATTTAGCTTCAACTGCATGCGAAACAAACGAGGTAGCTTCAAATCCATGGGAACACATGAGTTAGCTTCAAATCAATGCGATGTGGAAGGCTAATCTTCGAATCGATGCGAAACAAATGATTTAGCTTCAATTACTTGTGATACACTTGATTTAGCTTCAACAGCATGCGAAATAAACGAGTCAGCTTCAAATCCATGCGAAGCAAATGATTTAGCATCAAATCAATGCGAAGTAGAAGGCTGATCTTCGAATCCATGCGAAGCAAATGGTTTAGCTTCAAATACTTGTGATATACATGATTTAGCTTCAACAGAATGCGAAAGTAACGAGTTAGTTTCAAATCCATGCGAAACACATGAATTAGCTTCAAATCAATACGAATTAGAAGGGTTATCTTGGAATCCATGCGAAACGTATGATATAGTTTCAAATACTTGTGATATACATGATTTAGTTTCAACCGCATGCGAAACAAATGGTTTAGCTTCAAATACTTGTGATACACTTGATTTAGCTTCAACAGCATGCGAACCAAACGAGTTAGCTTCAAATCCATGCGAACACATGATTTAGCTTCAAATCAATGCGAAGTAGGAGGCTTATCTTCGAATCCATGCGAAACAAATGGTTCAGCTTCAAATACTTGTGATATACGTGATTTAGCTTCAACAGCATGCGAAACAAACGAGTTAGCTTCAAATCCATGCGAAACTCATGATTTAGCTTCAAATCAATGGGAATTAGAAGGGTTATCTTGGAATCCATGCGAAACAAATGGTTTAGCTTCTAATACTTGTGGTATACATGATTTACCTTCAACAGCATGCGAAACAAACGAGTTAACTTCAAGTCCAAGCGAAATACATGATTTATCATCAAGTCAACGCGAAGTTGACGGCTTAGCTTCAAATCCATGCGTAACGAATGATTTAGCTACACATACTTGAGAATATCAGTGCTATAGCTTCAAATGCAGGCGAAACAAACGAGTTAGCTTCAAAACCATGCGAAACGCATGATTTAGCATCTAATCAATGAGAAGTAGAAGGCTGATCTTCGCAATCCATGCGAAGTAAATGGTTTAGCTTCAAATACTTGTGATACACTTGATTTAGCTTCAACAGCATGCGAAACAAACGAGTTAGCTTCAAATCCATGCGAAACACATGATTTAGCATCAAATCAATGCGATGTAGAAGGCTGATCTTCGAATCCATGCGAAGCAAATGGTTTAGCTTCAAATACTTGTGATATACGTGATATAGCTTCAACAGCATGCGAAACAAACGAGTTAGCTTCAAATCCATGCGAAATTCATGATTTAGCTTCAAATCAATGCGAATTAGAAGGGTTATCTTGGAATCCATGCGAAACATATGATATAGCTTCAAATACTTGTGATATACATGATTTAGCTTCAACAGCATGCGAAACAGACGAGTTAGCTTCAAATTCATGCGAACACATGATTTAGCTTCAAATCAATGCGAAGTAGGAGGCTTATCTTCGAATCCATGCGAAACAAATGGTTTAGCTTCAAATACTTGTGATATACGTGATTTAGCTTCAACAGCATGCGAAACAAACGAGTTAGCTTCAAATCCATGCGAAACTCATGATTTAGCTTCAAATCAATGCGTATTAGAAGGGTTATCTTGGAATCCATGGGAAACAAATGGTTTAGCTTCTAATACTTGTGATATACATGATTTACCTTCAACAGCATGCGAAACAAACGAGTTCGATACAAATCCATGCGAAACACATGATTTAGCTTCAAATCAATGCGAAGTACATGGGTTATCTTCGAATCCATGCGAAACAAATTGTTTAACTTCAAATACTTGTAATATACATGATTTATCTTCAACAGCATGCGAAACAAACGAGTTCGATTCAAATCCATGCGAAACACATGGTTTAGTTTCAAATCAATGCGAAGTGGAAGGCTTATCCTCGAATCCATGCGAAACGTATAGTTTAGGTGCAAAAACTTGTGATATACATGATTCAGCTTCAACTGCTTGCGAAACAAACGAGTTAGCTTCAAATCCATGCGAAACATATGAATTAGCATCTAATCAATGAGAAGTAGAAGGCTTAGCTTCAAATCCGTGCGAATCAAACGTTGTAGCTTCAAATACTTGTGGTATTTATGATTTAGCTTCAACTGCATGCGCAACAGATGGTTCAGCTCCAAATACTTGTGATGAACATGATTTAGCTTCAACTGCATGCGAATCAATTGTTTTAGCACCAAATACTTGTGATATACATGATTTTGCTTCAAATGCAGGCGAAACGAACGAGTAAGCTTCAAATCCATGCGAAACACATGATTTAGATTCAAATCAATGCGAAGTAGAAGACAGCTTCAAATACATGAGAAACATATGGTTAGCTTCAAATCAATTGGAAGTAGAAGGCTTAGTTTCAAATCCATGCGAAACACATGGTTTAGCTTAATATTCATGCGAAATAAATGGTTTAGCATCAAAACTTTTGATAAACATGATTTAGATTCAACTGCATGCGAAAGAAACGCGTGAGCTTCAAATCCAAGCGAACCACATGATTTAGCTTCAAATCAATGCGAAGTAGAAGGCTTATCATCAAATCCATGCGAATCAAACGTGTTAGCTTCAAACACTTGTGATATACATGATTGAGCTTCAACTGCATGCAAAACAAACGAGTTAGCTTCAGATCCATGCAAAACACATGATTTAGCTTCAAATTCATTCGAAACACTTGGTTTAGCTTAATATTCATGCCAAACAAAAGGTTCAGCTACAAATACTTATGATATACATGATTTAGCTTCAACTGCATGCGAAAAAAACGAGTTAGCTTCAAATGCAAGCGAACAAATGATTTAGCTTAAAATCAATGCGAAGCCGATGGCTGATCGTCGAATCCATGCGAAACGAATGGTTTAGCTTCTACTACTTGTGATATACATGATTTAGCTTCAACTGCATGCGAAACAAACGAGTTAGCATCAAATACAAGCGAAACACATGATTCAGTTTCAAATCAATGCGAAGTAGAAGGCTTAGCTTCAAATCTAGCGAAACGAATGATTTAGCTTCAAATACTTGCGAATATCACTGATATAGCTTCAAATGCAGGCGAAACAAACGAGTTAGCTTTAAATCCATGCAAAAGACATGATTTACCTTGAAATCAATGCGTAGTAGAAGGCTTAGTTTGAAGTCCATGCATATCAAGTTGATTAGCTTCAAATACATATGATATACATGATCTAGCTTCAACTGCTTGGGAAGCAAACGAGTTAACGTCAAATCCATTCAAAACACATTATTTAGCTTCAAATCCAGGCGAAACTCATGATTTAGCTTCAAATCAATGCGAAGTAGAAGGCTAATCTTCGAATCCATGCGAATCAAGTGGTTCAGCCTCAAATACTTGTGATATGCGTGATTTTGCTTCAACTGTATGCATAACGAACGAGTTAGCTTCAAATCCAAGCGAAACACATGATTTAGATTCAAATCAATGCGAAGTAGAAGGCTTAGCTTCAAATCCAGCGATACGAATGGTTTAGCTTCAAACACTTGTGATATACATGATATAGCTTCAAATGCAGGCGAAACGAATGAGTTAGCTTCAAATACAAGCGAAACACATGATTCTGCCTCAAGTCAATGCGAAATAGAAGGCTTAGCTTCAAATCCATGCGAAACAAAAAGTTAAGATTCTAATACTTGTGACATACATGATTTAGTTTCAAATGCATGCGAAACTAACGAGTTAGTTTCAAATACAAGCGAAACACACGATTCCGCTTCAAATCAGTGCGAAGCAGAAGTCTGATCTTCGAATCCATGCGAAACAAATGGTTTAGCTTCAAATACTTGTGATATACATGATTTAGTTTCAACTGCATGCGAAACAAACGAGTTAGCTTTAGATCCAAGCGAAACACATGATTTAGAATCAAATCAATGCGAAGTAGAAGACTTAGCTTCAAATACATGAGAAACATATGGTTAGCTTCAAATCAATTGGAAGTAGAAGGCTTAGCTTCAAATCCAAGCGAAACACATGATTTGGGTTCAACTCAATGCGAAGTAGAAGGCTTAGCTTCAAATCCATGCGAAACGAGTGATTTGGCTTCAAATACTTTTGATATAAATGATTTAGATTCAACTGCATGCGAGACAAACGGGTTGGGTTCAAATACAAGCGAAACACACGATTCCACTTCAAATCAGTGCGAAGCAGAAGTCTGAACTTCGAGTCCATGCGAAACAAATGGTTTAGCTTCAAATACTTGTGTTATACATGATTTAGTTTCAACTGCATGCGAAACAAACGAGTTAGCTTTAGATCCAAGCCAAACACATGATTTAGCTTCAAATCAATGCGAAGTAGAAGGCTTTGCTTGAAATCCATGCGCAACGGTTAGTTTAGCTTCAAATACTTGTTTTGTACATGATTTAGCTTCAACTGCATGCGAAACAAACGAGATAGCTTCAGATCCAAGCGAAACACATGATTTAGCTTCAAATGCAGGTGAAACAAACGAATTAACTTCAAATCCATGCGAAACACATGATTTAGTTTCAAATCAATGCGAAGTAGAAGGCCTACCTTGAATCCATGCGAAACGAATGGTTCAGCTTCAAATACTTGTGTTATACATGATTTAGTTTCTACTGCATGCGAAACAAACGAGTTAGCTTCAAATCCAAGCGAAAAACATAATTTAGCATCACGACAACGCGAAGTTGAAGGCTTAGCTTCAAATCCATGCGAAACAAATGGTTTAGCTACAAACACTTGTTTTATACATGATTTAGCTTCAACTGCATGTGAATCAATTCGTTGAGCACCAAATACTTGTGATATACATGATATTGCTTCAAATGCAGGCGAAACAACCGAGTTAGTTTCAAATCCGTGCGAAACACGTGATTTAGCTTAATATTCATGCGAAGCAAATGGTTTAGCTTCATATACTTGTGATATACATAATTTAGCTTCCACTGCATGCGAAGCAAGCGAGTTAGCTTCAAATGCAAGCGAAACACATGATTTAGCTCAAATCATTGCGATGTAGAAGGCTTAGCTACAAATACATGAGAAACAAATGATTTATATTCGGATAATTGCGATATGAGTGATATAACTTCAAATGCAGGCAAAACCAACGGGTTAGCTTAAAATCCATGCGAAACGCATGATTTAGTTTCAAATCAATGCGAAGTAGAAGGCTTATTTTGAAATCCATGCAAATCAAATGGTTTAGCTTCAAATAATTGTGATATACATGATTTAGCTTCAACTGCATGCGATACAAACGAGTTATCTTCAAATCCATGCGAAACACATGATTTAGCTTTAAATCAATACGAGGTAGATGGCTGATCTTCGAATCCATGCGAAACAAATGGATTAGCTTCAAATACTTGTGATATACATGATTTATCTTCAACTGCATGCGAAACAAACGAGATAGCTTTAAATCCATCCGAAACAGATGATTTAGATTAAAATCAATGCGAAGTAGAAGGCTTATTTTGAAATCCATGCGAATCAAGTGGTTTAGCACAAAATACTTGTGATATACACGATTTTGCTTCAAATGCAGGCGAAACGAATGAGTTAGCTTCAAATACAAGCGAAACACATGATTCTGCCTCAAGTCAATGCGAAATAGAAGGCTTAGCTTCAAATCCATGCGAAACAAAATGTTAAGATTCTAATACTTGTGACATACATGATTTAGTTTCAAATGCATGCGAAACTAACGAGTTAGTTTCAAATACAAGCGAAACACACGATTCCGCTTCAAATCAGTGCGAAGCAGAAGTCTGATCTTCGAATCCATGCGAAACAAATGGTTTAGCTTCAAATACTTGTGATATACATGATTTAGTTTCAACTGCATGCGAAACAAACGAGTTAGCTTTAGATCCAAGCGAAACACATGATTTAGAATCAAATCAATGCGAAGTAGAAGACTTAGCTTCAAATACATGAGAAACATATGGTTAGCTTCAAATCAATTGGAAGTAGAAGGCTTAGCTTCAAATCCAAGCGAAACACATGATTTGGGTTCAACTCAATGCGAAGTAGAAGGCTTAGCTTCAAATCCATGCGAAACGAGTGATTTGGCTTCAAATACTTTTGATATAAATGATTTAGATTCAACTGCATGCGAGACAAACGAGTTGGGTTCAAACCCATGCGAAACAAAAAGTTAAGATTCTAATACTTGTGACATACATGATTTAGTTTCAACTGCATGCGAAACTAACGAGTTAGTTTCAAATACAAGCGAAACACACGATTCCACTTCAAATCAGTGCGAAGCAGAAGTCTGAACTTCGAGTCCATGCGAAACAAATGGTTTAGCTTCAAATACTTGCGTTATACATGATTTAGTTTCAACTGCATGCGAAACAAACGAGTTAGCTTTAGATCCAAGCCAAACACATGATTTAGCTTCAAATCAATGCGAAGTAGAAGGCTTTGCTTGAAATCCATGCGCAACGATTAGTTTAGCTTCAAATACTTGTTTTATACATGATTTAGCTTCAACTGCATGCGAAACAAACGAGATAGCTTCAGATCCAAGCGAAACACATGATTTAGCTTCAAATGCAGGTGAAACAAACGAATTAACTTCAAATCCCTGCGAAACACATGATTTAGCATCTAATCAATGAGAAGTAGAAGGCTGATCTTCGCAATCCATGCGAATCAAATGGGTTAGCTTCAAACACTTGTGATATACATAATATAGCTTCAACTGCAAGCGAAATAATCGAGTTAGCTTCAAACCCATGCTAAACACATGATTTAGCTTTAAATCAATGCGATGTAGGAGGCTGATCTTCGAATCCATGCGAATCAAATGATTTAGCTTCAAATACTTGTGATATGCGTGATTTTGCTTCAACTGCATGCAAAACCAACGAGTTAGCTTCAAATCCAAGCGAAACACATGATTCAGATTCAAATCAATGCGAAGTAGAAGGCTTAGCTTCAAATCCAGCGAAACGAATGATTTAGCTTCAAATACTTTCGAATATCTCTGATATAGCTTCAAATGCAGGTGAAACAAACGAGTTAGCTTTAAATCCATGCAAAAGACATGATTTACCTTCAAATCAATGCGAATTAGGAGGCTGATCTTCGAATCGACGCGAAACAGATGGTTTAACTTCAATTATATGTGATATGCATGATTTAGCTTCATATGCATGCGAAACAAACGAGTTAGCATCAAATCCGTTCAAAACACTTGATTTAGCTTCAAATTCATTCGAAAGACATGGTTTAGCGTACTATTCATGGGAATCAAATGGTTCAGATTCAAATACTGGTAATATACATCATGTAGCTTCAAATGCAGGCGAAACAAACGAGTCAGCTTCAAATCCATGCGAAACGAATGATTTGGCATCAAATACTTGTGATATAAATGATTTAGATTCAACTGCATGCGAGACAAACGAGTTGGGTTCAAATCCATGCGAAACACAGGATTTATATTCAAATGAATGCGAAGTAGAAGGCTGATCTTCGAATCCATGCGAATCAAACGGCTTAGCTTCAAACCCTTGTGATATACATGATTTAGCTTCAACTGCATGCGAAACAGATGGTTCAGCTTCAAATACTTGTGATGAACATGATTTAGCTTCAACTGCATGCGAAACAAATCGTTTAGCTTCAAATACTTGTCACATATATGATTTAGCTTCAAATGCAGCCGAAACAAACGAATTAGCTTCAAATCCATGCGAAACACATGATTTAGATTCAAATCAATGCGAAGTAGAAGACTTAGCTTCAAATACATGAGAAACATATGGTTAGCTTCAAATCAATTGGAAGTAGAAGGCTTAGTTTCAAATCCATGCGAAACACATGGTTTAGCTTAATATTCATGCGAAATAAATGGTTTAGCTTCAAAACCTTTGATATACATGGTTTAGATTCAACTGCATGCGAAACAAACGCGTTAGCTTCAAATCCAAGCGAACCACATGATTTAGCTTCAAATCAATGCGAAGTAGAAGGCTTATCATCAAATCCATGCGAATCAAACGGGTTAGCTTCAAACACTTGCGATATACATGATTTAGCTTCAACTGCATGCAAAACAAATGAGTAAGCTTCAAATCCATGCGAAACACATGATTTAGCTTCAAATCAATGCGAAGCAGAAGTCTGATCTTCAAATCCATGCGAAACACATGATTTAGATTCAAATCAATGTGGAGTAGAAGACTTAGCTTCAAATACATGAGAAACATATGGTTAGCTTCAAATAAATTGGAAGTAGAAGGCTTAGCTACAAATCCAAGCGAAACACATGATTTAGATTCAAATCAATGCGAAGTAGAAGACTTAGCTTAAAATTCATGAGAAACATATGGTTAGCTTAAAATCAATTGGAAGTAGAAGGCTTAGCTTCAAATCCAAACGAAACACATGATTTGGATTCAACTCAATGCGAAGTAGAAGCCTTAGCATCAAATCCATGCGAAACGAATGGTTTAGCTTCAAATACTTGCGAATATAAGTAATATAGCTTCAAATGCAGACGACACTAACGAGTTAGCTTCAAATCCATGCAAAAGACATGATTTACCTTCAAATCAATGCGAAGTAGAAGGCTTAGTTTGAAATCCATGCGAATCAAGTTCTTTAGCTTCAAATACTTATGTTATACATGATTTAGCTTCAACTGCTTGGGAAGCAAACGAGTTAACTTCAAATCCTTTCAAAACACATGATTTAGCTTCAAATTCATTCGAAACACTTGGTTTAGCTTAATATTCTTGCCAAAAAAAAAGGTTCAGCTTCAAATACTTATGATATTCATGATTTAGTTTCAACTGCATGCGAAAAAAACGAGTTAGCTTCAAATCCAAGCGTAACACATGATTTAGCTTCATATCAATGCGAAGTAGAAGGCTTAGCTTCAAATCCATGCGAAACAAACGAGTCAACTTGAAATCCATGCGAAACAAATTATTTAGCTTCAAATACTTGCGATATAAGTGATATAGCTTCAAATGCAGGCGGAACAAACAGTTAGCTTCAAATTCATGCGAAACACATGATTTAGCTTCAAATCAATGCGGAGTTAAAGGCTTAGCTTCAAATCCATGCGAATCAAATGGTTTAGCTTCAAAAACTTGTGATATACATGATTCAGATCCAAGTGCAGGCGAAACAACGAGTCAGCTTCAAATCCAAGCGAAACACATGATTTAATTTCAAATCAATACGAAGAAGAAGGCTTAGCTTCAAATCCATGCGAAACAAATTGTTTAGCTTCCAATACTTGTGATATACATGATTTAGCTTCAACTGCATACCAAACAACGAGTTAGCTGCAAATCTAAGGGAAACACATGATTTAGCTGCAAATCCATGCGAAACGAATGGTTCAGCTCCAAATATTTGCGATATACATGATTTAGATTCAAATGCAGGCGAAACAAACGAGTTAGCTTTAAATCCATGCGGATCACATGATTTAGGTCCAAATCAAGGCGAAGTAGAAGGGTTAGCTCCGAATCAAATGGTTCAGCTTCAAATACTTGTGATATACATGATTTAGCTTCATCTGCATGCGACACAAACGAGTTAGCTTCAAATCCATGCGAATCACATGATTTAGCTTCAAATCAATGCGAAGTAGAAGGCTTAGCTTCAAATACATGAGAAATAAATGGTTCAGCTTCAAATACTTGTGATATACATGATTTAGCTTCAAATGCATGCGAAACACATGATTTAGCTTCAAGTCCATGCGAAGTTGAAGGCTGATCTTCAAATCCATGCGAGACACATGATTTAACTTCAAATACTTGCGATATAAATGATTTAGCTGCAACTGGAAGCGTAGCAAGCGCGTTAGCTTCAAATCCATGCGAAACCCATGATTTCTCTTCAAATCAATGCGGAATAGAAGATATAGCTTCAAATGCATGCGAAACACATGATTTAGCTTCAAATCAATGCGAAGTAGAAGGTTTAGCTTGGAATCTATGCGAAACAAATGATTTAGCTTCAACTGCATGCGAAGCAAACGAGTTAGATTGAAATCCATACGAATCACATGACTTAGCTTCAAATCAATGCGAAGTAGAAGGTTTAGATTCGAATCCATGCGAAACAAATGATTTAGCTCCAAATACTTGCGATATATATGATTTAGCTGCAACTGGAAGCGAAACAAGCGAGTTAGCTTCAAATCCATGCGAAACCCATGATTTCTCTTCGAATCAATGCGAAGTGGAAGGTTTAGCTTCGAATCCATTCGAAACAAATGATTTAGCTTCTAATACTTACGATATAAATGATTTAGCTTCTACTGTAAGCGAAACAAGCGAGTTAGCTTCAAATCCAAGCGAAACACATGATTTAATTTCAAATCAATACGAAGAAGAAGGCTTAGCTTCAAATCCATGCGAAACAAATGGTTTAGCTTGAAATACTTGTGACATAAACGATATAGCTTCAAATGCATGCGTAACAAACGAGTTAGCTTCACATTCATTCGAAACTCATGATTTAGCCTCAAATCAATGCGATGTAGAAGGTTTATCTTCAAGTCAATGCGAAACAAATGATTTAGCTCCAAATACTTGCGATATAAATGATTTAGATTCAACTGCATGCGAAACAAACGAGTTAGCTTCAAATCCATGCGAAACACACGATTTAACTTCAAATCAATGCGAAGTAGAAGGCTTATCTACAAATCCATGCGAAACAAATGCTTTATCTTCATATACTTGTGAAATAAATGATTTAGTTCAAATGCTGGCGAAACAAACGAGTGAGGTTCAAATCCATGCGAATCACATGATTTTCCTTCAAATCAGTGCGAAGTAGAAGGATTAGCATCAAATCCGTGCGAAACGCATGATTTAGCTTCAAATTCATGCGAAACACATGGCTTAGCTTAATATTCATGCGAAACAGATGGTTTAGATACAGACACTTGTGATAAACATGATTTAGCTTCAACTGCATGAGAAACAAACGAGTTAGCTACAAATACAAGCGAAACACATGATATAGCATCATATTAATGCGAAGGAGGAGGCTTAGCTTCAAATCCATGCGAACCGAATGATTTGGTTTCAGTGCTTGCGGATATAAGTAATTTACATTCAACTGCATGCGAAACAGACGAGTTATCTTCAAATCCATGCGAAACACATGATTTAGCTTCAAATCAATGCGAAGTAGGAGGCTTATCTTCGAATCCATGCGAAACAAATGGTTCAGCTTCAAATACTTGTGATATACGTGATTTAGCTTCAACAGCATGCGAAACAAACGAGTTAGCTTCAAATCCATGCGAAACTCATGATTTAGCTTCAAATCAATGGGAATTAGAAGGGTTATCTTGGAATCCATGCGAAACAAATGGTTTAGCTTCTAATACTTGTGGTATACATGATTTACCTTCAACAGCATGCGAAACAAACGAGTTAACTTCAAGTCCAAGCGAAATACATGATTTATCATCAAGTCAACGCGAAGTTGACGGCTTAGCTTCAAATCCATGCGTAACGAATGATTTAGCTACACATACTTGAGAATATCAGTGCTATAGCTTCAAATGCAGGCGAAACAAACGAGTTAGCTTCAAAACCATGCGAAACGCATGATTTAGCATCTAATCAATGAGAAGTAGAAGGCTGATCTTCGCAATCCATGCGAAGTAAATGGTTTAGCTTCAAATACTTGTGATACACTTGATTTAGCTTCAACAGCATGCGAAACAAACGAGTTAGCTTCAAATCCATGCGAAACACATGATTTAGCATCAAATCAATGCGATGTAGAAGGCTGATCTTCGAATCCATGCGAAGCAAATGGTTTAGCTTCAAATACTTGTGATATACGTGATTTAGCTTCAACAGCATGCGAAAGAAACGAGTTAGCTTCAAATCCATGCGAAATTCATGATTTAGCTTCAAATCAATGCGAATTAGAAGGGTTATCTTGGAATCCATGCGAAACATATGATATAGCTTCAAATACTTGTGATATACATGATTTAGCTTCAACAGCATGCGAAACAGACGAGTTAGCTTCAAATTCATGCGAACACATGATTTAGCTTCAAATCAATGCGAAGTAGGAGGCTTATCTTCGAATCCATGCGAAACAAATGGTTTAGCTTCAAATACTTGTGATATACGTGATTTAGCTTCAACAGCATGCGAAACAAACGAGTTAGCTTCAAATCCATGCGAAACTCATGATTTAGCTTCAAATCAATGCGTATTAGAAGGGTTATCTTGGAATCCATGGGAAACAAATGGTTTAGCTTCTAATACTTGTGATATACATGATTTACCTTCAACAGCATGCGAAACAAACGAGTTAGCTTAAAATCCAAGCGAAACACATTGTTTAGCTTCAAAACAATGCGAAGTAGAAGACTGATCTTCGAATCCATGCTAAACAAATGGTTTAGCTTCAAATACTTGTGATATAAATTATTTAGCCTTAACAGCATGCGAAACAAACGAGTTCGCTTCAAATCCAAGCGAAACAAATTATTTAGCTTCAAATCAATGCGAAGTAGAAGGCGTAGTTTCAAATCCATGCGAAACAAATGGTTTAGCTCCAAATACTTGTAGTATACATAATTTAGCTTCAACTGCATGCGAAACAAACGAGTTCGCTTCAAATCCAAGCGGAACACATGATTTAGCTTCAAATCAATGGCTAGTAGAAGGCTGATCTTCGAATCCATGCGAAACAAATGGTTTAGCTTCAAATACTTGTGCCATACTTGACTTAGCTTCAACTCCATGCGAAACAAACGAGTTAGCTTCAAATCCATGCGAAACACATGATTTAGCTTCAAATCAATGCGAAGTAGAAGGGTTATATTCGAATCCATGCGAAACACATGATTTAGCTTCAATCAATGCGAACTAGAAGGGTGATCTTCGAATCCATGCTAATCAAATGGTTTAGCTTCAAACACTTGTGATATACTTGATTTAGGTTCAACAACATGCGAAACAAACGAGTTAGCATCAAATCCAGCGAAAAATATGCTTTAACGTCAAATCGACGTGAATTAGAAGGCTTAGCTTCAAATCCAAGCAAAACAAATTATTTAGCTTCAAATCAATGCGAAGTAGAAGGCGCAGTTTCAAATCCATGCGAAACAAATGGTTTAGCTTCAAAGACATGTGATATACATGATTTAGCTTCAACTGCATGCGAAACAAACGAGTTAGCTTCAAATCCATGCGAAAGACATGATTTAGCATCAAATCAATGCGAAGTAGGAGGCTTATCTTCAAATCCATGCGAAACAATTCGTTTAGCTTCAAATACTTGTGATATACATGATTTAGCTTCAACAACATGCGAAACAAACTGGTTAGCTTCAAATCCATGCGAAACACATGATTTAGCATCAAATCAACGCGAAGTAGGAGGCTTATCTTCAAATCCATGCGAAACAATTCGTTTAGCTTCAAATACTTGTGATATACATGATTTAGCTTCAACAACATGCGAAACAAACTGGTTAGCTTCAAATCCATGCAAAAGACATGATTTACCTTCAAATCAATGCGAAGTAGAAGGCTTAGTTTGAAATCCATGCGAATAAAGATCTTTAGCTGCAAATACTTATGATATACATGATTTAGCTTCAACTGCTTGGGAAGGAAACGAGTTTACTTCAAATCCATTCAAAACACATGATTTAGCTTCAAATCCATGCGAAACTCATGATTTAGTTTCAAATCAATGCGAAGTAGAAGGCTGATCTTCGAATCCATGCGAATCAAATGGGTTAGCTTCAAACACTTGTGATATACATAATATAGCTTCAACTGCAAGCGAAATAATCGAGTTAGCTTCAAACCCATGCTAAACACATGATTTAGCTTTAAATCAATGCGATGTAGGAGGCTGATCTTCGAATCCATGCGAATCAAATGATTTAGCTTCAAATACTTGTGATATGCGTGATTTTGCTTCAACTGCATGCAAAACCAACGAGTTAGCTTCAAATCCAAGCGAAACACATGATTCAGATTCAAATCAATGCGAAGTAGAAGGCTTAGCTTCAAATCCAGCGAAACGAATGATTTAGCTTCAAATACTTTCGAATATCTCTGATATAGCTTCAAATGCAGGTGAAACAAACGAGTTAGCTTTAAATCCATGCAAAAGACATGATTTACCTTCAAATCAATGCGAATTAGGAGGCTGATCTTCGAATCGACGCGAAACAGATGGTTTAACTTCAATTATATGTGATATGCATGATTTAGCTTCATATGCATGCGAAACAAACGAGTTAGCATCAAATCCGTTCAAAACACTTGATTTAGCTTCAAATTCATTCGAAAGACATGGTTTAGCGTACTATTCATGGGAATCAAATGGTTCAGATTCAAATACTGGTAATATACATCATGTAGCTTCAAATGCAGGCGAAACAAACGAGTCAGCTTCAAATCCATGCGAAACGAATGATTTGGCATCAAATACTTGTGATATAAATGATTTAGATTCAACTGCATGCGAGACAAACGAGTTGGGTTCAAATCCATGCGAAACACAGGATTTATATTCAAATGAATGCGAAGTAGAAGGCTGATCTTCGAATCCATGCGAATCAAACGGCTTAGCTTCAAACCCTTGTGATATACATGATTTAGCTTCAACTGCATGCGAAACAGATGGTTCAGCTTCAAATACTTGTGATGAACATGATTTAGCTTCAACTGCATGCGAAACAAATCGTTTAGCTTCAAATACTTGTCACATATATGATTTAGCTTCAAATGCAGCCGAAACAAACGAATTAGCTTCAAATCCATGCGAAACACATGATTTAGATTCAAATCAATGCGAAGTAGAAGACTTAGCTTCAAATACATGAGAAACATATGGTTAGCTTCAAATCAATTGGAAGTAGAAGGCTTAGTTTCAAATCCATGCGAAACACATGGTTTAGCTTAATATTCATGCGAAATAAATGGTTTAGCTTCAAAACCTTTGATATACATGGTTTAGATTCAACTGCATGCGAAACAAACGCGTTAGCTTCAAATCCAAGCGAACCACATGATTTAGCTTCAAATCAATGCGAAGTAGAAGGCTTATCATCAAATCCATGCGAATCAAACGGGTTAGCTTCAAACACTTGCGATATACATGATTTAGCTTCAACTGCATGCAAAACAAATGAGTAAGCTTCAAATCCATGCGAAACACATGATTTAGCTTCAAATCAATGCGAAGCAGAAGTCTGATCTTCAAATCCATGCGAAACACATGATTTAGATTCAAATCAATGTGGAGTAGAAGACTTAGCTTCAAATACATGAGAAACATATGGTTAGCTTCAAATAAATTGGAAGTAGAAGGCTTAGCTACAAATCCAAGCGAAACACATGATTTAGATTCAAATCAATGCGAAGTAGAAGACTTAGCTTAAAATTCATGAGAAACATATGGTTAGCTTAAAATCAATTGGAAGTAGAAGGCTTAGCTTCAAATCCAAACGAAACACATGATTTGGATTCAACTCAATGCGAAGTAGAAGCCTTAGCATCAAATCCATGCGAAACGAATGGTTTAGCTTCAAATACTTGCGAATATAAGTAATATAGCTTCAAATGCAGACGACACTAACGAGTTAGCTTCAAATCCATGCAAAAGACATGATTTACCTTCAAATCAATGCGAAGTAGAAGGCTTAGTTTGAAATCCATGCGAATCAAGTTCTTTAGCTTCAAATACTTATGTTATACATGATTTAGCTTCAACTGCTTGGGAAGCAAACGAGTTAACTTCAAATCCTTTCAAAACACATGATTTAGCTTCAAATTCATTCGAAACACTTGGTTTAGCTTAATATTCTTGCCAAAAAAAAAGGTTCAGCTTCAAATACTTATGATATTCATGATTTAGTTTCAACTGCATGCGAAAAAAACGAGTTAGCTTCAAATCCAAGCGTAACACATGATTTAGCTTCATATCAATGCGAAGTAGAAGGCTTAGCTTCAAATCCATGCGAAACAAACGAGTCAACTTGAAATCCATGCGAAACAAATTATTTAGCTTCAAATACTTGCGATATAAGTGATATAGCTTCAAATGCAGGCGGAACAAACAGTTAGCTTCAAATTCATGCGAAACACATGATTTAGCTTCAAATCAATGCGGAGTTAAAGGCTTAGCTTCAAATCCATGCGAATCAAATGGTTTAGCTTCAAAAACTTGTGATATACATGATTCAGATCCAAGTGCAGGCGAAACAACGAGTCAGCTTCAAATCCAAGCGAAACACATGATTTAATTTCAAATCAATACGAAGAAGAAGGCTTAGCTTCAAATCCATGCGAAACAAATTGTTTAGCTTCCAATACTTGTGATATACATGATTTAGCTTCAACTGCATACCAAACAACGAGTTAGCTGCAAATCTAAGGGAAACACATGATTTAGCTGCAAATCCATGCGAAACGAATGGTTCAGCTCCAAATATTTGCGATATACATGATTTAGATTCAAATGCAGGCGAAACAAACGAGTTAGCTTTAAATCCATGCGGATCACATGATTTAGGTCCAAATCAAGGCGAAGTAGAAGGGTTAGCTCCGAATCAAATGGTTCAGCTTCAAATACTTGTGATATACATGATTTAGCTTCATCTGCATGCGACACAAACGAGTTAGCTTCAAATCCATGCGAATCACATGATTTAGCTTCAAATCAATGCGAAGTAGAAGGCTTAGCTTCAAATACATGAGAAATAAATGGTTCAGCTTCAAATACTTGTGATATACATGATTTAGCTTCAAATGCATGCGAAACACATGATTTAGCTTCAAGTCCATGCGAAGTTGAAGGCTGATCTTCAAATCCATGCGAGACACATGATTTAACTTCAAATACTTGCGATATAAATGATTTAGCTGCAACTGGAAGCGTAGCAAGCGCGTTAGCTTCAAATCCATGCGAAACCCATGATTTCTCTTCAAATCAATGCGGAATAGAAGATATAGCTTCAAATGCATGCGAAACACATGATTTAGCTTCAAATCAATGCGAAGTAGAAGGTTTAGCTTGGAATCTATGCGAAACAAATGATTTAGCTTCAACTGCATGCGAAGCAAACGAGTTAGATTGAAATCCATACGAATCACATGACTTAGCTTCAAATCAATGCGAAGTAGAAGGTTTAGATTCGAATCCATGCGAAACAAATGATTTAGCTCCAAATACTTGCGATATATATGATTTAGCTGCAACTGGAAGCGAAACAAGCGAGTTAGCTTCAAATCCATGCGAAACCCATGATTTCTCTTCGAATCAATGCGAAGTGGAAGGTTTAGCTTCGAATCCATTCGAAACAAATGATTTAGCTTCTAATACTTACGATATAAATGATTTAGCTTCTACTGTAAGCGAAACAAGCGAGTTAGCTTCAAATCCAAGCGAAACACATGATTTAATTTCAAATCAATACGAAGAAGAAGGCTTAGCTTCAAATCCATGCGAAACAAATGGTTTAGCTTGAAATACTTGTGACATAAACGATATAGCTTCAAATGCATGCGTAACAAACGAGTTAGCTTCACATTCATTCGAAACTCATGATTTAGCCTCAAATCAATGCGATGTAGAAGGTTTATCTTCAAGTCAATGCGAAACAAATGATTTAGCTCCAAATACTTGCGATATAAATGATTTAGATTCAACTGCATGCGAAACAAACGAGTTAGCTTCAAATCCATGCGAAACACACGATTTAACTTCAAATCAATGCGAAGTAGAAGGCTTATCTACAAATCCATGCGAAACAAATGCTTTATCTTCATATACTTGTGAAATAAATGATTTAGTTCAAATGCTGGCGAAACAAACGAGTGAGGTTCAAATCCATGCGAATCACATGATTTTCCTTCAAATCAGTGCGAAGTAGAAGGATTAGCATCAAATCCGTGCGAAACGCATGATTTAGCTTCAAATTCATGCGAAACACATGGCTTAGCTTAATATTCATGCGAAACAGATGGTTTAGATACAGACACTTGTGATAAACATGATTTAGCTTCAACTGCATGAGAAACAAACGAGTTAGCTACAAATACAAGCGAAACACATGATATAGCATCATATTAATGCGAAGGAGGAGGCTTAGCTTCAAATCCATGCGAACCGAATGATTTGGTTTCAGTGCTTGCGGATATAAGTAATTTACATTCAACTGCATGCGAAACAGACGAGTTATCTTCAAATCCATGCGAAACACATGATTTAGCTTCAAATCAATGCGAAGTAGGAGGCTTATCTTCGAATCCATGCGAAACAAATGGTTCAGCTTCAAATACTTGTGATATACGTGATTTAGCTTCAACAGCATGCGAAACAAACGAGTTAGCTTCAAATCCATGCGAAACTCATGATTTAGCTTCAAATCAATGGGAATTAGAAGGGTTATCTTGGAATCCATGCGAAACAAATGGTTTAGCTTCTAATACTTGTGGTATACATGATTTACCTTCAACAGCATGCGAAACAAACGAGTTAACTTCAAGTCCAAGCGAAATACATGATTTTTCATCAAGTCAACGCGAAGTTGACGGCTTAGCTTCAAATCCATGCGTAACGAATGATTTAGCTACACATACTTGAGAATATCAGTGCTATAGCTTCAAATGCAGGCGAAACAAACGAGTTAGCTTCAAAACCATGCGAAACGCATGATTTAGCATCTAATCAATGAGAAGTAGAAGGCTGATCTTCGCAATCCATGCGAAGTAAATGGTTTAGCTTCAAATACTTGTGATACACTTGATTTAGCTTCAACAGCATGCGAAACAAACGAGTTAGCTTCAAATCCATGCGAAACACATGATTTAGCATCAAATCAATGCGATGTAGAAGGCTGATCTTCGAATCCATGCGAAGCAAATGGTTTAGCTTCAAATACTTGTGATATACGTGATTTAGCTTCAACAGCATGCGAAACAAACGAGTTAGCTTCAAATCCATGCGAAATTCATGATTTAGCTTCAAATCAATGCGAATTAGAAGGGTTATCTTGGAATCCATGCGAAACATATGATATAGCTTCAAATACTTGTGATATACATGATTTAGCTTCAACAGCATGCGAAACAGACGAGTTAGCTTCAAATTCATGCGAACACATGATTTAGCTTCAAATCAATGCGAAGTAGGAGGCTTATCTTCGAATCCATGCGAAACAAATGGTTTAGCTTCAAATACTTGTGATATACGTGATTTAGCTTCAACAGCATGCGAAACAAACGAGTTAGCTTCAAATCCATGCGAAACTCATGATTTAGCTTCAAATCAATGCGTATTAGAAGGGTTATCTTGGAATCCATGGGAAACAAATGGTTTAGCTTCTAATAATTGTGATATACATGATTTACCTTCAACAGCATGCGAAACAAACGAGTTCGATACAAATCCTTGCGAAACACATGATTTAGCTTCAAATCAATGCGAAGTACATGGGTTATCTTCGAATCCATGCGAAACAAATTGTTTAACTTCAAATACTTGTAATATACATGATTTATCTTCAACAGCATGCGAAACAAACGAGTTCGATTCAAATCCATGCGAAACACATGGTTTAGTTTCAAATCAATGCGAAGTGGAAGGCTTATCCTCGAATCCATGCGAAACGTATAGTTTAGGTGCAAAAACTTGTGATATACATGATTCAGCTTCAACTGCTTGCGAAACAAACGAGTTAGCTTCAAATCCATGCGAAACATATGAATTAGCATCTAATCAATGAGAAGTAGAAGGCTGATCTTCGCAATCCATGCGAAGTAAATGGTTTAGCTTCAAATACTTGTGATACACTTGATTTAGCTTCAACAGCATGCGAAAAAAACGAGTTAGCTTCAAATGCAAGCGAAACACATGATTTAGCCTCAAATCAATGCGAAGTAGAAGCCTTAGCTTCAAATCCGTGCGAATCAAATGTTGTAGCTTCAAATACTTGTGACATTCATGATTTAGCTTCAAATCAATGCGAAGTAGAAGGCTTAGCTTCAAATCCGTGCGAATCAAACGTTGTAGCTTCAAATACTTGTGGTATTTATGATTTAGCTTCAACTGCATGCGCAACAGATGGTTCAGCTCCAAATACTTGTGATGAACATGATTTAGCTTCAACTGCATGCGAATCAATTGTTTTAGCACCAAATACTTGTGATATACATGATTTTGCTTCAAATGCAGGCGAAACGAACGAGTAAGCTTCAAATCCATGCGAAACACATGATTTAGATTCAAATCAATGCGAAGTAGAAGACAGCTTCAAATACATGAGAAACATATGGTTAGCTTCAAATCAATTGGAAGTAGAAGGCTTAGTTTCAAATCCATGCGAAACACATGGTTTAGCTTAATATTCATGCGAAATAAATGGTTTAGCATCAAAACTTTTGATAAACATGATTTAGATTCAACTGCATGCGAAAGAAACGCGTGAGCTTCAAATCCAAGCGAACCACATGATTTAGCTTCAAATCAATGCGAAGTAGAAGGCTTATCATCAAATCCATGCGAATCAAACGTGTTAGCTTCAAACACTTGTGATATACATGATTGAGCTTCAACTGCATGCAAAACAAACGAGTTAGCTTCAGATCCATGCAAAACACATGATTTAGCTTCAAATTCATTCGAAACACTTGGTTTAGCTTAATATCCATGCCAAACAAAAGGTTCAGCTACAAATACTTATGATATACATGATTTAGCTTCAACTGCATGCGAAAAAAACGAGTTAGCTTCAAATGCAAGCGAACAAATGATTTAGCTTAAAATCAATGCGAAGCCGATGGCTGATCGTCGAATCCGTGCGAAACGAATGGTTTAGCTTCTACTACTTGTGATATACATGATTTAGCTTCAACTGCATACGAAACAAACGAGTTAGCATCAAATACAAGCGAAACACATGATTTAGCTCAAATCAATGCGATGTAGAAGGCTTAGCTACAAATACATGAGAAACAAATGATTTATATTCGGATAATTGCGATATGAGTGATATAACTTCAAATGCAGGCAAAACCAACGGGTTAGCTTAAAATCCATGCGAAACACATGATTTAGCATCAAATCAATGCGAAGTAGAAGGCTTACCTTCAAATCCTTGCAAACCGAATGATTTGGCTTCAAATACTTGCGAATATAAGTGATATAGCTTCAACTGCATGCGAAACAGACGAGTTATCTTCAAATCCATGCGAATCACATGATTTAGCTTCAAATCAATGCGAAGTAGAAGGATTAGCATCAAATTCATGCGAGACAAATTATTTAGCTTCATATACTTGCGATATAAGTGATATAGCTTCAAATGCAGGCGGAACAAACAGTTAGCTTCAAATTCATGCGAAACACATGATTTAGCTTCAAATCAATGCGGAGTTAAAGGCTTAGCTTCAAATCCATGCGAATCAAATGGTTTAGCTTCAAAAACTTGTGATATACATGATTTAGCTTCAAATGCATGCGAAACACATGATTTAGCTTCAAGTCCATGCGAAGTTGAAGGCTTATCTTCGAATCCATGCGAAACAAATGGTTTAGCTTCAAATACTTGTGATATACGTGATTTAGCTTCAACAGCATGCGAAGCAAACGAGTTAGCTTCAAATCCATGCGATACTCATGATTTAGCTTCAAATCAATGCGTATTAGAAGGGTTATCTTGGAATCCATGGGAAACAAATGGTTTAGCTTCTAATACTTGTGATATACATGATTTACCTTCAACAGCATGCGAAACAAACGAGTTCGATACAAATCCATGCGAAACACATGATTTAGCTTCAAATCAATGCGAAGTACATGGGTTATCTTCGAATCCATGCGAAACAAATTGTTTAACTTCAAATACTTGTGATATACATGATTTATCTTCAACAGCATGCGAAACAAACGAGTTCGATTCAAATCCATGCGAAACACATGGTTTAGTTTCAAATCAATGCGAAGTAGAAGTCTGATCTTCGAATCCATGCGAAGCAAATGGTTTGGCTTCAAATACTAGTGATATACATGAGTTAGCTTCAACAACATGCGAAACAAACGAGTTAGCTTCAAGTCCAAACGAAAAACATGATCTAGCATCAAGTCAACGCGAAGTTGATGGCTTAGCTTCAAATCCATGCGAAACGAATGATTTAGCTTCACATACTTGAAAATATAAGTGATATGGCTTCAAATGCAGGCGAAACAAACGAGTTAGCTTCAAATCCATGCGAAACACACGAATTAGCTTCAAATCAATACGAATTAGAAGGGTTATCTTGGAATCCATGCGGAACGTATGATATAGCTTCAAATACTTGTGATATACATGATTTAGTTTCAACCGCATGCGAAACAAATGAGTTAGCTTCAAATCCAAGCGAAACACATGATTTAGCCCCAAATCAATGCGACGTAGAAGGCTTAGCTTCGAATAAATGCGGCACAAATGGATTACCTTGATATACCTGTGATATACATGATTTAGCTTCAACTACAAACAAAACAAACGAGTTAGCTTCAAATCCATGCGAAGCATATGATTTAACTTCAAATCAATACGAAGTAGAAGGCTGATATTCGAATCCATGCGAAACAAATGGTTTAGCTTCAAATACTTGTGTATACACGATTTAGCTTCAACAGCATGCGAAACAAACAAGTCAACTTCAAATCCATGCGAAACACATGATTTAGATTAAAATCAATGCGAAGTAGAAGGCTTATCTTCGAATCCGTGCGAAACAAATGGTTTAGCTTCAAATACTTGTGATACATTTGATTTAGCTTCAACAGCATGCGAAACAAACGAGTTATCTTCAAATACATGCGAATCGCATGATTTAGCTTCAAATCAATGCGAAGTAGAAGGGTTATCTTCGAATCCATGCGAAACAAATGGTTTAGCTGCAAATACTTGTGATATACATGATTTAGCTTCAACTGCATGCGAAACAAACGAGGTAGCTTCAAATCCATGGGAACACATGAGTTAGCTTCAAATCAATGCGATGTGGAAGGCTAATCTTCGAATCGATGCGAAACAAATGATTTAGCTTCAATTACTTGTGATACACTTGATTTAGCTTCAACAGCATGCGAAATAAACGAGTCAGCTTCAAATCCATGCGAAGCAAATGATTTAGCATCAAATCAATGCGAAGTAGAAGGCTGATCTTCGAATCCATGCGAAGCAAATGGTTTAGCTTCAAATACTTGTGATATACATGATTTAGCTTCAACAGAATGCGAAAGTAACGAGTTAGTTTCAAATCCATGCGAAACACATGAATTAGCTTCAAATCAATACGAATTAGAAGGGTTATCTTGGAATCCATGCGAAACGTATGATATAGTTTCAAATACTTGTGATATACATGATTTAGTTTCAACCGCATGCGAAACAAATGGTTTAGCTTCAAATACTTGTGATACACTTGATTTAGCTTCAACAGCATGCGAACCAAACGAGTTAGCTTCAAATCCATGCGAACACATGATTTAGCTTCAAATCAATGCGAAGTAGGAGGCTTATCTTCGAATCCATGCGAAACAAATGGTTCAGCTTCAAATACTTGTGATATACGTGATTTAGCTTCAACAGCATGCGAAACAAACGAGTTAGCTTCAAATCCATGCGAAACTCATGATTTAGCTTCAAATCAATGGGAATTAGAAGGGTTATCTTGGAATCCATGCGAAACAAATGGTTTAGCTTCTAATACTTGTGGTATACATGATTTACCTTCAACAGCATGCGAAACAAACGAGTTAACTTCAAGTCCAAGCGAAATACATGATTTATCATCAAGTCAACGCGAAGTTGACGGCTTAGCTTCAAATCCATGCGTAACGAATGATTTAGCTACACATACTTGAGAATATCAGTGCTATAGCTTCAAATGCAGGCGAAACAAACGAGTTAGCTTCAAAACCATGCGAAACGCATGATTTAGCATCTAATCAATGAGAAGTAGAAGGCTGATCTTCGCAATCCATGCGAAGTAAATGGTTTAGCTTCAAATACTTGTGATACACTTGATTTAGCTTCAACAGCATGCGAAACAAACGAGTTAGCTTCAAATCCATGCGAAACACATGATTTAGCATCAAATCAATGCGATGTAGAAGGCTGATCTTCGAATCCATGCGAAGCAAATGGTTTAGCTTCAAATACTTGTGATATACGTGATATAGCTTCAACAGCATGCGAAACAAACGAGTTAGCTTCAAATCCATGCGAAATTCATGATTTAGCTTCAAATCAATGCGAATTAGAAGGGTTATCTTGGAATCCATGCGAAACATATGATATAGCTTCAAATACTTGTGATATACATGATTTAGCTTCAACAGCATGCGAAACAGACGAGTTAGCTTCAAATTCATGCGAACACATGATTTAGCTTCAAATCAATGCGAAGTAGGAGGCTTATCTTCGAATCCATGCGAAACAAATGGTTTAGCTTCAAATACTTGTGATATACGTGATTTAGCTTCAACAGCATGCGAAACAAACGAGTTAGCTTCAAATCCATGCGAAACTCATGATTTAGCTTCAAATCAATGCGTATTAGAAGGGTTATCTTGGAATCCATGGGAAACAAATGGTTTAGCTTCTAATACTTGTGATATACATGATTTACCTTCAACAGCATGCGAAACAAACGAGTTCGATACAAATCCATGCGAAACACATGATTTAGCTTCAAATCAATGCGAAGTACATGGGTTATCTTCGAATCCATGCGAAACAAATTGTTTAACTTCAAATACTTGTAATATACATGATTTATCTTCAACAGCATGCGAAACAAACGAGTTCGATTCAAATCCATGCGAAACACATGGTTTAGTTTCAAATCAATGCGAAGTGGAAGGCTTATCCTCGAATCCATGCGAAACGTATAGTTTAGGTGCAAAAACTTGTGATATACATGATTCAGCTTCAACTGCTTGCGAAACAAACGAGTTAGCTTCAAATCCATGCGAAACATATGAATTAGCATCTAATCAATGAGAAGTAGAAGGCTTAGCTTCAAATCCGTGCGAATCAAACGTTGTAGCTTCAAATACTTGTGGTATTTATGATTTAGCTTCAACTGCATGCGCAACAGATGGTTCAGCTCCAAATACTTGTGATGAACATGATTTAGCTTCAACTGCATGCGAATCAATTGTTTTAGCACCAAATACTTGTGATATACATGATTTTGCTTCAAATGCAGGCGAAACGAACGAGTAAGCTTCAAATCCATGCGAAACACATGATTTAGATTCAAATCAATGCGAAGTAGAAGACAGCTTCAAATACATGAGAAACATATGGTTAGCTTCAAATCAATTGGAAGTAGAAGGCTTAGTTTCAAATCCATGCGAAACACATGGTTTAGCTTAATATTCATGCGAAATAAATGGTTTAGCATCAAAACTTTTGATAAACATGATTTAGATTCAACTGCATGCGAAAGAAACGCGTGAGCTTCAAATCCAAGCGAACCACATGATTTAGCTTCAAATCAATGCGAAGTAGAAGGCTTATCATCAAATCCATGCGAATCAAACGTGTTAGCTTCAAACACTTGTGATATACATGATTGAGCTTCAACTGCATGCAAAACAAACGAGTTAGCTTCAGATCCATGCAAAACACATGATTTAGCTTCAAATTCATTCGAAACACTTGGTTTAGCTTAATATTCATGCCAAACAAAAGGTTCAGCTACAAATACTTATGATATACATGATTTAGCTTCAACTGCATGCGAAAAAAACGAGTTAGCTTCAAATGCAAGCGAACAAATGATTTAGCTTAAAATCAATGCGAAGCCGATGGCTGATCGTCGAATCCATGCGAAACGAATGGTTTAGCTTCTACTACTTGTGATATACATGATTTAGCTTCAACTGCATGCGAAACAAACGAGTTAGCATCAAATACAAGCGAAACACATGATTCAGTTTCAAATCAATGCGAAGTAGAAGGCTTAGCTTCAAATCTAGCGAAACGAATGATTTAGCTTCAAATACTTGCGAATATCACTGATATAGCTTCAAATGCAGGCGAAACAAACGAGTTAGCTTTAAATCCATGCAAAAGACATGATTTACCTTGAAATCAATGCGTAGTAGAAGGCTTAGTTTGAAGTCCATGCATATCAAGTTGATTAGCTTCAAATACATATGATATACATGATCTAGCTTCAACTGCTTGGGAAGCAAACGAGTTAACGTCAAATCCATTCAAAACACATTATTTAGCTTCAAATCCAGGCGAAACTCATGATTTAGCTTCAAATCAATGCGAAGTAGAAGGCTAATCTTCGAATCCATGCGAATCAAGTGGTTCAGCCTCAAATACTTGTGATATGCGTGATTTTGCTTCAACTGTATGCATAACGAACGAGTTAGCTTCAAATCCAAGCGAAACACATGATTTAGATTCAAATCAATGCGAAGTAGAAGGCTTAGCTTCAAATCCAGCGATACGAATGGTTTAGCTTCAAACACTTGTGATATACATGATATAGCTTCAAATGCAGGCGAAACGAATGAGTTAGCTTCAAATACAAGCGAAACACATGATTCTGCCTCAAGTCAATGCGAAATAGAAGGCTTAGCTTCAAATCCATGCGAAACAAAAAGTTAAGATTCTAATACTTGTGACATACATGATTTAGTTTCAAATGCATGCGAAACTAACGAGTTAGTTTCAAATACAAGCGAAACACACGATTCCGCTTCAAATCAGTGCGAAGCAGAAGTCTGATCTTCGAATCCATGCGAAACAAATGGTTTAGCTTCAAATACTTGTGATATACATGATTTAGTTTCAACTGCATGCGAAACAAACGAGTTAGCTTTAGATCCAAGCGAAACACATGATTTAGAATCAAATCAATGCGAAGTAGAAGACTTAGCTTCAAATACATGAGAAACATATGGTTAGCTTCAAATCAATTGGAAGTAGAAGGCTTAGCTTCAAATCCAAGCGAAACACATGATTTGGGTTCAACTCAATGCGAAGTAGAAGGCTTAGCTTCAAATCCATGCGAAACGAGTGATTTGGCTTCAAATACTTTTGATATAAATGATTTAGATTCAACTGCATGCGAGACAAACGGGTTGGGTTCAAATACAAGCGAAACACACGATTCCACTTCAAATCAGTGCGAAGCAGAAGTCTGAACTTCGAGTCCATGCGAAACAAATGGTTTAGCTTCAAATACTTGTGTTATACATGATTTAGTTTCAACTGCATGCGAAACAAACGAGTTAGCTTTAGATCCAAGCCAAACACATGATTTAGCTTCAAATCAATGCGAAGTAGAAGGCTTTGCTTGAAATCCATGCGCAACGGTTAGTTTAGCTTCAAATACTTGTTTTGTACATGATTTAGCTTCAACTGCATGCGAAACAAACGAGATAGCTTCAGATCCAAGCGAAACACATGATTTAGCTTCAAATGCAGGTGAAACAAACGAATTAACTTCAAATCCATGCGAAACACATGATTTAGTTTCAAATCAATGCGAAGTAGAAGGCCTACCTTGAATCCATGCGAAACGAATGGTTCAGCTTCAAATACTTGTGTTATACATGATTTAGTTTCTACTGCATGCGAAACAAACGAGTTAGCTTCAAATCCAAGCGAAAAACATAATTTAGCATCACGACAACGCGAAGTTGAAGGCTTAGCTTCAAATCCATGCGAAACAAATGGTTTAGCTACAAACACTTGTTTTATACATGATTTAGCTTCCACTGCATGTGAATCAATTCGTTGAGCACCAAATACTTGTGATATACATGATATTGCTTCAAATGCAGGCGAAACAACCGAGTTAGTTTCAAATCCGTGCGAAACACGTGATTTAGCTTAATATTCATGCGAAGCAAATGGTTTAGCTTCATATACTTGTGATATACATAATTTAGCTTCCACTGCATGCGAAGCAAGCGAGTTAGCTTCAAATGCAAGCGAAACACATGATTTAGCTCAAATCATTGCGATGTAGAAGGCTTAGCTACAAATACATGAGAAACAAATGATTTATATTCGGATAATTGCGATATGAGTGATATAACTTCAAATGCAGGCAAAACCAACGGGTTAGCTTAAAATCCATGCGAAACGCATGATTTAGTTTCAAATCAATGCGAAGTAGAAGGCTTATTTTGAAATCCATGCAAATCAAATGGTTTAGCTTCAAATAATTGTGATATACATGATTTAGCTTCAACTGCATGCGATACAAACGAGTTATCTTCAAATCCATGCGAAACACATGATTTAGCTTTAAATCAATACGAGGTAGATGGCTGATCTTCGAATCCATGCGAAACAAATGGATTAGCTTCAAATACTTGTGATATACATGATTTATCTTCAACTGCATGCGAAACAAACGAGATAGCTTTAAATCCATCCGAAACAGATGATTTAGATTAAAATCAATGCGAAGTAGAAGGCTTATTTTGAAATCCATGCGAATCAAGTGGTTTAGCACAAAATACTTGTGATATACACGATTTTGCTTCAAATGCAGGCGAAACGAATGAGTTAGCTTCAAATACAAGCGAAACACATGATTCTGCCTCAAGTCAATGCGAAATAGAAGGCTTAGCTTCAAATCCATGCGAAACAAAATGTTAAGATTCTAATACTTGTGACATACATGATTTAGTTTCAAATGCATGCGAAACTAACGAGTTAGTTTCAAATACAAGCGAAACACACGATTCCGCTTCAAATCAGTGCGAAGCAGAAGTCTGATCTTCGAATCCATGCGAAACAAATGGTTTAGCTTCAAATACTTGTGATATACATGATTTAGTTTCAACTGCATGCGAAACAAACGAGTTAGCTTTAGATCCAAGCGAAACACATGATTTAGAATCAAATCAATGCGAAGTAGAAGACTTAGCTTCAAATACATGAGAAACATATGGTTAGCTTCAAATCAATTGGAAGTAGAAGGCTTAGCTTCAAATCCAAGCGAAACACATGATTTGGGTTCAACTCAATGCGAAGTAGAAGGCTTAGCTTCAAATCCATGCGAAACGAGTGATTTGGCTTCAAATACTTTTGATATAAATGATTTAGATTCAACTGCATGCGAGACAAACGAGTTGGGTTCAAACCCATGCGAAACAAAAAGTTAAGATTCTAATACTTGTGACATACATGATTTAGTTTCAACTGCATGCGAAACTAACGAGTTAGTTTCAAATACAAGCGAAACACACGATTCCACTTCAAATCAGTGCGAAGCAGAAGTCTGAACTTCGAGTCCATGCGAAACAAATGGTTTAGCTTCAAATACTTGCGTTATACATGATTTAGTTTCAACTGCATGCGAAACAAACGAGTTAGCTTTAGATCCAAGCCAAACACATGATTTAGCTTCAAATCAATGCGAAGTAGAAGGCTTTGCTTGAAATCCATGCGCAACGATTAGTTTAGCTTCAAATACTTGTTTTATACATGATTTAGCTTCAACTGCATGCGAAACAAACGAGATAGCTTCAGATCCAAGCGAAACACATGATTTAGCTTCAAATGCAGGTGAAACAAACGAATTAACTTCAAATCCCTGCGAAACACATGATTTAGCATCTAATCAATGAGAAGTAGAAGGCTGATCTTCGCAATCCATGCGAAGTAAATGGTTTAGCTTCAAATACTTGTGATACACTTGATTTAGCTTCAACAGCATGCGAAACAAACGAGTTAGCTTCAAATCCATGCGAAACACATGATTTAGCATCTAATCAATGAGAAGTAGAAGGCCTATCTTCGAATCCATGCGAAACGAATGGTTCAGCTTCAAATACTTGTGTTATACATGATTTAGTTTCTACTGCGTGCGAAACAAACGAGTTAGCTTCAAATCCAGGCGAAACACATGATTTAGTTTCAAATCAATGCGAAGTAGAAGGCTGATCTTCGAATCCATACGATACAGATTATTTAGTTTCAAATACTTGTGATATACATGATTTAGCTTCAACAGCATGCGAAACAAACGTGTTAGCTTCAAATCCAAGCGAAAAACATAATTTAGCATCACGACAACGCGAAGTTGAAGGCTTAGCTTCAAATCCATGCGAAACAAATGGTTTAGCTACAAACACTTGTTTTATACATGATTAAGCTTCAACTGCATGTGAATCAATTCGTTGAGCACCAAATACTTGTGATATACATGATATTGCTTCAAATGCAGGCGAAACGAATGAGTTAGCTTCAAATACAAGCGAAACACAAGATTCTGCCTCAAGTCAATGCGAAATAGAAGGCTTAGCTTCAAATCCATGCGCAACAAAAAGTTAAGATTCTAATATTTGTGACATACATGATTTAGTTTCAAATGCATGCGAAACTAACGAGTTAGTTTCAAATACAAGCGAAACACACGATTCCGCTTCAAATCAGTGCGAAGCAGAAGTCTGATCTTCGAATCCATGCGAAACAAATGGTTTAGCTTCAAATACTTGTGATATACATGATTTAGCTTCAACTGCATGCGAAACAAACGAGCTAGCTTCAAATCCAAGCGAAACACTTGATTTAGCTACAAATCAATGCGATGTAGATGGTTTCGCTTCAAATCAATGCGAAGTAGAAGGCTTATCTTCGAATCCATGCAAACAAATGGTTTAGGTTCAAATACTTGTGATATACATGATTTAGATTCAAATGCATGCGAAAGTAACGAGTTAGTTTCAAATCCATGCGAAACACATGAATTAGCTTCAAATCAATACGAATTAGAAGGGTTATCTTGGAATCCATGCGAAACGTATGACATAGCTTCAAATACTTGTGATATACATGATTTAGTTTCAACCGCATGCGAAACAAATGGTTTAGCTTCAAATACTTGTGATACACTTGATTTAGCTTCAACAGCATGCGAACCAAACGAGTTAGCTTCAAATCCATGCGAACACATGATTTAGCTTCAAATCAATGCAAAGTAGGAGGCTTATCTTCGAATCCATGCGAAACAAATGGTTTAGCTTCAAATACTTGTGATATACGTGATTTAGCTTCAACAGCATGCGAAACAAACGAGTTAGCTTCAAATCCATGCGAAACTCATGATTTAGCTTCAAATCAATGGGAATTAGAAGGGTTATCTTGGAATTCATGCGACACAAATGGTTTAGCTTCTAATACTTGTGATATACATGATTTACCTTCAACAGCATGCGAAACAAACGAGTTAACTTCAAGTCCAAGCGAAATACATGATTTATCATAAAGTCAACGCGAAGTTGACGGCTTAGCTTCAAATCCATGCGTAACGAATGATTTAGCTACACATACTTGAGAATATCAGTGCTATAGCTTCAAATGCAGGCGAAACAAACGAGTTAGCTTCAAAACCATGCGAAACGCATGATTTAGCATCTAATCAATGAGAAGTAGAAGGCTGATCTTCGCAATCCATGCGAAGCAAATGGTTTAGCTTCAAATACTTGTGATACACTTGATTTAGCTTCAACAGCATGCGAAACAAACGAGTTAGCTTCAAATCCATGCGAAACACATGATTTAGCATCAAATCAATGCGAAGTAGAAGGCTGATCTTCGAATCCATGCGAAGCAAATGGTTTAGCTTCACATACTTGAAAATATAAGTGATATGGCTTCAAATGCAGGCGAAACAAACGAGTTAGCTTCAAATCCATGCGAAACACACGAATTAGCTTCAAATCAATACGAATTAGAAGGGTTATCTTGGAATCCATGCGAAACGTATGATATAGCTTCAAATACTTGTGATATACATGATTTAGCTTCAACAGCATGCGAAATAGACGAGTTAGCTTCAAACCCATGCGAAACACATGATTTAGCATCTAATAAATGCGAAGTAGAAGGCTGATCTTCGAATCCATGCGAAGCAAATGGTTTGGCTTCAAATACTTGTGATACACTTGATTTAGCTTCAACAGCATGCGAAACAAACGAGTTAGCTTCAAGTCCAAATGAAAAACATGATTTAGCATCAAGTCAACGCGAAGTTGATGGCTTAGCTTCAAATCCATGCGAAACGAATGATTTAGCTTCACATACTTGAAAATATAAGTGATATGGCTTCAAATGCAGGCGAAACAAACGAGTTAGCTTCAAATCCATGCGAAACACACGAATTAGCTTCAAATCAATACGAATTAGAAGGGTTATCTTGGAATCCATGCGAAACGTATGATATAGCTTCAAATACTTGTGATATACATGATTTAGCTTCAACAGCATGCGAAATAGACGAGTTAGCTTCAAACCCATGCGAAACACATGATTTAGCATCTAATAAATGCGAAGTAGAAGGCTGATCTTCGAATCCATGCGAAGCAAATGGTTTGGCTTCAAATACTTGTGATACACTTGATTTAGCTTCAACAGCATGCGAAACAAACGAGTTAGCTTCAAGTCCAAATGAAAAACATGATTTAGCATCAAGTCAACGCGAAGTTGATGGCTTAGCTTCAAATCCATGCGAAACGAATGATTTAGCTTCACATACTTGAAAATATAAGTGATATGGCTTCAAATGCAGGCGAAACAAACGAGTTAGCTTCAAATCCATGCGAAACACACGAATTAGCTTCAAATCAATACGAATTAGAAGGGTTATCTTGGAATCCATGCGAAACGTATGATATAGCTTCAAATACTTGTGATATACATGATTTAGTTTCAACCGCATGCGAAACAAATGAGTTAGCTTCAAATCCAAGCGAAACACATGATTTAGCCACAAATCAATGCGACGTAAAAGGATTAGCTTCGAATAAATGCGGCACAAATGGATTACCTTGATATACCTGTGATATACATGATTTAGCTTCAACTGCAAACAAAACAAACGAGTTAGCTTCAAATCCATGCGAAGCATATGATTTAACTTCAAATCAATACGAAGTAGAAGGCTGATATTCGAATCCATGCGAAACAAATGGTTTAGCTTCAAATACTTGTGATATACGTGATTTAGCTTCAACAGCATGCGAAACAAACGAGTGAGCTTCAAATCCATGCGAAACTCATGATTTAGCTTCAAATCAATGGGAATTAGAAGGGTTATCTTGGAATCCATGCGAAACAAATGGTTTAGCTTCTAATACTTGTGATATACATGATTTACCTTCAACAGCATGCGAAACAAACGAGTTAACTTCAAGTCCAAGCGAAATACATGATTTATCATCAAGTCAACGCGAAGTTGACGGCTTAGCTTCAAATCCATGCGTAACGAATGATTTAGCTACACATACTTGAGAATATCAGTGCTATAGCTTCAACAGCATGCGAAATAAACGAGTCAGCTTCAAATCCATGCGAAACAAATGATTTAGCATCAAATCAATGCGATGTAGAAGGCTGATCTTCGAATCCATGCGAAGCAAATGGTTTAGCTTCAAATACTTGTGATATACATGATTTAGCTTCAACAGCATGCGAAAGTAACGAGTTAGTTTCAAATCCATGCGAAACACATGAATTAGCTTCAAATCAATACGAATTAGAAGGGTTATCTTGGAATCCATGCGAAACGTATGATATAGCTTCAAATACTTGTGATATACATGATTTAGTTTCAACCGCATGCGAAACAAATGGTTTAGCTTCAAATACTTGTGATACACTTGATTTAGCTTCAACAGCATGCGAACCAAACGAGTTAGCTTCAAATCCATGCGAACACATGATTTAGCTTCAAATCAATGCAAAGTAGGAGGCTTATCTTCGAATCCATGCGAAACAAATGGTTTAGCTTCAAATACTTGTGATATACGTGATTTAGCTTCAACAGCATGCGAAACAAACGAGTTAGCTTCAAATCCATGCGAAACTCATGATTTAGCTTCAAATCAATGGGAATTAGAAGGGTTATCTTGGAATTCATGCGAAACAAATGGTTTAGCTTCTAATACTTGTGATATACATGATTTACCTTCAACAGCATGCGAAACAAACGAGTTAACTTCAAGTCCAAGCGAAATACATGATTTATCATAAAGTCAACGCGAAGTTGACGGCTTAGCTTCAAATCCATGCGTAACGAATGATTTAGCTACACATACTTGAGAATATCAGTGCTATAGCTTCAAATGCAGGCGAAACAAACGAGTTAGCTTCAAAACCATGCGAAACGCATGATTTAGCATCTAATCAATGAGAAGTAGAAGGCTGATCTTCGCAATCCATGCGAAGCAAATGGTTTAGCTTCAAATACTTGTGATACACTTGATTTAGCTTCAACAGCATGCGAAACAAACGAGTTAGCTTCAAATCCATGCGAAACACATGATTTAGCATCAAATCAATGCGAAGTAGAAGGCTGATCTTCGAATCCATGCGAAGCAAATGGTTTAGCTTCACATACTTGAAAATATAAGTGATATGGCTTCAAATGCAGGCGAAACAAACGAGTTAGCTTCAAATCCATGCGAAACACACGAATTAGCTTCAAATCAATACGAATTAGAAGGGTTATCTTGGAATCCATGCGAAACGTATGATATAGCTTCAAATACTTGTGATATACATGATTTAGCTTCAACAGCATGCGAAATAGACGAGTTAGCTTCAAACCCATGCGAAACACATGATTTAGCATCTAATAAATGCGAAGTAGAAGGCTGATCTTCGAATCCATGCGAAGCAAATGGTTTGGCTTCAAATACTTGTGATACACTTGATTTAGCTTCAACAGCATGCGAAACAAACGAGTTAGCGTCAAGTCCAAATGAAAAACATGATTTAGCATCAAGTCAACGCGAAGTTGATGGCTTAGCTTCAAATCCATGCGAAACGAATGATTTAGCTTCACATACTTGAAAATATAAGTGATATGGCTTCAAATGCAGGCGAAACAAACGAGTTAGCTTCAAATCCATGCGAAACACACGAATTAGCTTCAAATCAATACGAATTAGAAGGGTTATCTTGGAATCCATGCGAAACGTATGATATAGCTTCAAATACTTGTGATATACATGATTTAGTTTCAACCGCATGCGAAACAAATGAGTTAGCTTCAAATCCAAGCGAAACACATGATTTAGCCACAAATCAATGCGACGTAAAAGGATTAGCTTCGAATAAATGCGGCACAAATGGATTACCTTGATATACCTGTGATATACATGATTTAGCTTCAACTGCAAACAAAACAAACGAGTTAGCTTCAAATCCATGCGAAGCATATGATTTAACTTCAAATCAATACGAAGTAGAAGGCTGATATTCGAATCCATGCGAAACAAATGGTTTAGCTTCAAATACTTGTGTATACACGATTTAGCTTCAACAGCATGCGAAACAAACAAGTTAACTTCAAATCCATGCGAAACACATGATTTAGATTAAAATCAATGCGAAGTAGGAGGCTTATCTTCGAATCCGTGCGAAACAAATGGTTTAGCTTCAAATACTTGTGATACACTTGATTTAGCTTCAACAGCATGCGAAACAAACGAGTTATCTTCAAATACATGCGAAACGCATGATTTAGCTTCAAATCAATGCGAAGTAGAAGGGTTATCTTCGAATCCATGCGAAACAAATGGTTTAGCTGCAAATACTTGTGATATACATGATTTAGCTTCAACAGCATTCGAAACAAACGAGTTCGATTCAAATCCATGCGAAACACATGATTTAGTTTCAAATCAATGCGAAGTGGAAGGCTTATCTTCGAATCCGTGCGAAACAAATGGTTTAGCTTCAAATACTTGTGATACATTTGATTTAGCTTCAACAGCATGCGAAACAAACGAGTTATCTTCAAATACATGCGAAACGCATGATTTGGCTTCAAATCAATGCGAAGTAGGAGGCTTATCTTCGAATCCATGCGAAACAAATTGTTTAGCTTCAGATACTTGTCATATGCATGATTTAGTTTCAATAGAATGCGAAACAAACGAGTTAGCTTCAAATCCATGCGAAACACATGATTTAGCATCTAATCAATGCGAAGTAGAAGGCTGACCTTCGAATCCATGCGAAGCATATGGTTTGGCTTCAAATACTTGTGATACACTTGATTTAGCTTCAACAGCATGCGAAATAAACGAGTTAGATTCAAATCCATGCGAAACACAAGATTTAACTTCAAATCAATGCGAAGTAGAAGGCTTAGCTTCGAATAAATGCGAAACAAATGGTTTAGCTTCAAATACTTGTGATATACATGATTTAGCTTCAACAACATGCGAAACAAACGAGTTAGCTTCAAGTCGAAACGAAAAACATGATTTAGCATCAAGTCAACGCGAAGTTGATGGCTTAGCTTCAAATCCATGCGAAACGAATGATTTAGCTTCACATACTTGAAAATATAAGTGATATGGCTTCAAATGCAGGCGAAACAAACGAGTTAGCTTCAAATCCATGCGAAACACACGAATTAGCTTCAAATCAATACGAATTAGAAGGGTTATCTTGGAATCCATGCGAAACGTATGATATAGCTTCAAATACTTGTGATATACATGATTTAGTTTCAACCGCATGCGAAACAAATGAGTTAGCTTCAAATCCAAGCGAAACACATGATTTAGCCACAAATCAATGCGACGTAGAAGGCTTAGCTTCGAATAAATGCGGCACAAATGGATTACCTTGATATACCTGTGATATACATGATTTAGCTTCAACTACAAACAAAACAAACGAGTTAGCTTCAAATCCATGCGAAGCATATGATTTAACTTCAAATCAATACGAAGTAGAAGGCTGATATTCGAATCCATGCGAAACAAATGGTTTAGCTTCAAATACTTGTGTATACACGATTTAGCTTCAACAGCATGCGAAACAAACAAGTTAACTTCAAATCCATGCGAAACACATGATTTAGATTAAAATCAATGCGAAGTAGGAGGCTTATCTTCGAATCCGTGCGAAACAAATGGTTTAGCTTCAAATACTTGTGATACATTTGATTTAGCTTCAACAGCATGCGAAACAAACGAGTTATCTTCAAATACATGCGAAACGCATGATTTAGCTTCAAATCAATGCGAAGTAGAAGGGTTATCTTCGAATCCATGCGAAACAAATGGTTTAGCTGCAAATACTTGTGATATACGTGATTTAGCTTCAACTGCATGCGAAACAAACGAGGTAGCTTCAAATCCATGGGAACACATGAGTTAGCTTCAAATCAATGCGAAGTACATGGGTTATCATCGAATCCATGCGAAACAAATTGTTTAACTTCAAATACTTGTGATATACATGATTTAGCTTCAACAGTATTCGAAACAAACGAGTTCGATTCAAATCCATGCGAAACACATGATTTAGTTTCAAATCAATGCGAAGTGGAAGGCTTATCTTCGAATCCGTGCGAAACAAATGGTTTAGCTTCAAATACTTGTGATACATTTGATTTAGCTTCAACAGCATGCGAAACAAACGAGTTATCTTCAAATACATGCGAAACGCATGATTTGGCTTCAAATCAATGCGAAGTAGGAGGCTTATCTTCGAATCCATGCGAAACAAATTGTTTAGCTTCAGATACTTGTCATATGCATGATTTAGCTTCAACAGAATGCGAAACAAACGAGTTAGCTTCAAATCCATGCGAAACACATGATTTAGCATCTAATCAATGCGAAGTAGAAGGCTGACCTTCGAATCCATGCGAAGCAAATGGTTTGGCTTCAAATACTTGTGATACACTTGATTTAGCTTCAACAGCATGCGAAATAAACGAGTTAGATTCAAATCCATGCGAAACACAAGATTTAACTTCAAATCAATGCGAAGTAGAAGGCTTAGCTTCGAATAAATGCGAAACAAATGGTTTAGCTTCAAATACTTGTGATATACATGATTTAGCTTCAACAACATGCGAAACAAACGAGTTAGCTTCAAGTCGAAACGAAAAACATGATTTAGCATCAAGTCAACGCGAAGTTGATGGCTTAGCTTCAAATCCATGCGAAACGAATGATTTAGCTTCACATACTTGAAAATATAAGTGATATGGCTTCAAATGCAGGCGAAACAAACGAGTTAGCTTCAAATCCATGCGGAACACATGATTTAGCTTCAAATCAATGCGAAGAGGAAGGCTTATCTTCGAATCCATGCGAAACGAATAGTTTAGCTTCAAATGCTTGTGATATACATGATTCAGCTTCAACTGCATGCGAAACAAACGAGTTAGATTCAAATCCATGCGAATCACATGATTTGGATTCAAATACATGTGATACACTTGATTTAGCTTCAACAGCATGCGAAATAAACGAGTTAGCTTCAAGTCCATGCGAAACACATGATTTAGCTTCAAATCAATGCGAAGTACATGGGTTATCATCGAATCCATGCGAAACAAATTGTTTAACTTCAAATACTTGTGATATACATGATTTAGCTTCAACAGCATTCGAAACGAACGAGTTCGATACAAATCCATGCGAAACACATGATTTAGTTTCAAATCAATGCGAAGTGGAAGGCTTATCCTCGAATCCATGCGAAACAGATGGATTAGCTTCATATACTTGTGATATACATGATTTAGCTTCAACAGCATACGAAATAAACGAGTTAGATTGAAATTCATGCGAAACACATGATTTAACTTCAAATCAATGCGAAGTAGAAGGGTTATCTTCGAATCCATGCGAAACAAATGGTTTAGCTTCAAATACTTGTGATATACATGATTTAGCTTCAACTGCATGCGAAAAAAACGAGTTAGCTTCAAATCCATGCGAAACACATGATTTAGCATCCAATAAGTGCGAAGTAGAAGGCTGATCTTCGAATCCATGCGAAGCAAATGGTTTGGCTTCAAATACTTGTGATACCCTTGATTTAGCTTCAACAGCATGCGAAACAAACGAGTTCGATTCAAATCCATGCGAAACACATGATTTAGCTTCAAATCAATGCAAAGTACATGGGTTATCATCGAATCCATGCGAAACGAATAGTTTAGCTTCAAATGCTTGTGATATACATGATTCAGCTTCAACTGCATGCGAAACAAACGAGTTAGCTTCAAATCCATGCGAAACACATGATTTGGATTCAAATACTTGTGATACACTTGATTTAGCTTTAACAGCATGCGAAATAAACGAGTTAGCTTCAAGTCCAAACGAAAAACATGATTTAGCATCAATTCAACGCGAAGTTGATGGCTTATCCTCGAATCCATGCGAAACAAATAGTTTAGGTTCAAATACTTGTGATATACATGATTCAGCTTCAACTGCATGCGAAACAAACGAGTTAGCTTCAAATCCATGCGAAACATATGATTTATTATCTAATCAATGCGAAGTAGAAGGCTGTTCTTCGAATCCATGCGAAGCAAATGGTTTGGCTTCAAATACTTGTGATACACTTGATTTAGCTTCAACAGCATGCGAAACAAAGGAGTTAGCTTCAAATCCAAGCGAAACACATGATTTATAATCAAATCAATGCGAAGTTGAAAGCTTAGCTTCAAATCAATGGGAATCAAATGGTTTAGCTTCAAATACTTGTGATATACATGATTTAGCTTCAACAACATGCGAAACAAACGAGTTAGCTTCAAGTCCAAACGAAAAACATGATTTAGCATCAAGTCAACGCGAAGTTGATGGCTTAGCTTCAAATCCATGCGAAACGAATGATTTAGCTTCACATACTTGAAAATATAAGTGATATGGCTTCAAATGCAGGCGAAACAAACGAGTTAGCTTAAAATCCATGCGGAACACATGATTTAGCTTGAAATCAATGCGAAGTGGAAGGCTTATCTTCGAATCCATGCGAAACGAATAGTTTAGCTTCAAATGCTTGTGATATACATGATTCAGCTTCACCTGCATGCGAAACAAACGAGTTAGCTTCAAATCCATGTGAAACACATGATTTGGATTCAAATACTTGTGATACACTTGATTTAGCTTCAACAGCATGCGAAATAAACGAGTTAGCTTCAAGTCCAAACGAAAAACATGATTTAGCATCAATTCAACGCGAAGTTGATGGCTTAGCTTCAAATCCATGCGAAACGAATGATTTAGCTTCACATACTTGTGAATATAAGTGATATAGCTTCAAATGCAGGCGAAACAAACGAGCTAGCTTGAAACCCATGCGAAACACATGATTTAGCATCTAATAAATGCGAAGTAGAAGGCTGATCTTCGAATCCATGCGAAGCAAATGGTTTGGCTTCAAATACTTGTGATATACATGATTTAGCTTCAACAGCATTCGAAACAAACGAGTTCGATTCAAATCCATGCGAAACACATGATTTAGTTTCAAATCAATGCGAAGTGGAAGGCTTATCCTCGAATCCATGCGAAACAGATGGATTAGCTTCATATACTTGTGATATACATGATTTAGCTTCAACAGCATACGAAATAAACGAGTTAGATTGAAATTCATGCGAAACACATGATTTAACTTCAAATCAATGCGAAGTAGAAGGGTTATCTTCGAATCCATGCGAAACAAATGGTTTAGCTTCAAATACTTGTGATATACATGATTTAGCTTCAACTGCATGCGATAAAAACGAGTTAGCTTAAAATCCATGCGGAACACATGATTTAGCCGTAAATCAATGCGAAGTAGAAGGCAGATCTTCGAATCCATGCGTAACAAATGGTTTAGCTTCAAATACTTGTGATATACATGATTTAGCTTAAACAGCATGCGAAACAAACGAGGTAGCTTCAAATCCATTCGAACACATGATTTAGCTTCAAATCATTGCGAAGTAGGAGGCTTATCTTCGAATCCATGCGAAACAAATTGTTTAGCTTCAGATACTTGTGATCTGCATGATTTAGCTTCAACAGAATGCGAAAAAAACGAGTTAGCTTCAAATCCATGCGAAACACATGATTTAGCATCCAATAAGTGCGAAGTAGAAGGCTGATCTTCGAATCCATGCGAAGCAAATGGTTTGGCTTCAAATACTTGTGATACACTTGATTTAGCTTCAACAGCATGCGAAACAAAGGAGTTAGCTTCAAATCCAAGCGAAACACATGATTTATATTCAAATCAATGCGAAGTTGAAAGCTTAGCTTCAAATCAATGGGAATCAAATGGTTTAGCTTCAAATACTTGTGATATACATGATTTAGCTTCAACAACATGCGAAACAAACGAGTTAGCTTCAAGTCCAAACGAAAAACATGATTTAGCATCAAGTCAACGCGAAGTTGATGGCTTAGCTTCAAATCCATGCGAAACGAATGATTTAGCTTCACATACTTGAAAATATAAGTGATATGGCTTCAAATGCAGGCGAAACAAACGAGTTAGCTTAAAATCCATGCGGAACACATGATTTAGCTTGAAATCAATGCGAAGTGGAAGGCTTATCTTCGAATCCATGCGAAACGAATAGTTTAGCTTCAAATGCTTGTGATATACATGATTCAGCTTCACCTGCATGCGAAACAAACGAGTTAGCTTCAAATCCATGTGAAACACATGATTTGGATTCAAATACTTGTGATACACTTGATTTAGCTTCAACAGCATGCGAAATAAACGAGTTAGCTTCAAGTCCAAACGAAAAACATGATTTAGCATCAATTCAACGCGAAGTTGATGGCTTAGCTTCAAATCCATGCGAAACGAATGATTTAGCTTCACATACTTGTGAATATAAGTGATATAGCTTCAAATGCAGGCGAAACAAACGAGCTAGCTTGAAACCCATGCGAAACACATGATTTAGCATCTAATAAATGCGAAGTAGAAGGCTGATCTTCGAATCCATGCGAAGCAAATGGTTTGGCTTCAAATACTTGTGATATACATGATTTAGCTTCAACAGCATTCGAAACAAACGAGTTCGATTCAAATCCATGCGAAACACATGATTTAGTTTCAAATCAATGCGAAGTGGAAGGCTTATCCTCGAATCCATGCGAAACAGATGGATTAGCTTCATATACTTGTGATATACATGATTTAGCTTCAACAGCATACGAAATAAACGAGTTAGATTGAAATTCATGCGAAACACATGATTTAACTTCAAATCAATGCGAAGTAGAAGGGTTATCTTCGAATCCATGCGAAACAAATGGTTTAGCTTCAAATACTTGTGATATACATGATTTAGCTTCAACTGCATGCGATAAAAACGAGTTAGCTTAAAATCCATGCGGAACACATGATTTAGCCGTAAATCAATGCGAAGTAGAAGGCAGATCTTCGAATCCATGCGTAACAAATGGTTTAGCTTCAAATACTTGTGATATACATGATTTAGCTTAAACAGCATGCGAAACAAACGAGGTAGCTTCAAATCCATTCGAACACATGATTTAGCTTCAAATCATTGCGAAGTAGGAGGCTTATCTTCGAATCCATGCGAAACAAATTGTTTAGCTTCAGATACTTGTGATCTGCATGATTTAGCTTCAACAGAATGCGAAAAAAACGAGTTAGCTTCAAATCCATGCGAAACACATGATTTAGCATCCAATAAGTGCGAAGTAGAAGGCTGATCTTCGAATCCATGCGAAGCAAATGGTTTGGCTTCAAATACTTGTGATACACTTGATTTAGCTTCAACAGCATGCGAAACAAAGGAGTTAGCTTCAAATCCAAGCGAAACACATGATTTATATTCAAATCAATGCGAAGTTGAAAGCTTAGCTTCAAATCAATGGGAATCAAATGGTTTAGCTTCAAATACTTGTGATATACATGATTTAGCTTCAACAACATGCGAAACAAACGAGTTAGCTTCAAGTCCAAACGAAAAACATGATTTAGCATCAAGTCAACGCGAAGTTGATGGCTTAGCTTCAAATCCATGCGAAACGAATGATTTAGCTTCACATACTTGAAAATATAAGTGATATGGCTTCAAATGCAGGCGAAACAAACGAGTTAGCTTAAAATCCATGCGGAACACATGATTTAGCTTGAAATCAATGCGAAGTGGAAGGCTTATCTTCGAATCCATGCGAAACGAATAGTTTAGCTTCAAATGCTTGTGATATACATGATTCAGCTTCACCTGCATGCGAAACAAACGAGTTAGCTTCAAATCCATGTGAAACACATGATTTGGATTCAAATACTTGTGATACACTTGATTTAGCTTCAACAGCATGCGAAATAAACGAGTTAGCTTCAAGTCCAAACGAAAAACATGATTTAGCATCAATTCAACGCGAAGTTGATGGCTTAGCTTCAAATCCATGCGAAACGAATGATTTAGCTTCACATACTTGTGAATATAAGTGATATAGCTTCAAATGCAGGCGAAACAAACGAGCTAGCTTGAAACCCATGCGAAACACATGATTTAGCATCTAATAAATGCGAAGTAGAAGGCTGATCTTCGAATCCATGCGAAGCAAATGGTTTGGCTTCAAATACTTGTGATATACATGATTTAGCTTCAACAGCATTCGAAACAAACGAGTTCGATTCAAATCCATGCGAAACACATGATTTAGTTTCAAATCAATGCGAAGTGGAAGGCTTATCCTCGAATCCATGCGAAACAGATGGATTAGCTTCATATACTTGTGATATACATGATTTAGCTTCAACAGCATACGAAATAAACGAGTTAGATTGAAATTCATGCGAAACACATGATTTAACTTCAAATCAATGCGAAGTAGAAGGGTTATCTTCGAATCCATGCGAAACAAATGGTTTAGCTTCAAATACTTGTGATATACATGATTTAGCTTCAACTGCATGCGATAAAAACGAGTTAGCTTAAAATCCATGCGGAACACATGATTTAGCCGTAAATCAATGCGAAGTAGAAGGCAGATCTTCGAATCCATGCGTAACAAATGGTTTAGCTTCAAATACTTGTGATATACATGATTTAGCTTAAACAGCATGCGAAACAAACGAGGTAGCTTCAAATCCATGCGAACACATGATTTAGCTTCAAATCATTGCGAAGTAGGAGGCTTATCTTCGAATCCATGCGAAACAAATTGTTTAGCTTCAGATACTTGTGATCTGCATGATTTAGCTTCAACAGAATGCGAAAAAAACGAGTTAGCTTCAAATCCATGCGAAACACATGATTTAGCATCCAATAAGTGCGAAGTAGAAGGCTGATCTTCGAATCCATGCGAAGCAAATGGTTTGGCTTCAAATAATTGTGATACCCTTGATTTAGCTTCAACAGCATGCGAAACAAACGAGTTCGATTCAAATCCATGCGAAACACATGATTTAGCTTCAAATCAATGCAAAGTACATGGGTTATCATCGAATCCATGCGAAACGAATAGTTTAGCTTCAAATGCTTGTGATATACATGATTCAGCTTCAACTGCATGCGAAACAAACGAGTTAGCTTCAAATCCATGCGAAACACATGATTTGGATTCAAATACTTGTGATACACTTGATTTAGCTTCAACAGGATGCGAAATAAACGAGTTAGCTTCAAGTCCAAACGAAAAACATGATTTAGCATCAATTCAACGCGAAGTTGATGGCTTATCCTCGAATCCATGCGAAATAAATAGTTTAGGTTCAAATACTTGTGATATACATGATTCAGCTTCAACTGCATGCGAAACAAACGAATTAGCTTCAAATCCATGCGAAACATATGATTTATTATCTAATCAATGCGAAGTAGAAGGCTGTTCTTCGAATCCATGCGAAGCAAATGGTTTGGCTTCAAATACTTGTGATACACTTGATTTAGCTTCAACAGCATGCGAAACAAAGGAGTTAGCTTCAAATCCAAGCGAAACACATGATTTATATTCAACTCAATGCGAAGTTGAAAGCTTAGCTTCAAATCAATGGGAATCAAATGGTTTAGCTTCAAATACTTGTGATATACATGATTTAGCTTCAACAACATGCGAAACAAACGAGTTAGCTTCAAGTCCAAACGAAAAACATGATTTAGCATCAAGTCAACGCGAAGTTGATGGCTTAGCTTCAAATCCATGCGAAACGAATGATTTAGCTTCACATACTTGAAAATATAAGTGATATGGCTTCAAATGCAGGCGAAACAAACGAGTTAGCTTAAAATCCATGCGGAACACATGATTTAGCTTGAAATCAATGCGAAGTGGAAGGCTTATCTTCGAATCCATGCGAAACGAATAGTTTAGCTTCAAATGCTTGTGATATACATGATTCAGCTTCACCTGCATGCGAAACAAACGAGTTAGCTTCAAATCCATGTGAAACACATGACTTGGATTCAAATACTTGTGATACACTTGATTTAGCTTCAACAGCATGCGAAATAAACGAGTTAGCTTCAAGTCCAAACGAAAAACATGATTTAGCATCAATTCAATGCGAAGTTGATGGCTTAGCTTCAAATCCATGCGAAACGAATGATTTAGCTTCACATACTTGTGAATATAAGTGATATAGCTTCAAATGCAGGCGAAACAAACGAGCTAGCTTGAAACCCATGCGAAACACATGATTTAGCATCTAATAAATGCGAAGTAGAAGGCTGATCTTCGAATCCATGCGAAGCAAATGGTTTGGCTTCGAATACTTGTGATACACTTGATTTATCTTCAACAGCATGCGAAACAAACGAGTTAGATTCTAATCCATGCGAAACACATGATTTAGCTTCAAATCAATGCGAAGCAGAAGGCTTATCTTCGAATCCATGCGAAACAAATGGATTAGCTTCATATACTTGTGATATACATGATTCAGCTTCAACTGCATGCGAAACAAACGAGTTAGCTTCAAATCCATGCGGAACACATGATTTAGCTTCAAATGAATGCGAAGTGGAAGGCTTATCTTCGAATCCATGCGAAACAAATGGTTTAGCTTCAAAAACTTGTGATATACATGACTTAGCTTCAACAGCATGCGAAACAAACGAGTTAGCTTCAAATCCATGCGAAACACATGATTTAGCTTCAAATCAATGCGAATTAGAAGGGTTATCTTCGAATCCATGCGAAACATATGATATAGCTTCAAATACTTGTGATATACATGATTTAGCTTCAACAGCATGCGAATCAAACGAGTTATCTTCAGATGCATGCGAAACACATGATTTAGATTAAAATCAATGCGAAGTAGAAGGCTTATCTTCGAATCCATGCGAAACAAATGGTTTAGCTTCAAATACTTGTGATATACATGATTTAGCTTCAACTGCATGCGAAACAAACGAGTTAGCTTCAAATCCATGCGAAATACATGAATTAGCATCACGTCAACGCGAAGTTGATGGCTTAGCTTCAAATCCATGCAAAACGAATGTTTTAGCTTCACATACTTGAAAATATAAGTGATATGGCTTCAAATGCAGGCGAAACAAACGAGTTAGCTTCAAACCTATGCGAAACACATGATTTAGCATCTAATCAATGCGAAGTAGAAGGCTGACCTTCGAATCCATGCGAAGCAAATGGTTTAGCTTCAAATACTTGTGATATACATGATTTAGCTTTAACAGCATGCGAAACAAACGAGGTAGCTTCAAATCCATGCGAACACATGATTTAGCTTCAAATCAATGCGAAGTAGGAGGCTTATCTTCGAATCCATGCGAAACAAATGGTTTAGCTTCAAATACTTGTGATATGCATGATTTAGCTTCAACAGAATGCGAAACAAACGAGTTAGCTACAAATCCATGCGAAACGCATGATTTAGCTTCAAATCAATGCGAAGTAGAAGTGTTACCTTCGAATCCCTGCGAAACAAATGGTTTAGCCGCAAATACTTGTGATATACATGATTCAGCTTCAACTGCATGCGAAACAAACGAGTTAGCTTCAAATCCATGCGGAACACATGATTTAGCTTCAAATGAATGCGAAGTGGAAGGCTTATCTTCGAATCCATGCGAAACAAATGGTTTAGCTTCAAATACTTGTGATATACATGACTTAGCTTCAACAGCATGCGTAACAAAGGAGTTAGCTTCAAATCCATGCGAAACACATGATTTAGCTTCAAATCAATGCGAATTAGAAGGGTTATCTTCGAATCCATGCGAAACGAATAGTTTAGCTTCAAATGCTTGTGATATACATGATTCAGCTTCACCTGCATGCGAAACAAACGAGTTAGCTTCAAATCCATGTGAAACACATGACTTGGATTCAAATACTTGTGATACACTTGATTTAGCTTCAATAGCATGCGAAATAAACGAGTTAGCTTCAAGTCCAAACGAAAAACATGATTTAGCATCAATTCAATGCGAAGTTGATGGCTTAGCTTCAAATCCATGCGAAACGAATGATTTAGCTTCACATACTTGTGAATATAAGTGATATAGCTTCAAATGCAGGCGAAACAAACGAGCTAGCTTGAAACCCATGCGAAACACATGATTTAGCATCTAATAAATGCGAAGTAGAAGGCTGATCTTCGAATCCATGCGAAACAAATGGATTAGCTTCATATACTTGTGATATACATGATTCAGCTTCAACTGCATGCGAAACAAACGAGTTAGCTTCAAATCCATGCGAAACACATGATTTAGAATCTAATCAATGCGAAGTAGAAGGCTGATTTTCGAATCAATGCGAAACAAATTGTTTAGATTCAAATACTTGTGATACACTTGATTTAGCTTCAACAGCATGCGAAGCAAACGAGTTAGCTTCAAATCCATGCGAACACATGATTTAGCTTCAAATCAATGCGAAGTAGGAGGCTTATCTTCGAATCCATGCGAAACAAATGGTTTAGCTTCAAATACTTGTGATATACATGATTTAGCTTCAACAACATGCTAAACAAACGAGTTAGCTTCAAGTCCAAACGAAAAACATGATTTAGTATCAAGTCAACGCGAAGTTGATGGCTTTGCTTCAAATAAATGCGGAACGAATGATTTAGCTTCACATACTTGTGAATATAAGTGATATAGCTTCAAATGCAGGCGAAACAAACGAGTTAGCTTCAAACCCATGCTAAACACATGATTTAGCATCTAATCAATGCGAAGTAGAAGGCTAATTTTCGAATCCATGCGAAACAAATGATATAGCTTCAAATACTTGTGATATACATGATTTAGCTTCAACAGCATGCGAAACAAACGAGTTAGCTTCAAATCCATGCGAAACACATGATTTAGCATCTAATCAATGCGAAGTAGAAGGCTGATCTTCGAATCCATGCGAAACCAATGGTTTAGCTTCAAATACTTGTGATACACTTTATTTAGCTTCAACTGCATGCGAAGCAAACGAGTTAGCTTCAAATCCATGCGAACACATGATTTAGCTTCAAATCAATGCGAAGTAGGAGGCTTATCTTCGAATCCATGCGAAACAAATGGTTTAGCTTCAAATACTTGTGATATACATGATTTAGCTTCAACAGCATGCGAAACAAACGAGTTAGCTTCAAATCCATGCGAAACACATGATTTAGATTAAAATCAATGCGAAGTAGAAGGGTTACCTTCGAATCCATGCGAAACATATGGTTTAGCCGCAAATACTTGTGATATACATGATTCAGCTTCAACTGCATGCGAAACAAACGAGTCAGCTTCAAATCCATGCGGAACACATGATTTAGCTTCAAATCAATGCGAATTAGAAGGGTTATCTTCGAATCCATGCGAAACAAATGATATAGCTTCAAATACTTGTGATATTCATGATTTAGCTTCAACAGCATGCGAAACAAACGAGTTAGCTTCAAATCCATGCGGAACACATGATTTAGCTTCAAATCAATGCGAAGTAGAAGGGTTACCTTCGAATCCATGCGAAACAAATGGTTTAGCCGCAAATACTTGTGATATACATGACTTAGCTTCAACAGCATGCGAAACAAGCGAGTTAGCTTCAAATCCATGCGAAACACATGATTTAGATTAAAATCAATGCGAAGTAGAAGGCTTATCTTCGAATCCATGCGAAACAAATGGTTTAGCTTCAAATACTTGTGATATGCATGATTTAGCTTCAACAGAATGCGAAACAAACGAGTTAGCTACAAATCCATGCGAAACGCATGATTTAGCTTCAAATGAATGCGAAGTGGAAGGCTTATCTTCGAATCCATGCGAAACAAATGGTTTAGCTTCAAATACTTGTGATATACATGACTTATCTTCAACAGCATGCGAAACAAACGAGTTCGATTCAAATCCATGCGAAACACATGATTTAGCTTCAAATCAATGCGAAGTACATGGGTTATCATCGAATCCATGCGAAACAAATTGTTTAACTTCAAATACTTGTGATATACATGATTTAGCTTCAACAGCATTCGAAACAAACGAGTTCGATTCAAATCCATGCGAAACACATGATTTAGTTTCAAATCAATGCGAAGTGGAAGGCTTATCCTCGAATCCATGCGAAACAGATGGATTAGCTTCATATACTTGTGATATACATGATTTAGCTTCATCAGCATTCGAAATAAACGAGTTAGATTGGAATTCATGCGAAACACATGATTTAACTTCAAATCAATGCGAAGTAGAAGGCAGATCTTCGAATCCATGCGTAACAAATGGTTTAGCTTCAAATACTTGTGATACCCTTGATTTAGCTTCAACAGCATGCGAAACAAACGAGTTCGATTCAAATCCATGCGAAACACATGATTTAGCTTCAAATCAATGCAAAGTACATGGGTTATCATCGAATCCATGCGAAACGAATAGTTTAGCTTCAAATGCTTGTGATATACATGATTCAGCTTCAACTGCATGCGAAACAAACGAGCTAGCTTCAAATCCATGCGAAACACATGATTTGGATTCAAATACTTGTGATACACTTGATTTAGCTTCAACAGCATGCGAAATAAACGAGTTAGCTTCAAGTCCAAACGAAAAACATGATTTAGCATCAATTCAACGCGAAGTTGATGGCTTATCCTCGAATCCATGCGAAACAAATAGTTTAGGTTCAAATACTTGTGATATACATGATTCAGCTTCAACTGCATGCGAAACAAACGAGTTAGCTTCAAATCCATGCGAAACATATGATTTATTATCTAATCAATGCGAAGTAGAAGGCTGTTCTTCGAATCCATGCGAAGCAAATGGTTTAGCTTCAAAAACTTGTGATATACATGACTTAGCTTCAACAGCATGCGAAACAAACGAGTTAGCTTCAAATCCATGCGAAACACATGATTTAGCTTCAAATCAATGCGAATTAGAAGGGTTATCTTCGAATCCATGCGAAACATATGATATAGCTTCAAATACTTGTGATATACATGATTTAGCTTCAACAGCATGCGAATCAAACGAGTTATCTTCAGATGCATGCGAAACACATGATTTAGATTAAAATCAATGCGAAGTAGAAGGCTTATCTTCGAATCCATGCGAAACAAATGGTTTAGCTTCAAATACTTGTGATATACATGATTTAGCTTCAACTGCATGCGAAACAAACGAGTTAGCTTCAAATCCATGCGAAATACATGAATTAGCATCACGTCAACGCGAAGTTGATGGCTTAGCTTCAAATCCATGCAAAATGAATGTTTTAGCTTCACATACTTGAAAATATAAGTGATATGGCTTCAAATGCAGGCGAAACAAACGAGTTAGCTTCAAACCTATGCGAAACACATGATTTAGCATCTAATCAATGCGAAGTAGAAGGCTGACCTTCGAATCCATGCGAAGCAAATGGTTTAGCTTCAAATACTTGTGATATACATGATTTAGCTTTAACAGCATGCGAAACAAACGAGGTAGCTTCAAATCCATGCGAACACATGATTTAGCTTCAAATCAATGCGAAGTAGGAGGCTTATCTTCGAATCCATGCGAAACAAATGGTTTAGCTTCAAATACTTGTGATATGCATGATTTAGCTTCAACAGAATGCGAAACAAACGAGTTAGCTACAAATCCATGCGAAACGCATGATTTAGCTTCAAATCAATGCGAAGTAGAAGTGTTACCTTCGAATCCATGCGAAACAAATGGTTTAGCCGCAAATACTTGTGATATACATGATTCAGCTTCAACTGCATGCGAAACAAACGAGTTAGCTTCAAATCCATGCGGAACACATGATTTAGCTTCAAATGAATGCGAAGTGGAAGGCTTATCTTCGAATCCATGCGAAACAAATGGTTTAGCTTCAAATACTTGTGATATACATGACTTAGCTTCAACAGCATGCGTAACAAAGGAGTTAGCTTCAAATCCATGCGAAACACATGATTTAGCTTCAAATCAATGCGAATTAGAAGGGTTATCTTCGAATCCATGCGAAACATATGATATAGCTTCAAATATTTGTGATATACATGATTTAGCTTCAACAGCATGCGAAACAAACGAGTTAGCTTCAAATCCATGCGAAACACATGATTTAGAATCTAATCAATGCGAAGTAGAAGGCTGATTTTCGAATCAATGCGAAACAAATTGTTTAGATTCAAATACTTGTGATACACTTGATTTAGCTTCAACAGCATGCGAAGCAAACAAGTTAGCTTCAAATCCATGCGAAATACATGAATTAGCATCACGTCAACGCGAAGTTGATGGCTTAGCTTCAAATCCATGCAAAACGAATGTTTTAGCTTCACATACTTGAAAATATAAGTGATATGGCTTCAAATGCAGGCGAAACAAACGAGTTAGCTTCAAACCCATGCGAAACACATGATTTAGCATCTAATCAATGCGAAGTAGAAGGCTGACCTTCGAATCCATGCGAAGCAAATGGTTTAGCTTCAAATACTTGTGATATACATGATTTAGCTTTAACAGCATGCGAAACAAACGAGGTAGCTTCAAATCCATGCGAACACATGATTTAGCTTCAAATCAATGCGAAGTAGGAGGCTTATCTTCGAATCCATGCGAAACAAATGGTTTAGCTTCAAATACTTGTGATATGCATGATTTAGCTTCAACAGAATGCGAAACAAACGAGTTAGCTACAAATCCATGCGAAACGCATGATTTAGCTTCAAATCAATGCGAAGTAGAAGTGTTACCTTCGAATCCATGCGAAACAAATGGTTTAGCCGCAAATACTTGTGATATACATGATTCAGCTTCAACTGCATGCGAAAGAAACGAGTTAGCTTCAAATCCATGCGGAACACATGATTTAGCTTCAAATGAATGCGAAGTGGAAGGCTTATCTTCGAATCCATGCGAAACAAATGGTTTAGCTTCAAATACTTGTGATATACATGACTTAGCTTCAACAGCATGCGAAACAAAGGAGTTAGCTTCAAATCCATGCGAAACACATGATTTAGCTTCAAATCAATGCGAATTAGAAGGGTTATCTTCGAATCCATGCGAAACATATGATATAGCTTCAAATATTTGTGATATACATGATTTAGCTTCAACTGCATGCGAAACAAACGAGTTAGCTTCAAATCCATGCGAAACACATGATTTAGAATCTAATCAATGCGAAGTAGAAGGCTGATTTTCGAATCAATGCGAAACAAATTGTTTAGATTCAAATACTTGTGATACACTTGATTTAGCTTCAACAGCATGCGAAGCAAACGAGTTAGCTTCAAATCCATGCGAACACATGATTTAGCTTCAAATCAATGCGAAGTAGGAGGCTTATCTTCGAATCCATGCGAAACAAATGGTTTAGCTTCAAATACTTGTGATATACATGATTTAGCTTCAACAACATGCTAAACAAACGAGTTAGCTTCAAGTCCAAACGAAAAACATGATTTAGTATCAAGTCAACGCGAAGTTGATGGCTTTGCTTCAAATAAATGCGGAACGAATGATTTAGCTTCACATACTTGTGAATATAAGTGATATAGCTTCAAATGCAGGCGAAACAAACGAGTTAGCTTCAAACCCATGCTAAACACATGATTTAGCATCTAATCAATGCGAAGTAGAAGGCTAATCTTCGAATCCATGCGAAACAAATGATATAGCTTCAAATACTTGTGATATACATGATTTAGCTTCAACAGCATGCGAAACAAACGAGTTAGCTTCAAATCCATGCGAAACACATGATTTAGCATCTAATCAATGCGAAGTAGAAGGCTGATCTTCGAATCCATGCGAAACCAATGGTTTAGCTTCAAATACTTGTGATACACTTTATTTAGCTTCAACTGCATGCGAAGCAAACGAGTTAGCTTCAAATCCATGCGAACACATGATTTAGCTTCAAATCAATGCGAAGTAGGAGGCTTATCTTCGAATCCATGCGAAACAAATGGTTTAGCTTCTAATACTTGTGATATACATGATTTAGCTTCAACAGCATGCGAAACAAACGAGTTAGCTTCAAATCCATGCGGAACACATGATTTAGCTTCAAATGAATGCGAAGTGGAAGGCTTATCTTCGAATCCATGCGAAACAAATGGTTTAGCTTCAAATACTTGTGATATACATGACTTAGCTTCAACAGCATGCGTAACAAAGGAGTTAGCTTCAAATCCATGCGAAACACATGATTTAGCTTCAAATCAATGCGAATTAGAAGGGTTATCTTCGAATCCATGCGAAACATATGATATAGCTTCAAATATTTGTGATATACATGATTTAGCTTCAACAGCATGCGAAACAAACGAGTTAGCTTCAAATCCATGCGAAACACATGATTTAGAATCTAATCAATGCGAAGTAGAAGGCTGATTTTCGAATCAATGCGAAACAAATTGTTTAGATTCAAATACTTGTGATACACTTGATTTAGCTTCAACAGCATGCGAAGCAAACAAGTTAGCTTCAAATCCATGCGAAATACATGAATTAGCATCACGTCAACGCGAAGTTGATGGCTTAGCTTCAAATCCATGCAAAACGAATGTTTTAGCTTCACATACTTGAAAATATAAGTGATATGGCTTCAAATGCAGGCGAAACAAACGAGTTAGCTTCAAACCCATGCGAAACACATGATTTAGCATCTAATCAATGCGAAGTAGAAGGCTGACCTTCGAATCCATGCGAAGCAAATGGATTAGCTTCAAATACTTGTGATATACATGATTTAGCTTTAACAGCATGCGAAACAAACGAGGTAGCTTCAAATCCATGCGAACACATGATTTAGCTTCAAATCAATGCGAAGTAGGAGGCTTATCTTCGAATCCATGCGAAACAAATGGTTTAGCTTCAAATACTTGTGATATGCATGATTTAGCTTCAACAGAATGCGAAACAAACGAGTTAGCTACAAATCCATGCGAAACGCATGATTTAGCTTCAAATCAATGCGAAGTAGAAGTGTTACCTTCGAATCCATGCGAAACAAATGGTTTAGCCGCAAATACTTGTGATATACATGATTCAGCTTCAACTGCATGCGAAAGAAACGAGTTAGCTTCAAATCCATGCGGAACACATGATTTAGCTTCAAATGAATGCGAAGTGGAAGGCTTATCTTCGAATCCATGCGAAACAAATGGTTTAGCTTCAAATACTTGTGATATACATGACTTAGCTTCAACAGCATGCGAAACAAAGGAGTTAGCTTCAAATCCATGCGAAACACATGATTTAGCTTCAAATCAATGCGAATTAGAAGGGTTATCTTCGAATCCATGCGAAACATATGATATAGCTGCAAATACTTGTGATATGCATGATTTAGCTTCAACAGAATGCGAAACAAACGAGTTAGCTACAAATCCATGCGAAACGCATGATTTAGCTTCAAATCAATGCGAAGTAGAAGTGTTACCTTCGAATCCATGCGAAACAAATGGTTTAGCCGCAAATACTTGTGATATACATGATTCAGCTTCAACTGCATGCGAAAGAAACGAGTTAGCTTCAAATCCATGCGGAACACATGATTTAGCTTCAAATGAATGCGAAGTGGAAGGCTTATCTTCGAATCCATGCGAAACAAATGGTTTAGCTTCAAATACTTGTGATATACATGACTTAGCTTCAACAGCATGCGAAACAAAGGAGTTAGCTTCAAATCCATGCGAAACACATGATTTAGCTTCAAATCAATGCGAATTAGAAGGGTTATCTTCGAATCCATGCGAAACATATGATATAGCTTCAAATATTTGTGATATACATGATTTAGCTTCAACTGCATGCGAAACAAACGAGTTAGCTTCAAATCCATGCGAAACACATGATTTAGAATCTAATCAATGCGAAGTAGAAGGCTGATTTTCGAATCAATGCGAAACAAATTGTTTAGATTCAAATACTTGTGATACACTTGATTTAGCTTCAACAGCATGCGAAGCAAACGAGTTAGCTTCAAATCCATGCGAACACATGATTTAGCTTCAAATCAATGCGAAGTAGGAGGCTTATCTTCGAATCCATGCGAAACAAATGGTTTAGCTTCAAATACTTGTGATATACATGATTTAGCTTCAACAACATGCTAAACAAACGAGTTAGCTTCAAGTCCAAACGAAAAACATGATTTAGTATCAAGTCAACGCGAAGTTGATGGCTTTGCTTCAAATAAATGCGGAACGAATGATTTAGCTTCACATACTTGTGAATATAAGTGATATAGCTTCATATGCAGGCGAAACAAACGAGTTAGCTTCAAACCCATGCTAAACACATGATTTAGCATCTAATCAATGCGAAGTAGAAGGCTAATCTTCGAATCCATGCGAAACAAATGATATAGCTTCAAATACTTGTGATATACATGATTTAGCTTCAACAGCATGCGAAACAAACGAGTTAGCTTCAAATCCATGCGAAACACATGATTTAGCATCTAATCAATGCGAAGTAGAAGGCTGATCTTCGAATCCATGCGAAACCAATGGTTTAGCTTCAAATACTTGTGATACACTTTATTTAGCTTCAACTGCATGCGAAGCAAACGAGTTAGCTTCAAATCCATGCGAACACATGATTTAGCTTCAAATCAATGCGAAGTAGGAGGCTTATCTTCGAATCCATGCGAAACAAATGGTTTAGCTTCTAATACTTGTGATATACATGATTTAGCTTCAACAGCATGCGAAACAAACGAGTTAGCTTCAAATCCATGCGGAACACATGATTTAGCTTCAAATGAATGCGAAGTGGAAGGCTTATCTTCGAATCCATGCGAAACAAATGGTTTAGCTTCAAATACTTGTGATATACATGACTTAGCTTCAACAGCATGCGTAACAAAGGAGTTAGCTTCAAATCCATGCGAAACACATGATTTAGCTTCAAATCAATGCGAATTAGAAGGGTTATCTTCGAATCCATGCGAAACATATGATATAGCTTCAAATATTTGTGATATACATGATTTAGCTTCAACAGCATGCGAAACAAACGAGTTAGCTTCAAATCCATGCGAAACACATGATTTAGAATCTAATCAATGCGAAGTAGAAGGCTGATTTTCGAATCAATGCGAAACAAATTGTTTAGATTCAAATACTTGTGATACACTTGATTTAGCTTCAACAGCATGCGAAGCAAACAAGTTAGCTTCAAATCCATGCGAAATACATGAATTAGCATCACGTCAACGCGAAGTTGATGGCTTAGCTTCAAATCCATGCAAAACGAATGTTTTAGCTTCACATACTTGAAAATATAAGTGATATGGCTTCAAATGCAGGCGAAACAAACGAGTTAGCTTCAAACCCATGCGAAACACATGATTTAGCATCTAATCAATGCGAAGTAGAAGGCTGACCTTCGAATCCATGCGAAGCAAATGGATTAGCTTCAAATACTTGTGATATACATGATTTAGCTTTAACAGCATGCGAAACAAACGAGGTAGCTTCAAATCCATGCGAACACATGATTTAGCTTCAAATCAATGCGAAGTAGGAGGCTTATCTTCGAATCCATGCGAAACAAATGGTTTAGCTTCAAATACTTGTGATATGCATGATTTAGCTTCAACAGAATGCGAAACAAACGAGTTAGCTACAAATCCATGCGAAACGCATGATTTAGCTTCAAATCAATGCGAAGTAGAAGTGTTACCTTCGAATCCATGCGAAACAAATGGTTTAGCCGCAAATACTTGTGATATACATGATTCAGCTTCAACTGCATGCGAAAGAAACGAGTTAGCTTCAAATCCATGCGGAACACATGATTTAGCTTCAAATGAATGCGAAGTGGAAGGCTTATCTTCGAATCCATGCGAAACAAATGGTTTAGCTTCAAATACTTGTGATATACATGACTTAGCTTCAACAGCATGCGAAACAAAGGAGTTAGCTTCAAATCCATGCGAAACACATGATTTAGAATCTAATCAATGCGAAGTAGAAGGCTGATTTTCGAATCAATGCGAAACAAATTGTTTAGATTCAAATACTTGTGATACACTTGATTTAGCTTCAACAGCATGCGAAGCAAACGAGTTAGCTTCAAATCCATGCGAACACATGATTTAGCTTCAAATCAATGCGAAGTAGGAGGCTTATCTTCGAATCCATGCGAAACAAATGGTTTAGCTTCAAATACTTGTGATATACATGATTTAGCTTCAACAACATGCTAAACAAACGAGTTAGCTTCAAGTCCAAACGAAAAACATGATTTAGTATCAAGTCAACGCGAAGTTGATGGCTTTGCTTCAAATAAATGCGGAACGAATGATTTAGCTTCACATACTTGTGAATATAAGTGATATAGCTTCAAATGCAGGCGAAACAAACGAGTTAGCTTCAAACCCATGCTAAACACATGATTTAGCATCTAATCAATGCGAAGTAGAAGGCTAATCTTCGAATCCATGCGAAACAAATGATATAGCTTCAAATACTTGTGATATACATGATTTAGCTTCAACAGCATGCGAAACAAACGAGTTAGCTTCAAATCCATGCGAAACACATGATTTAGCATCTAATCAATGCGAAGTAGAAGGCTGATCTTCGAATCCATGCGAAACCAATGGTTTAGCTTCAAATACTTGTGATACACTTTATTTAGCTTCAACTGCATGCGAAGCAAACGAGTTAGCTTCAAATCCATGCGAACACATGATTTAGCTTCAAATCAATGCGAAGTAGGAGGCTTATCTTCGAATCCATGCGAAACAAATGGTTTAGCTTCTAATACTTGTGATATACATGATTTAGCTTCAACAGCATGCGAAACAAACGAGTTAGCTTCAAATCCATGCGAAACACATGATTTAGATTAAAATCAATGCGAAGTAGAAGGGTTACCTTCGAATCCATGCGAAACATATGGTTTAGCCGCAAATACTTGTGATATACATGATTCAGCTTCAACTGCATGCGAAACAAACGAGTCAGCTTCAAATCCATGCGGAACACATGATTTAGCTTCAAATCAATGCGAATTAGAAGGGTTATCTTCGAATCCATGCGAAACAAATGATATAGCTTCAAATACTTGTGATATTCATGATTTAGCTTCAACAGCATGCGAAACAAACGAGTTAGCTTCAAATCCATGCGGAACACATGATTTAGCTTCAAATCAATGCGAAGTAGAAGGGTTACCTTCGAATCCATGCGAAACAAATGGTTTAGCCGCAAATACTTGTGATATACATGACTTAGCTTCAACAGCATGCGAAACAAGCGAGTTAGCTTCAAATCCATGCGAAACACATGATTTAGATTAAAATCAATGCGAAGTAGAAGGCTTATCTTCGAATCCATGCGAAACAAATGGTTTAGCTTCAAATACTTGTGATATGCATGATTTAGCTTCAACAGAATGCGAAACAAACGAGTTAGCTACAAATCCATGCGAAACGCATGATTTAGATTGAAATCAATGCGAAGTAGAAGGGTTACCTTCGAGTCCATGCGAAACAAATGGTTTAGCAGCAAATACTTGTGATATACATGATTCAGCTTCAACTGCATGCGAAACAGTCGAGTTAGCTTCGAATCCATGCGGAACACATGATTTAGCTTCAAATCAATGCGAAGTAGAAGGGTTACCTTCGAATCCATGCGAAACAAATGGTTTAGCTTCAAATACTTGTGATATACATGACTTAGCTTCAACAGCATGCGAAACAAACGAGTTAGCTTCAAATCCATGCGAAACGCATGATTTAGCTTCAAATCAATGCGAAGTAGAAGTGTTACCTTCGAATCCATGCGAAACAAATGGTTTAGCCGCAAATACTTGTGATATACATGATTCAGATTCAACTGCATGCGAAACAAACGAGTTAGCTTCAAATCCATGCGGAACACATGATTTAGCTTCAAATGAATGCGAAGTGGAAGGCTTATCTTCGAATCCATGCGAAACAAATGGTTTAGGTTCAAATACTTGAGATATACATGACTTATCTTCAACAGCATGCGAAACAAACGAGTTCGATTCAAATCCATGCGAAACACATGATTTAGCTTCAAATCAATGCGAAGTACATGGGTTATCATCGAATCCATGCGAAACAAATTGTTTAACTTCAAATACTTGTGATATACATGATTTAGCTTCAACAGCATTCGAAACAAACGAGTTCGATTCAAATCCATGCGAAACACATGATTTAGTTTCAAATCAATGCGAAGTGGAAGGCTTATCCTCGAATCCATGCGAAACAGATGGATTAGCTTCATATACTTGTGATATACATGATTTAGCTTCATCAGCATTCGAAATAAACGAGTTAGATTGGAATTCATGCGAAACACATGATTTAACTTCAAATCAATGCGAAGTAGAAGGGTTATCTTCGAATCCATGCGAAACAAATGGTTTAGCTTCAAATACTTGTGATATACATGATTTAGCTTCAACTGCATGCGAAAAAAACGAGTTAGCTTAAAATCCATGCGGAACACATGATTTAGCCGTAAATCAATGCGAAGTAGAAGGCAGATCTTCGAATCCATGCGTAACAAATGGTTTAGCTTCAAATACTTGTGATATACATGATTTAGCTTAAACAGCATGCGAAACAAACGAGGTAGCTTCAAATCCATGCGAACACATGATTTAGCTTCAAATCAATGCGAAGTAGGAGGCTTATCTTCGAATTCATGCGAAACAAATTGTTTAGCTTCAGATACTTGTGATCTGCATGATTTAGCTTCAACAGAATGCGAAAAAAACGAGTTAGCTTCAAATCCATGCGAAACACATGATTTAGCATCCAATAAGTGCGAAGTAGAAGGCTGATCTTCGAATCCATGCGAAGCAAATGGTTTGGCTTCAAATACTTGTGATACCCTTGATTTAGCTTCAACAGCATGCGAAACAAACGAGTTCGATTCAAATCCATGCGAAACACATGATTTAGCTTCAAATCAATGCAAAGTACATGGGTTATCATCGAATCCATGCGAAACGAATAGTTTAGCTTCAAATGCTTGTGATATACATGATTCAGCTTCAACTGCATGCGAAACAAACGAGTTAGCTTCAAATCCATGCGAAACACATGATTTGGATTCAAATACTTGTGATACACTTGATTTAGCTTCAACAGCATGCGAAATAAACGAGTTAGCTTCAAGTCCAAACGAAAAACATGATTTAGCATCAATTCAACGCGAAGTTGATGGCTTAGCTTCAAATCCATGCGAAACGAATGATTTAGCTTCACATACTTGTGAATATAAGTGATATAGCTTCAAATGCAGGCGAAACAAACGAGCTAGCTTGAAACCCATGCGAAACACATGATTTAGCATCTAATAAATGCGAAGTAGAAGGCTGATCTTCGAATCCATGCGAAGCAAATGGTTTGGCTTCGAATACTTGTGATACACTTGATTTATCTTCAACAGCATGCGAAACAAACGAGTTAGATTCTAATCCATGCGAAACACATGATTTAGCTTCAAATCAATGCGAAGTAGAAGGGTTATCTTCGAATCCATGCGAAACAAATGGTTTAGTTTCAAATACTTGTGATATACATGATTTAGCTTCAACTGCATGCGAAAAAAACGAGTTAAGCTTAAAATCCATGCGGAAAACATGATTTAGCCGTAAATCAATGCGAAGTAGAAGGCTGATCTTCGAATCCATGCGTAACAAATGGTTTAGCTTCAAATACTTTTGATATACATGATTCAGCTTCAACTGCCTGCGAAACAAACGAGTTAGCTTCAAATACTTGTGATATACATGACTTAGCTTCAACAGCATGCGAAACAAAGGAGTTAGCTTCAGATCCATGCGAAACACATGATTTAGCTTCAAATCAATGCGAATTAGAAGGGTTATCTTCGAATCCATGCGAAACATATGATATAGCTTCAAATATTTGTGATATACATGATTTAGCTTCAACAGCATGCGAAACAAACGAGTTAGCTTCAAATCCATGCGAAACACATGATTTAGAATCTAATCAATGCGAAGTAGAAGGCTGATTTTCGAATCAATGCGAAACAAATTGTTTAGATTCAAATACTTGTGATACACTTGATTTAGCTTCAACAGCATGCGAAGCAAACGAGTTAGCTTTAAATCCATGCGAACACATGATTTAGCTTCAAATCAATGCGAAGTAGGAGGCTTATCTTCGAATCCATGCGAAACAAATGGTTTAGCTTCAAATACTTGTGATATACATGATTTAGCTTCAACAACATGCTAAACAAACGAGTTAGTTTCAAGTCCAAACGAAAAACATGATTTAGTATCAAGTCAACGCGAAGTTGATGGCTTTGCTTCAAATAAATGCGAAACGAATGATTTAGCTTCACATACTTGTGAATATAAGTGATATAGCTTCAAATGCAGGCGAAACAAACGAGTTAGCTTCAAACCCATGCTAAACACATGATTTAGCATCTAATCAATGCGAAGTAGAAGGCTAATCTTCGAATCCATGCGAAACAAATGATATAGCTTCAAATACTTGTGATATACATGATTTAGCTTCAACAGCATGCGAAACAAACGAGTTAGCTTCAAATCCACGCGAAACACATGATTTAGCATCTAATCAATGCGAAGTAGACGGCTGATCTTCGAATCCATGCGAAACCAATGGTTTAGCTTCAAATACTTGTGATACACTTTATTTAGCTTCAACAGCATGCGAAGCAAACGAGTTAGCTTCAAATCCATGCGAACACATGATTTAGCTTCAAATCAATGCGAAGTAGGAGGCTTATCTTCGAATCCATGCGAAACAAATGGTTTAGCTTCAAATACTTGTGATATACATGATTTAGCTTCAACAGCATGCGAAACAAACCAGTTAGCTTCAAATCCATGCGAAACACATGATTTAGATTAAAATCAATGCGAAGTAGAAGGGTTACCTTCGAATCCATGCGAAACAAATGGTTTAGCCGCAAATACTTGTGATATACATGATTCAGCTTCAACTGCATGCGAAACAAACGAGTCAGCTTCAAATCCATGCGGAACACATGATTTAGCTTCAAATCAATGCGAAGTGGAAGGCTTATCTTCGAATCCATGCGAAACGAATAGTTTAGCTTCAAATACTTTTGATATACATGATTCAGTTTCAACTGCCTGCGAAACAAACGAGTTAGCTTCAAATCCATGCGAAACACATGAATAAGCATCAAGTCAACGCGAAGTTGATGGCTTAGCTTCAAATCCATGCAAAACGAATGATTTAGCTTCACATACTTGAAAATATAAGTGATATGGCTTCAAATGCAGGCGAAACAAACGAGTTAGCTTCAAACCCATGCGAAACACATGATTTAGCATCTAATCAATGCGAAGTAGAAGGCTAATCTTCGAATCCATGCGAAACAAATGATATAGCTTCAAATACTTGTGATATACATGATTTAGCTTCAACAGCATGCGAAACAAACGAGTTAGCTTCAAATCCATGCGAAACACATGATTTAGCATCTAATCAATGCGAAGTAGAAGGCTGATCTTCGAATCCATGCGAAACCAATGGTTTAGCTTCAAATACTTGTGATACACTTTATTTAGCTTCAACTGCATGCGAAGCAAACGAGTTAGCTTCAAATCCATGCGAACACATGATTTAGCTTCAAATCAATGCGAAGTAGGAGGCTTATCTTCGAATCCATGCGAAACAAATGGTTTAGCTTCTAATACTTGTGATATACATGATTTAGCTTCAACAGCATGCGAAACAAACGAGTTAGCTTCAAATCCATGCGAAACACATGATTTAGATTAAAATCAATGCGAAGTAGAAGGGTTACCTTCGAATCCATGCGAAACATATGGTTTAGCCGCAAATACTTGTGATATACATGATTCAGCTTCAACTGCATGCGAAACAAACGAGTCAGCTTCAAATCCATGCGGAACACATGATTTAGCTTCAAATCAATGCGAATTAGAAGGGTTATCTTCGAATCCATGCGAAACAAATGATATAGCTTCAAATACTTGTGATATTCATGATTTAGCTTCAACAGCATGCGAAACAAACGAGTTAGCTTCAAATCCATGCGGAACACATGATTTAGCTTCAAATCAATGCGAAGTAGAAGGGTTACCTTCGAATCCATGCGAAACAAATGGTTTAGCCGCAAATACTTGTGATATACATGACTTAGCTTCAACAGCATGCGAAACAAGCGAGTTAGCTTCAAATCCATGCGAAACACATGATTTAGATTAAAATCAATGCGAAGTAGAAGGCTTATCTTCGAATCCATGCGAAACAAATGGTTTAGCTTCAAATACTTGTGATATGCATGATTTAGCTTCAACAGAATGCGAAACAAACGAGTTAGCTACAAATCCATGCGAAACGCATGATTTAGATTGAAATCAATGCGAAGTAGAAGGGTTACCTTCGAGTCCATGCGAAACAAATGGTTTAGCAGCAAATACTTGTGATATACATGATTCAGCTTCAACTGCATGCGAAACAGTCGAGTTAGCTTCGAATCCATGCGGAACACATGATTTAGCTTCAAATCAATGCGAAGTAGAAGGGTTACCTTCGAATCCATGCGAAACAAATGGTTTAGCTTCAAATACTTGTGATATACATGACTTAGCTTCAACAGCATGCGAAACAAACGAGTTAGCTTCAAATCCATGCGAAACGCATGATTTAGCTTCAAATCAATGCGAAGTAGAAGTGTTACCTTCGAATCCATGCGAAACAAATGGTTTAGCCGCAAATACTTGTGATATACATGATTCAGATTCAACTGCATGCGAAACAAACGAGTTAGCTTCAAATCCATGCGGAACACATGATTTAGCTTCAAATGAATGCGAAGTGGAAGGCTTATCTTCGAATCCATGCGAAACAAATGGTTTAGGTTCAAATACTTGAGATATACATGACTTATCTTCAACAGCATGCGAAACAAACGAGTTCGATTCAAATCCATGCGAAACACATGATTTAGCTTCAAATCAATGCGAAGTACATGGGTTATCATCGAATCCATGCGAAACAAATTGTTTAACTTCAAATACTTGTGATATACATGATTTAGCTTCAACAGCATTCGAAACAAACGAGTTCGATTCAAATCCATGCGAAACACATGATTTAGTTTCAAATCAATGCGAAGTGGAAGGCTTATCCTCGAATCCATGCGAAACAGATGGATTAGCTTCATATACTTGTGATATACATGATTTAGCTTCATCAGCATTCCAAATAAACGAGTTAGATTGGAATTCATGCGAAACACATGATTTAACTTCAAATCAATGCGAAGTAGAAGGGTTATCTTCGAATCCATGCGAAACAAATGGTTTAGCTTCAAATACTTGTGATATACATGATTTAGCTTCAACTGCATGCGAAAAAAACGAGTTAGCTTAAAATCCATGCGGAACACATGATTTAGCCGTAAATCAATGCGAAGTAGAAGGCAGATCTTCGAATCCATGCGTAACAAATGGTTTAGCTTCAAATACTTGTGATATACATGATTTAGCTTAAACAGCATGCGAAACAAACGAGGTAGCTTCAAATCCATGCGAACACATGATTTAGCTTCAAATCAATGCGAAGTAGGAGGCTTATCTTCGAATTCATGCGAAACAAATTGTTTAGCTTCAGATACTTGTGATCTGCATGATTTAGCTTCAACAGAATGCGAAAAAAACGAGTTAGCTTCAAATCCATGCGAAACACATGATTTAGCATCCAATAAGTGCGAAGTAGAAGGCTGATCTTCGAATCCATGCGAAGCAAATGGTTTGGCTTCAAATACTTGTGATACCCTTGATTTAGCTTCAACAGCATGCGAAACAAACGAGTTCGATTCAAATCCATGCGAAACACATGATTTAGCTTCAAATCAATGCAAAGTACATGGGTTATCATCGAATCCATGCGAAACGAATAGTTTAGCTTCAAATGCTTGTGATATACATGATTCAGCTTCAACTGCATGCGAAACAAACGAGTTAGCTTCAAATCCATGCGAAACACATGATTTGGATTCAAATACTTGTGATACACTTGATTTAGCTTCAACAGCATGCGAAATAAACGAGTTAGCTTCAAGTCCAAACGAAAAACATGATTTAGCATCAATTCAACGCGAAGTTGATGGCTTAGCTTCAAATCCATGCGAAACGAATGATTTAGCTTCACATACTTGTGAATATAAGTGATATAGCTTCAAATGCAGGCGAAACAAACGAGCTAGCTTGAAACCCATGCGAAACACATGATTTAGCATCTAATAAATGCGAAGTAGAAGGCTGATCTTCGAATCCATGCGAAGCAAATGGTTTGGCTTCGAATACTTGTGATACACTTGATTTATCTTCAACAGCATGCGAAACAAACGAGTTAGATTCTAATCCATGCGAAACACATGATTTAGCTTCAAATCAATGCGAAGTAGAAGGGTTATCTTCGAATCCATGCGAAACAAATGGTTTAGTTTCAAATACTTGTGATATACATGATTTAGCTTCAACTGCATGCGAAAAAAACGAGTTAAGCTTAAAATCCATGCGGAAAACATGATTTAGCCGTAAATCAATGCGAAGTAGAAGGCTGATCTTCGAATCCATGCGTAACAAATGGTTTAGCTTCAAATACTTTTGATATACATGATTCAGCTTCAACTGCCTGCGAAACAAACGAGTTAGCTTCAAATACTTGTGATATACATGACTTAGCTTCAACAGCATGCGAAACAAAGGAGTTAGCTTCAGATCCATGCGAAACACATGATTTAGCTTCAAATCAATGCGAATTAGAAGGGTTATCTTCGAATCCATGCGAAACATATGATATAGCTTCAAATATTTGTGATATACATGATTTAGCTTCAACAGCATGCGAAACAAACGAGTTAGCTTCAAATCCATGCGAAACACATGATTTAGAATCTAATCAATGCGAAGTAGAAGGCTGATTTTCGAATCAATGCGAAACAAATTGTTTAGATTCAAATACTTGTGATACACTTGATTTAGCTTCAACAGCATGCGAAGCAAACGAGTTAGCTTTAAATCCATGCGAACACATGATTTAGCTTCAAATCAATGCGAAGTAGGAGGCTTATCTTCGAATCCATGCGAAACAAATGGTTTAGCTTCAAATACTTGTGATATACATGATTTAGCTTCAACAACATGCTAAACAAACGAGTTAGTTTCAAGTCCAAACGAAAAACATGATTTAGTATCAAGTCAACGCGAAGTTGATGGCTTTGCTTCAAATAAATGCGAAACGAATGATTTAGCTTCACATACTTGTGAATATAAGTGATATAGCTTCAAATGCAGGCGAAACAAACGAGTTAGCTTCAAACCCATGCTAAACACATGATTTAGCATCTAATCAATGCGAAGTAGAAGGCTAATCTTCGAATCCATGCGAAACAAATGATATAGCTTCAAATACTTGTGATATACATGATTTAGCTTCAACAGCATGCGAAACAAACGAGTTAGCTTCAAATCCACGCGAAACACATGATTTAGCATCTAATCAATGCGAAGTAGACGGCTGATCTTCGAATCCATGCGAAACCAATGGTTTAGCTTCAAATACTTGTGATACACTTTATTTAGCTTCAACAGCATGCGAAGCAAACGAGTTAGCTTCAAATCCATGCGAACACATGATTTAGCTTCAAATCAATGCGAAGTAGGAGGCTTATCTTCGAATCCATGCGAAACAAATGGTTTAGCTTCAAATACTTGTGATATACATGATTTAGCTTCAACAGCATGCGAAACAAACCAGTTAGCTTCAAATCCATGCGAAACACATGATTTAGATTAAAATCAATGCGAAGTAGAAGGGTTACCTTCGAATCCATGCGAAACAAATGGTTTAGCCGCAAATACTTGTGATATACATGATTCAGCTTCAACTGCATGCGAAACAAACGAGTCAGCTTCAAATCCATGCGGAACACATGATTTAGCTTCAAATCAATGCGAAGTGGAAGGCTTATCTTCGAATCCATGCGAAACGAATAGTTTAGCTTCAAATACTTTTGATATACATGATTCAGTTTCAACTGCCTGCGAAACAAACGAGTTAGCTTCAAATCCATGCGAAACACATGAATAAGCATCAAGTCAACGCGAAGTTGATGGCTTAGCTTCAAATCCATGCAAAACGAATGATTTAGCTTCACATACTTGAAAATATAAGTGATATGGCTTCAAATGCAGGCGAAACAAACGAGTTAGCTTCAAACCCATGCGAAACACATGATTTAGCATCTAATCAATGCGAAGTAGAAGGCTGATTTTCGAATCCATGCGAAGCAAATGGTTTAGCTTCAAATACTTGTGATATACATGATATAGTTTCAACAGCATGCGAAACAAACGAGTTAGATTCAAATCCATGCGAAACACATGATTTAGCTTCAAATCAATGCGAAGTAGAAGGGTTACCTTCGAATCCATGCGAAACAAATGGTTTAGCAGCAAATACTTGTGATATACATGATTCAGCTTCAACTGCATGCGAAACAAACGAGTCAGCTTCAAATCCATGCGGAACACATGATTTTGCTTCAAATCAATGCGAAGTGGTAGGCTTATCTTCGAATCCATGCGAAACAAATGGTTTAGCTTCAAATACTTGTGATACACTTGATTTAGCTTCAACAGCATGCGAAGCAAACGAGTTAGCTTCAAATCCATGCGAACACATGATTTAGCTTCAAATCAATGCGAAGTAGGATGCTTATCTTCGAATCCATGCGAAACAAATGGTTTAGCTTCAAATACTTGTGATATACATGATTTAGCTTCATCAGCATGCGAAATAAACGAGTTAGCTTCAAATCCATGCGAAACACATGATTTAGATTAAAATCAATGCGAAGTAGAAGGGTTACCTTCGAATCCATGCGAAACAAATGGTTTAGCTTCAAATACTTGTGATATACATGACTTAGCTTCAACAGCATGCGAAACAAACGAGTTAGCTTCAAATCAATGCGAAACACATGATTTAGCTTCAAATCAATGCGAATTAGAAGGGTTATCTTCGAATCCATGCGAAACATATGATATAGCCTCAAATACTTGTGATATACATGATTTATCTTCAACAGCATGCGAAACAAACGAGTTATCTTCAGATCCATGCGAAACACATGATTTAGATTAAAATCAATGCGAAGTAGAAGGCTTATTTTCGAATCCATGCGAAACGAATAGTTTAGCTTCAAATACTTTTGATATACATGATTCAGCTTCAACTGCATGCTAAACAAACGAGTTAGCTTCAAATCCATGCGAAACACATGAATTATCATTCACGTCAACGCGAAGTTGATGGCTTAGCTTCAAATCCATGCAAAACGAATGATTTAGCTTCACATACTTGAAAATATAAGTGATATGGCTTCAAATGCAGGCGAAACAAACGAGTTAGTTTCAAACCCATGCGAAACACATGATTTAGCATCTAATCAATGCGAAGTAGAAGGCTGACCTTCGAATCCATGCGAAGCAAATGGTTTAGCTTCAAATACTTGTGATATACATGATTTAGCTTTAACAGCATGCGAAACAAACGAGGTAGCTTCAAATCCATGCGAACACATGATTTAGCTTCAAATCAATGCGAAGTAGGAGGCTTATCTTCGAATCCATGCGAAACAAATGGTTTAGCTTCAAATACTTGTGATATACATGATTTAGCTTCAACAACATGCTAAACAAACGAGTTAGTTTCAAGTCCAAACGAAAAACATGATTTAGTATCAAGTCAACGCGAAGTTGATGGCTTTGCTTCAAATAAATGCGAAACGAATGATTTAGCTTCACATACTTGTGAATATAAGTGATATAGCTTCAAATGCAGGCGAAACAAACGAGTTAGCTTCAAACCCATGCTAAACACATGATTTAGCATCTAATCAATGCGAAGTAGAAGGCTAATCTTCGAATCCATGCGAAACAAATGATATAGCTTCAAATACTTGTGATATACATGATTTAGCTTCAACAGCATGCGAAACAAACGAGTTAGCTTCAAATCCATGCGAAACACATGATTTAGCATCTAATCAATGCGAAGTAGAAGGCTGATCTTCGAATCCATGCGAAACCAATGGTTTAGCTTCAAATACTTGTGATACACTTTATTTAGCTTCAACAGCATGCGAAGCAAACGAGTTAGCTTCAAATCCATGCGAACACATGATTTAGCTTCAAATCAATGCGAAGTAGGAGGCTTATCTTCGAATCCATGCGAAACAAATGGTTTAGCTTCAAATACTTGTGATATACATGATTTAGCTTCAACAGCATGCGAAACAAACGAGTTAGCTTCAAATCCATGCGAAACACATGATTTAGATTAAAATCAATGCGAAGTAGAAGGGTTACCTTCGAATCCATGCGAAACAAATGGTTTAGCCGCAAATACTTGTGATATACATGATTCAGCTTCAACTGCATGCGAAACAAACGAGTCAGCTTCAAATCCATGCGGAACACATGATTTAGCTTCAAATCAATGCGAAGTGGAAGGCTTATCTTCGAATCCATGCGAAACGAATAGTTTAGCTTCAAATACTTTTGATATACATGATTCAGCTTCAACTGCCTGCGAAACAAACGAGTTAGCTTCAAATCCATGCGAAACACATGAATAAGCATCAAGTCAACGCGAAGTTGATGGCTTAGCTTCAAATCCATGCAAAACGAATGATTTAGCTTCACATACTTGAAAATATAAGTGATATGGCTTCAAATGCAGGCGAAACAAACGAGTTAGCTTCAAACCCATGCGAAACACATGATTTAGCATCTAATCAATGCGAAGTAGAAGGCTGATTTTCGAATCCATGCGAAGCAAATGGTTTAGCTTCAAATACTTGTGATATACATGATATAGTTTCAACAGCATGCGAAACAAACGAGTTAGATTCAAATCCATGCGAAACACATGATTTAGCTTCAAATCAATGCGAAGTAGAAGGGTTTCCTTCGAATCCATGCGAAACAAATGGTTTAGCAGCAAATACTTGTGATATACATGATTCAGCTTCAACTGCATGCGAAACAAACGAGTCAGCTTCAAATCCATGCGGAACACATGATTTTGCTTCAAATCAATGCGAAGTGGTAGGCTTATCTTCGAATCCATGCGAAACAAATGGTTTAGCTTCAAATACTTGTGATACACTTGATTTAGCTTCAACAGCATGCGAAGCAAACGAGTTAGCTTCAAATCCATGCGAACACATGATTTAGCTTCAAATCAATGCGAAGTAGGAGGCTTATCTTCGAATCCATGCGAAACAAATGGTTTAGCTTCAAATACTTGTGATATACATGATTTATCTTCAACAGCATGCGAAACAAACGAGTTATCTTCAGATCCATGCGAAACACATGATTTAGATTAAAATCAATGCGAAGTAGAAGGCTTATCTTCGAATCCATGCGAAACGAATAGTTTAGCTTCAAATACTTTTGATATACATGATTCAGCTTCAACTGCATGCTAAACAAACGAGTTAGCTTCAAATCCATGCGAAACACATGAATTATCATTCACGTCAACGCGAAGTTGATGGCTTAGCTTCAAATCCATGCAAAACGAATGATTTAGCTTCACATACTTGAAAATATAAGTGATATGGCTTCAAATGCAGGCGAAACAAACGAGTTAGTTTCAAACCCATGCGAAACACATGATTTAGCATCTAATCAATGCGAAGTAGAAGGCTGACCTTCGAATCCATGCGAAGCAAATGGTTTAGCTTCAAATACTTGTGATATACATGATTTAGCTTTAACAGCATGCGAAACAAACGAGGTAGCTTCAAATCCATGCGAACACATGATTTAGCTTCAAATCAATGCGAAGTAGGAGGCTTATCTTCGAATCCATGCGAAACAAATGGTTTAGCTTCAAATACTTGTGATATGCATGATTTAGCTTCAACAGAATGCGAAACAAACGAGTTAGCTTCAAATCCATGCGAAACGCATGATTTAGCTTCAAATCAATGCGAAGTAGAAGTGTTACCTTCGAATCCATGCGAAACAAATGGTTTAGCCGCAAATACTTGTGATATACATGATTCAGCTTCAACTGCGTGCGAAACAAACGAGTTAGCTTCAAATCCATGCGGAACACATGATTTAGCTTCAAATGAATGCGAAGTGGAAGGCTTATCTTCGAATCCATGCGAAACAAATGGTTTAGCTTCAAATACTTTTGATATACATGATTCAGCTTCAACTGCCTGCGAAACAAACGAGTTAGCTTCAAATCCATGCGAAACGCCTGATTTAGCTTCAAATCAATGCGAAGTAGAAGTGTTACCTTCGAATCCATGCGAAACAAATGGTTTAGCCGCAAATACTTGTGATATACATGATTCAGCTTCAACTGCATGCGAAACAAACGAGTTAGCTTCAAATCCATGCGGAACACATGATTTAGCTTCAAATGAATGCGAAGTGGAAGGCTTATCTTCGAATCCATGCGAAACAAATGGTTTAGCTTCAAATACTTGTGATATACATGACTTATCTTCAACAGCATGCGAAACAAACGAGTTAGCTTCAAATCCATGCTAAACACATGATTTAGCATCTAATCAATGCGAAGTAGAAGGCTAATCTTCGAATCCATGCGAAACAAATGATATAGCTTCAAATACTTGTGATATACATGATTTAGCTTCAACAGCATGCGAAACAAACGAGTTAGCTTCAAATCCATGCGAAACACATGATTTAGCATCTAATCAATGCGAAGTAGAAGGCTGATCTTCGAATCCATGCGAAACAAATGGTTTAGCTTCAAATACTTGTGATACACTTGATTTAGCTTCAACAGCATGCGAAGCAAACGAGTTAGCTTCAAATCCATGCGAACACATGATTTAGCTTCAAATCAATGCGAAGTAGGAGGCTTATCTTCGAATCCATGCGAAACCAATGGTTTAGCTTCAAATACTTGTGATACACTTTATTTAGCTTCAACAGCATGCGAAGCAAACGAGTTAGCTTCAAATCCATGCGAACACATGATTTAGCTTCAAATCAATGCGAAGTAGGAGGCTTATCTTCGAATCCATGCGAAACAAATGGTTTAGCTTCAAATACTTGTGATATACATGATTTAGCTTCAACAGCATGCGAAACAAACGAGTTAGATTCAAATCCATGCGAAACACATGATTTAGCTTCAAATCAATGCGAAGTAGAAGGGTTACCTTCGAATCCATGCGAAACAAATGGTTTAGCTTCAAATACTTGTGATACACTTGATTTAGCTTCAACAGCATGCGAAGCAAACGAGTTAGCTTCAAATCCATGCGAACACATGATTTAGCTTCAAATCAATGCGAAGTAGGAGGCTTATCTTCGAATCCATGCGAAACAAATGGTTTAGCTTCAAATACTTGTGATATACATGATTTAGCTTCAACAGCATGCGAAATAAACGAGTTAGCTTCAAATCCATGCGAAACACATGATTTAGATTAAAATCAATGCGAAGTAGAAGGGTTACCTTCGAATCCATGCGAAACAAACGAGTCAGCTTCAAATCCATGCGGAACACATGATTTTGCTTCAAATCAATGCGAAGTGGTAGGCTTATCTTCGAATCCATGCGAAACAAATGGTTTAGCTTCAAATACTTGTGATACACTTGATTTAGCTTCAACAGCATGCGAAGCAAACGAGTTAGCTTCAAATCCATGCGAACACATGATTTAGCTTCAAATCAATGCGAAGTAGGAGGCTTATCTTCGAATCCATGCGAAACAAATGGTTTAGCTTCAAATACTTGTGATATACATGATTTATCTTCAACAGCATGCGAAACAAACGAGTTATCTTCAGATCCATGCGAAACACATGATTTAGATTAAAATCAATGCGAAGTAGAAGGCTTATCTTCGAATCCATGCGAAACGAATAGTTTAGCTTCAAATACTTTTGATATACATGATTCAGCTTCAACTGCATGCTAAACAAACGAGTTAGCTTCAAATCCATGCGAAACACATGAATTATCATTCACGTCAACGCGAAGTTGATGGCTTAGCTTCAAATCCATGCAAAACGAATGATTTAGCTTCACATACTTGAAAATATAAGTGATATGGCTTCAAATGCAGGCGAAACAAACGAGTTAGTTTCAAACCCATGCGAAACACATGATTTAGCATCTAATCAATGCGAAGTAGAAGGCTGACCTTCGAATCCATGCGAAGCAAATGGTTTAGCTTCAAATACTTGTGATATACATGATTTAGCTTTAACAGCATGCGAAACAAACGAGGTAGCTCCAAATCCATGCGAACACATGATTTAGCTTCAAATCAATGCGAAGTAGGAGGCTTATCTTCGAATCCATGCGAAACAAATGGTTTAGCTTCAAATACTTGTGATATGCATGATTTAGCTTCAACAGAATGCGAAACAAACGAGTTAGCTTCAAATCCATGCGAAACGCATGATTTAGCTTCAAATCAATGCGAAGTAGAAGTGTTACCTTCGAATCCATGCGAAACAAATGGTTTAGCCGCAAATACTTGTGATATACATGATTCAGCTTCAACTGCGTGCGAAACAAACGAGTTAGCTTCAAATCCATGCGGAACACATGATTTAGCTTCAAATGAATGCGAAGTGGAAGGCTTATCTTCGAATCCATGCGAAACAAATGGTTTAGCTTCAAATACTTTTGATATACATGATTCAGCTTCAACTGCCTGCGAAACAAACGAGTTAGCTTCAAATCCATGCGAAACGCATGATTTAGCTTCAAATCAATGCGAAGTAGAAGTGTTACCTTCGAATCCATGCGAAACAAATGGTTTAGCCGCTAATACTTGTGATATACATGATTCAGCTTCAACTGCATGCGAAACAAACGAGTTAGCTTCAAATCCATGCGGAACACATGATTTAGCTTCAAATGAATGCGAAGTGGAAGGCTTATCTTCGAATCCATGCGAAACAAATGGTTTAGCTTCAAATAGTTGTGATATACATGACTTATCTTCAACAGCATGCGAAACAAACGAGTTAGCTTCAAATCCATGCTAAACACATGATTTAGCATCTAATCAATGCGAAGTAGAAGGCTAATCTTCGAATCCATGCGAAACAAATGATATAGCTTCAAATACTTGTGATATACATGATTTAGCTTCAACAGCATGCGAAACAAACGAGTTAGCTTCAAATCCATGCGAAACACATGATTTAGCATCTAATCAATGCGAAGTAGAAGGCTGATCTTCGAATCCATGCGAAACAAATGGTTTAGCTTCAAATACTTGTGATACACTTGATTTAGCTTCAACAGCATGCGAAGCAAACGAGTTAGCTTCAAATCCATGCGAACACATGATTTAGCTTCAAATCAATGCGAAGTAGGAGGCTTATCTTCGAATCCATGCGAAACAAATGGTTTAGCTTCAAATACTTGTGATATACATGATTTAGCTTCAACAGCATGCGAAACAAACGAGTTGGCTTCAAATCCATGCGAAACACATGATTTAGCTTCAAATCAATGCGAATTAGAAGGGTTATCTTCGAATCCATGCGAAACATATGATATAGCTTCAAATACTTGTGATATACATGATTTAGCTTCAACAGCATGCGAAACAATCGAGTTAGCTTCAAATCCATGCGAAACACATGAATTAGCATCACGTCAACGCGAAGTTGATGGCTTATCTTCAAATCCATGCAAAACGAATGATTTAGCTTCACATACTTGAAAATATAAGTGATATGGCTTCAAATGCAGGCGAAACAAACGAGTTAGCTTCAAACCCATGCGAAACACATGATTTAGCATCTAATCAATACGAAGTAGAAGGCTGATCTTCGAATCCATGCGAAACAAATGGTTTAGCTTCAAATACTTGTGATATGCATGATTTAGCTTCAACAGTATGCGAAACAAACGAGTTAGCTTCAAATCCATGCGAAACGCATGATTTACCATCTAATAAATGCGAAGTAGAAGGCTGATCTTCGAATCCATGCGAAGCAAATGGTTTGGCTTCAAATACTTGTGATACATTTGATTTAGCTTCAACAGAATGAGAAACAAACGAGGTAGCTTCAAGTCCATGCGAACACATGATTTAGCTTCAAATCAATGCGAGGTAGGAGGCTTATCTTCGAATCCATGCGAAGCAAATGGTTTGGCTTCAAATACTTGTGATACACTTGATTTAGCTTCAACAGAATGCGAAACAAACGAGGTAGCTTCAAGTCCATGCGAACACATGATTTAGCTTCAAATCAATGCGACGTAGGAGGCTTATCTTCGAATCCATGCGAAACAAATGGTTTAGCTTCAAATACTTGTGATATACATGACTTAGCTTCAACAGCATGCGAAACAAACGAGTTAGCTTCAAATCCATGCGAAACACATGATTTAGCTTCAAATTAATGCGAATTAGAAGGGTTATCTTCGAATCCATGCGAAACATATGATATAGCTTCAAATACTTGTGATATACATGATTTAGCTTCAACAACACGCTAAACAAACGAGTTAGCTTCAAGTCCAAACGAAAAACATGATTTAGTATCAAGTCAACGCGAAGTTGATGGCTTTGCTTCAAATAAATGCGAAACGAATGATTTAGCTTCACATACTTGTGAATATAAGTGATATCGCTTCAAATGCAGGCTAAACAAACGAGTTAGCTTCAAACCCATGCTAAACACATGATTTAGCATCTAATCAATGCGAAGTAGAAGGCTAATCTTCGAATCCATGCGAAACAAATGATATAGCTTCAAATACTTGTGATATACATGATTTAGCTTCAACAGTACGCGAAACAAACGAGCTAGCTTCAAATCCATGTGAAACACATGATTTAGCTTCAAATCAATGCGAAGTAGGAGGCTTATCTTCGAATCCATGCGAAACAAATTGTTTAGCTTCAAACACTTGTGATATGCATGATTTAGCTTCAACAGTATGCGAAACAAACGAGTTAACTTCAAATTCGTGCGAAAAGCATGATTTACCATCTAATAAATGCGAAGTAGAAGGCTGATCTTCGAATCCATGCGAAGCAAATGGTTTGGCTTCAAATACTTGTGATACATTTGATTTAGCTTCAACAGAATGCGAAACAAACGAGGTAGCTTCAAGTCCATGCGAACACATGATTTAGCTTCAAATCAATGCGAGGTAGGAGGCTTATCTTCGAATCCATGCGAAACAAATGGTTTAGCTTCAAATACTTGTGATATACATGACAGTAGCGTCAACAGCATGCGAAACAAACGAGTTAGCTTCAGATCCATCCGAAACACATGATTTAGCTTCAAATCAATGCGAATTAGAAGGGTTATCTTCGAATCCATGCGAAACATATGATATAGCTTCAAATACTTGTGATATACATGATTTAGCTTCAACAGCTTGCGAAACAAACGAGTTAGCTTCAAATCCATGCGAAACACATGATTTAGATTAAAATCAATGCGAAGTAGAAGGCTTATCTTCGAATCCATGCGAAACGAATGGTTTAGCTTCAAATACTTGTGATATACATGATTTAGCTTTAACAGCATGCGAAACAAACGAGGTAGCTTCAAATCCATGCGAACACATGATTTAGCTTCAAATCAATGCGAATTAGAAGGGTTATCTTCGAATCCATGCGAAACAAATGATATAGCTTCAAATACTTGTGATATGCATGATTTAACTTCAACAGCATGCGAAACAAACGAGTTAGCTTCAAATCCATGCGAAACACATGATTTAGCATCTAATCAATGCGAAGTAGAAGGCTGATCTTCGAATCCATGCGAAACAAATGGTTTAGCTTCAAATACTTGTGATACACTTGATTTAGCTTCAACAGCATGCGAAGCAAACGAGTTAGCTTCAAATCCATGCGAACACATGATTTAGCATCAAATCAATGCGAAGTAGGAGGCTTATCTTCGAATCCATGCGAAACAAATGGTTTAGCTTCAAATACTTGTGATATACATGATTTAGCTTCAACAGCATGCGAAACAAACGAGCTAGCTTCAAATCCATGCGAAACACATGATTTAGATTAAAATCACTGCGAAGTAGAAGGGTTACCTTCGAATCCATGCGAAACAAATGGTTTAGCCGCAAATACTTGTGATATACATGATTCAGCTTCAACTGCATGCGAAACAAACGAGTCAGCTTCAAATCCATGCGGAACACATGATTTAGCTTCAAATCAATGCGAAGTGGAAGGCTTATCTTCGAATCCATGCGAAACGAATAGTTTAGCTTCAAATACTTTTGATATACATGATTCAGCTTCAACTGCCTGCGAAACAAACGAGTTAGCTTCAAATCCATGCGAAACACATGATTTAGCATCTAATCAAAGCGAAGTAGAAGGCTGATTTTCGAATCCATGCGAAGCAAATGGTTTAGCTTCAAATACTTGTGATATACATGATTTAGTTTCAACAGCATGCGAAACAAACGAGTTAGATTCAAATCCATGCGAAACACATGATTTAGCTACAAATCAATGCGAAGTAGAAGGGTTACCTTCGAATCCATGCGAAACAAATGGTTTTGCCGCAAATACTTGTGATATACATGACTTAGCTTCAACAGCATGCGAAACAAACGAGTTAGCTTCAAATCCATGCGAAACACATGATTTAGTTTCAAATCAATGCGAAGTAGGAGGCTTATCTTCGAATCCATGCGAAACAAATGGTTTAGCTTCAAATACTTGTGATATGCATGATTTAGCTTCAACAGTATGCGAAACAAACGAGTTAGCTTCAAATCCATGCGAAACACATGATTTAGATTAAAATCAATGCGAAGTAGAAGGCTTATTTTCGAATCCATGCGAAACAAATGGTTTAGCTTCTAATACTTGTGATATACATGATTTAGCTTCAACTGCATGCGAAACAAACGAGATAACTTCAAATCCATACGAAACACATGAATTAGCATCAAGTCAATGCGAAGTTGATGGCTTAGCTTCAAATCCATGCAAAACGAATGATTTAGCTTCACATACTTGAAAATATAAGTGATATGGCTTCAAATGCAGGCGAAACAAACGAGTTAGCTTCAAACCCATGCTAAACACATGATTTAGCATATAATCAATGCGAAGTAGGAGGCTAATCTTCGAATCCATGCGAAACAAATGATATAGCTTCAAATACTTGTGATATACATGATTTAGTTTCAACAGCATGCGAAACAAACGAGTTAGCTTCAAATCTATGCGAAACACATGATTTAGCATCTAATCAATGCGAAGTAGAAGGCTGTTCTTCGAAGCCATGCGAAACAAATGTTTTAGCTTCAAATACTTGTGATACACTTGATTTAGCTTCAACAGCATGCGAAGCAAACGAGTTAGCTTCAAATCCATGCGAACACATGATTTAGCTTCAAATCAATGCGAAGTAGGAGGCTTATCTTCGAATCCATGCGAAACAAATGGTTTAGCTTCAAATACTTGTGATATACATGATTTAGCTTCAACAGCATGAGAAACGAACGAGTTAGCTTCAAATCCATGCGAAACACATGATTTAGCTTCAAATGAATGCGAAGTAGAAGGGTTACTTTCGAATCCATGCGAAACAAATGGTTTAGCTTCAAATACTTGTGATATACATGACTTAGCTTCAACAGCATGCGAAACGAACGAGTTAGCTTCAAATCCATGCAAAACACATGATTTAGCTTCAAATTAATGCGAATTAGAAGGGTTATCTTCGAATCCATGCGAAACATATGATATAGCTTCAAATACTTGTGATATACATGATTTAGCTTCAACAACACGCTAAACAAACGAGTTAGCTTCAAGTCCAAACGAAAAACATGATTTAGTATCAAGTCAACGCGAAGTTGATGGCTTTGCTTCAAATAAATGCGAAACGAATGATTTAGCTTCACATACTTGTGAATATAAGTGATATAGCTTCAAATGCAGGCGAAACAAACGAGTTAGCTTCAAACCCATGCTAAACACATGATTTAGCATCTAATCAATGCGAAGTAGAAGGCTAATCTTCGAGTCCATGCGAAACAAATGATATAGCTTCAAATACTTGTGATATACATGATTTAGTTTCAACAGCATGCGAAACAAGCGAGTTAGCTTCAAATCCATGCGAAACACATGATTTAGAATCTAATCAATGCGAAGTAGAAGGCTGATCTTCGAATCCATGCGAAACAAATGGTTTAGCTTCAAATACTTGTGATACACTTGATTTAGCTTCAACAGCATGTGAAGCAAACGAGTTAGCTTCAAATCCATGCGAACACATGATTTAGCATCAAATCAATGCGAAGTAGGAGGCTTATCTTCGAATCCATGCGAAACAAATGGTTTAGCTTCAAATACTTGTGATATACATGATTTAGCTTCAACAGCATGCGAAACAAACGAGCTAGCTTCAAATCCATGTGAAACACATGATTTAGCTTCAAATCAATGCGAAGTAGAAGGGTTACCTTCGCATCCATGCGAAACAAATGGTTTAGCCGCAAATACTTGTGATATACATGACTTAGCTTTAACAGCATGCGAAACAAACGAGGTAGCTTCAAATCCATGCGAACACATGATTTAGCTTCAAATCAATGCGAAGTAGGAGGCTTATCTTCGAATCCATGCGAAACAAATGGTTTAGCTTCAAATACTTGTGATATACATGACTTAGCTTCAACAGCATGCGAAACAAACGAGTTAGCTTCAAATCCATCCGAAACACATGATTTAGCTTCAAATCAATGCGAATTAGAAGGGTTACCTTCGCATCCATGCGAAACAAATGGTTTAGCCGCAAATACTTGTGATATACATGACTTAGCTTTAACAGCATGCGAAACAAACGAGGTAGCTTCAAATCCATGCGAACACATGATTTAGCTTCAAATCAATGCGAAGTAGGAGGCTTATCTTCGAATCCATGCGAAACAAATGGTTTAGCTTCAAATACTTGTGATATGCATGATTTAGCTTCAACAGTATGCGAAACAAACGAGTTAGCTTCAAATCCGTGCGAAACGCATGATTTACAATCTAATAAATGCGAAGTAGAAGGCTGATCTTCGAATCCATGCGAAGCAAATGGTTTGGCTTCAAATACTTGTGATACATTTGATTTAGCTTCAACAGAATGCGAAACAAACGAGGTAGCTTCAAGTCCATGGGAACACATGATTTAGCTTCAAATCAATGCGAAGTAGAAGGCTTATTTTCGAATCCATGCGAAACAAATGGTTTAGCTTCTAATACTTGTGATATACATAATTTATCTTCAACTGCATGCGAAACAAACGAGATAACTTCAAATCCATACGAAACACATGAATTAGCATCAAGTCAATGCGAAGTTGATGGCTTAGCTTCAAATCCATGCGAAACGAATGATTTAGCTTCACATACTTGAAAATATAAGTGATATGGCTTCAAATGCAGGCGAAACAAACGAGTTAGCTTCAAACCCATGCTAAACACATGATTTAGCATCTAATCAATGCGAAGTAGGAGGCTAATCTTCGAATCCATGCGAAACAAAAGATATAGCTTCAAATACTTGTGATATACATGATTTAGTTTCAACAGCATGCGAAACAAACGAGTTAGCTTCAAATCCATGCGAAACACATGATTTAGCATCTAATCAAAGCGAAGTAGAAGGCTGATTTTCGAATCCATGCGAAGCAAATGGTTTAGCTTCAAATACTTGTGATATACATGATTTAGTTTCAACAGCATGCAAAACAAACGAGTTAGATTCAAATCCATGCGAAACACATGATTTAGCTACAAATCAATGCGAAGTAGAAGGGTTACCTTCGAATCCATGCGAAACAAATGGTTTAGCCGCAAATACTTGTGATATACATGACTTAGCTTCAACAGCATGCGAAACAAACGAGTTAGCTTCAAATCCATGCGAAACACATGATTTAGTTTCAAATCAATGCGAAGTAGGAGGCTTATCTTCGAATCCATGCGAAACAAATGGTTTAGCTTCAAATACTTGTGATATGCATGATTTAGCTTCAACAGTATGCGAAACAAACGAGATAACTTCAAATCCATACGAAACACATGATTTAGCTTCAAATCAATGCGAAGTGGAAGGCTTATCTTCGAATCCATGCGAACGAAGAGTTTAGCTTCAAATACTTTTGATATACATGATTCAGCTTCAACTGCCTGCGAAACAAACGAGTTAGCTTCAAATCCATGCGAAACACATGAATTAGCATCAAGTCAATGCGAAGTTGATGGCTTAGCTTCAAATCCATGCAAAACGAATGATTTAGCATCACATACTTGAAAATATAAGTGATATGGCTTCAAATGCAGGCGAAACAAACGAGTTAGCTTCAAACCCATGCTAAACACATGATTTAGCATCTAATCAATGCGAAGTAGGAGGCTATTCTTCGAATCCATGCGAAACAAATGATATAGCTTCAAATACTTGTGATATACATGATTTAGTTTCAACAGCATGCGAAACAAACGAGTTAGCTTCAAAGCCATGCGAAACACATGATTTAGCATCTAATCAAAGCGAAGTAGAAGGCTGATTTTCGAATACATGCGAAGCAAATGGTTTAGCTTCAAATACTTGTGATATACATGATTTAGTTTCAACAGCATGCGAAACAAACGAGTTAGATTCAAATCCATGCGAAACACATGATTTAGAATCTAATCAATGCGAAGTAGAAGGCTGATCTTCGAATCCATGCGAAACAAATGGTTTAGCTTCAAATACTTGTGATACACTTGATTTAGCTTCAACAGCATGCGAAGCAAACGAGTTAGCTTCAAATCCATGCGAACACATGATTTAGCTTCAAATCAATGCGAGGTAGGAGGCTTATCTTCGAATCCATGCGAAACAAATGGTTTAGCTTCAAATACTTGTGATATATATGATTTAGCTTTAACAGCATGCGAAACAAACGAGGTAGCTTCAAATCCATGCGAACACATGATTTAGCTTCAAATCAATGCGAAGTAGGAGGCTTATCTTCGAATCCATGCGAAACATATGATATAGCTTCAAATACTTGTGATATACATGATTTAGCTTCAACAGCTTGCGAAACAAACGAGTTAGCTTCAAATCCATGCGAAACACATGATTTAGATTAAAATCAATGCGAAGTAGAAGGCTTATCTTCGAATCCATGCGAAACAAATGGTTTGGCTTCAAATACTTGTGATACATTTGATTTAGCTTCAACAGAATGCGAAACAAACGAGGTAGCTTCAAGTCCATGCGAACACATGATTTAGCTTCAAATCAATGCGAGGTGGGAGGCTTATCTTCGAATCCATGCGAAACAAATGGTTTAGCTTCAAATACTTGTGATATACATGACTTAGCTTCAACAGCATGCGAAACAAACGAGTTAGCTTCAAATCCATCCGAAACACATGATTTAGCTTCAAATCAATGCGAATTAGAAGGGTTATCTTCGAATCCATGCGAAACATATGATATAGCTACAAATACTTGTGATATACATGATTTAGCTTCAACAGCTTGCGAAACAAACGAGTTAGCTTCAAATCCATGCGAAACACATGATTTAGATTAAAATCAATGCGAAGTAGAAGGCTTATCTTCGAATCCATGTGAAACAAATGGTTTAGCTTCAAATACTTGTGATATACATGATTTAGCTTTAACAGCATGCGGAACAAACGAGGTAGCTTCAAATCCATGCGAACACATGATTTAGCTTCAAATCAATGCGAAGTAGGAGGCTTATCTTCGAATCCATGCGAAACAAATGATATAGCTTCAAATACTTGTGATATGCATGATTTAGTTTCAACAGCATGCGAAACAAACGAGTTAGCTTCAAATCCATGCGAAACACATGATTTAGCATCTAATCAATGCGAAGTAGAAGGCTGATCTTCGAATCCATGCGAAACAAATGGTTTAGCTTCAAATACTTGTGATACACTTGATTTAGCTTCAACAGCATGCGAAGCAAACGAGTTAGCTTCAAATCCATGCGAACACATGATTTAGCATCAAATCAAAGCGAAGTAGGAGGCTTATCTTCGAATCCATGCGAAACAAATGGTTTAGCTTCAAATACTTGTGATATACATGATTTAGCTTCAACAGCATGCGAAACAAACGAGCTAGCTTCAAATCCATGCGAAACACATGATTTAGATTAAAATCACTGCGAAGTAGAAGGGTTACCTTCGAATCCATGCGAAACAAATGGTTTAGCCGCAAATACTTGTGATATACATGATTCAGCTTCAACTGCATGCGAAACAAACGAGACAGCTTCAAATCCATGCGGAACACATGATTTAGCTTCAAATCAATGCGAAGTGGAAGGCTTATCTTCGAATCCATGCGAAACGAATAGTTTAGCTTCAAATACTTTTGATATACATGATTCAGCTTCAACTGCCTGCGAAACAAACGAGTTAGCTTCAAATGCATGCGAAACACATGATTTAGCATCTAATCAAAGCGAAGTAGAAGGCTGATTTTCGAATCCATGCGAAGCAAATGGTTTAGCTTCTAATACTTGTGATATACATGATTTAGTTTCAACAGCATGCGAAACAAACGAGTTAGCTTCAAATCCATGCGAAACACATGATTTAGTTTCAAATCAATGCGAAGTAGGAGGCTTATCTTCGAATCCATGCGAAACAAATGGTTTAGCTTCAAATACTTGTGATATGCATGATTTAGCTTCAACAGTATGCGAAACAAACGAGTTAGCTTCAAATCCATGCGAAACACATGATTTAGATTAAAATCAATGCGAAGTAGAAGGTTTATTTTCGAATCCATGCGAAACAAATGGTTTAGCTTCAAATACTTGTGATATACATGATTTAGCTTCAACAGCATGCGAAACAAACGAGCTAGCTTCAAATCCTTGCGAAACACATGATTTAGATTAAAATCACTGCGAAGTAGAAGGGTTACCTTCGAATCCATGCGAAACAAATGGTTTAGCCGCAAATACTTGTGATATACATGACTTAGCTTCAACAGCATGCGAAACAAACGAGTTAGCTTCAAATCCATGCGAAACACATGATTTAGTTTCAAATCAATGCGAAGTAGGAGGCTTATCTTCGAATCCATGCGAAACAAATGGTTTAGCTTCAAATACTTGTGATATGCATGATTTAGCTTCAACAGTATGCGAAACAAACGAGTTAGCTTCAAATCCATGCGAAACACATGATTTAGATTAAAATCAATGCGAAGTAGAAGGCTTATTTTCGAATCCATGCGAAACAAATGGTTTAGCTTCTAATACTTGTGATATACATGATTTAGCTTCAACTGCATGCGAAACAAACGAGATAACTTCAAATCCATACGAAACACATGATTTAGCTTCAAATCAATGCGAAGTGGAAGGCTTATTTTCGAATCCATGCGAACGAAGAGTTTAGCTTCAAATACTTTTGATATACATGATTCAGCTTCAACTGCCTGCGAAACAAACGAGTTAGCTTCAAATCCATGCGAAACACATGAATTAGCATCAAGTCAATGCGAAGTTGATGGCTTAGCTTCAAATCCATGCAAAACGAATGATTTAGCTTCACATACTTGAAAATATAAGTGATATGGCTTCAAATGGATGCGAAACAAACGAGTTAGCTTCAAACCCATGCTAAACACATGATTTAGCATCTAATCAATGCGAAGTAGGAGGCTAATCTTCGAATCCATGCGAAACAAATGATATAGCTTTAAATACTTGTGATATACATGATTTAGTTTCAACAGCATGCGAAACAAACGAGTTAGCTTCAAATCCATGCGAAACACATGATTTAGCATCTAATCAATGCGAAGTAGAAGGCTGTTCTTCGAAGCCATGCGAAACAAATGTTTTAGCTTCAAATACTTGTGATACACTTGATTTAGCTTCAACAGCATGCGAAGCAAACGAGTTAGCTTCAAATCCATGCGAACACATGATTTAGCTTCAAATCAATGCGAAGTAGGAGGCTTATCTTCGAATCCATGCGAAACAAATGGTTTAGCTTCAAATACTTGTGATATGCATGATTTAGCTTCAACAGTATGCGAAACAAACGAGATAACTTCAAATCCATACGAAACACATGATTTAGTTTCAAATCAATGCGAAGTAGGAGGCTTATCTTCGAATCCATGCGAAACAAATGGTTTAGCCGCAAATACTTGTGATATACATGACTTAGCTTCAACAGCATGCGAAACAAACGAGTTAGCTTCAAATCCATGCGAAACACATGATTTAGTTTCAAATCAATGCGAAGTAGGAGGCTTATCTTCGAATCCATGCGAAACAAATGGTTTAGCTTCAAATACTTGTGATATGCATGATTTAGCTTCAACAGTATGCGAAACAAACGAGATAACTTCAAATCCATACGAAACACATGATTTAGCTTCAAATCAATGCGAAGTGGAAGGCTTATCTTCGAATCCATGCGAACGAAGAGTTTAGCTTCAAATACTTTTGATATACATGATTCAGCTTCAACTGCCTGCGAAACAAACGAGTTAGCTTCAAATCCATGCGAAACACATGAATTAGCATCAAGTCAATGCGAAGTTGATGGCTTAGCTTCAAATCCATGCAAAACGAATGATTTAGCATCACATACTTGAAAATATAAGTGATATGGCTTCAAATGCAGGCGAAACAAACGAGTTAGCTTCAAACCCATGCTAAACACATGATTTAGCATCTAATCAATGCGAAGTAGGAGGCTATTCTTCGAATCCATGCGAAACAAATGATATAGCTTCAAATACTTGTGATATACATGATTTAGTTTCAACAGCATGCGAAACAAACGAGTTAGCTTCAAAGCCATGCGAAACACATGATTTAGCATCTAATCAAAGCGAAGTAGAAGGCTGATTTTCGAATACATGCGAAGCAAATGGTTTAGCTTCAAATACTTGTGATATACATGATTTAGTTTCAACAGCATGCGAAACAAACGAGTTAGATTCAAATCCATGCGAAACACATGATTTAGAATCTAATCAATGCGAAGTAGAAGGCTGATCTTCGAATCCATGCGAAACAAATGGTTTAGCTTCAAATACTTGTGATACACTTGATTTAGCTTCAACAGCATGCGAAGCAAACGAGTTAGCTTCAAATCCATGCGAACACATGATTTAGCTTCAAATCAATGCGAGGTAGGAGGCTTATCTTCGAATCCATGCGAAACAAATGGTTTAGCTTCAAATACTTGTGATATATATGATTTAGCTTTAACAGCATGCGAAACAAACGAGGTAGCTTCAAATCCATGCGAACACATGATTTAGCTTCAAATCAATGCGAAGTAGGAGGCTTATCTTCGAATCCATGCGAAACATATGATATAGCTTCAAATACTTGTGATATACATGATTTAGCTTCAACAGCTTGCGAAACAAACGAGTTAGCTTCAAATCCATGCGAAACACATGATTTAGATTAAAATCAATGCGAAGTAGAAGGCTTATCTTCGAATCCATGCGAAACAAATGGTTTGGCTTCAAATACTTGTGATACATTTGATTTAGCTTCAACAGAATGCGAAACAAACGAGGTAGCTTCAAGTCCATGCGAACACATGATTTAGCTTCAAATCAATGCGAGGTGGGAGGCTTATCTTCGAATCCATGCGAAACAAATGGTTTAGCTTCAAATACTTGTGATATACATGACTTAGCTTCAACAGCATGCGAAACAAACGAGTTAGCTTCAAATCCATCCGAAACACATGATTTAGCTTCAAATCAATGCGAATTAGAAGGGTTATCTTCGAATCCATGCGAAACATATGATATAGCTACAAATACTTGTGATATACATGATTTAGCTTCAACAGCTTGCGAAACAAACGAGTTAGCTTCAAATCCATGCGAAACACATGATTTAGATTAAAATCAATGCGAAGTAGAAGGCTTATCTTCGAATCCATGTGAAACAAATGGTTTAGCTTCAAATACTTGTGATATACATGATTTAGCTTTAACAGCATGCGGAACAAACGAGGTAGCTTCAAATCCATGCGAACACATGATTTAGCTTCAAATCAATGCGAAGTAGGAGGCTTATCTTCGAATCCATGCGAAACAAATGATATAGCTTCAAATACTTGTGATATGCATGATTTAGCTTCAACAGCATGCGAAACAAACGAGTTAGCTTCAAATCCATGCGAAACACATGATTTAGCATCTAATCAATGCGAAGTAGAAGGCTGATCTTCGAATCCATGCGAAACAAATGGTTTAGCTTCAAATACTTGTGATACACTTGATTTAGCTTCAACAGCATGCGAAGCAAACGAGTTAGCTTCAAATCCATGCGAACACATGATTTAGCATCAAATCAAAGCGAAGTAGGAGGCTTATCTTCGAATCCATGCGAAACAAATGGTTTAGCTTCAAATACTTGTGATATACATGATTTAGCTTCAACAGCATGCGAAAAAAACGAGCTAGCTTCAAATCCATGCGAAACACATGATTTAGATTAAAATCACTGCGAAGTAGAAGGGTTACCTTCGAATCCATGCGAAACAAATGGTTTAGCCGCAAATACTTGTGATATACATGATTCAGCTTCAACTGCATGCGAAACAAACGAGACAGCTTCAAATCCATGCGGAACACATGATTTAGCTTCAAATCAATGCGAAGTGGAAGGCTTATCTTCGAATCCATGCGAAACGAATAGTTTAGCTTCAAATACTTTTGATATACATGATTCAGCTTCAACTGCCTGCGAAACAAACGAGTTAGCTTCAAATGCATGCGAAACACATGATTTAGCATCTAATCAAAGCGAAGTAGAAGGCTGATTTTCGAATCCATGCGAAGCAAATGGTTTAGCTTCTAATACTTGTGATATACATGATTTAGTTTCAACAGCATGCGAAACAAACGAGTTAGCTTCAAATCCATGCGAAACACATGATTTAGTTTCAAATCAATGCGAAGTAGGAGGCTTATCTTCGAATCCATGCGAAACAAATGGTTTAGCTTCAAATACTTGTGATATGCATGATTTAGCTTCAACAGTATGCGAAACAAACGAGTTAGCTTCAAATCCATGCGAAACACATGATTTAGATTAAAATCAATGCGAAGTAGAAGGTTTATTTTCGAATCCATGCGAAACAAATGGTTTAGCTTCAAATACTTGTGATATACATGATTTAGCTTCAACAGCATGCGAAACAAACGAGCTAGCTTCAAATCCTTGCGAAACACATGATTTAGATTAAAATCACTGCGAAGTAGAAGGGTTACCTTCGAATCCATGCGAAACAAATGGTTTAGCCGCAAATACTTGTGATATACATGACTTAGCTTCAACAGCATGCGAAACAAACGAGTTAGCTTCAAATCCATGCGAAACACATGATTTAGTTTCAAATCAATGCGAAGTAGGAGGCTTATCTTCGAATCCATGCGAAACAAATGGTTTAGCTTCAAATACTTGTGATATGCATGATTTAGCTTCAACAGTATGCGAAACAAACGAGTTAGCTTCAAATCCATGCGAAACACATGATTTAGATTAAAATCAATGCGAAGTAGAAGGCTTATTTTCGAATCCATGCGAAACAAATGGTTTAGCTTCTAATACTTGTGATATACATGATTTAGCTTCAACTGCATGCGAAACAAACGAGATAACTTCAAATCCATACGAAACACATGATTTAGCTTCAAATCAATGCGAAGTGGAAGGCTTATTTTCGAATCCATGCGAACGAAGAGTTTAGCTTCAAATACTTTTGATATACATGATTCAGCTTCAACTGCCTGCGAAACAAACGAGTTAGCTTCAAATCCATGCGAAACACATGAATTAGCATCAAGTCAATGCGAAGTTGATGGCTTAGCTTCAAATCCATGCAAAACGAATGATTTAGCTTCACATACTTGAAAATATAAGTGATATGGCTTCAAATGGATGCGAAACAAACGAGTTAGCTTCAAACCCATGCTAAACACATGATTTAGCATCTAATCAATGCGAAGTAGGAGGCTAATCTTCGAATCCATGCGAAACAAATGATATAGCTTTAAATACTTGTGATATACATGATTTAGTTTCAACAGCATGCGAAACAAACGAGTTAGCTTCAAATCCATGCGAAACACATGATTTAGCATCTAATCAATGCGAAGTAGAAGGCTGTTCTTCGAAGCCATGCGAAACAAATGTTTTAGCTTCAAATACTTGTGATACACTTGATTTAGCTTCAACAGCATGCGAAGCAAACGAGTTAGCTTCAAATCCATGCGAACACATGATTTAGCTTCAAATCAATGCGAAGTAGGAGGCTTATCTTCGAATCCATGCGAAACAAATGTTTTAGCTTCAAATACTTGTGATATACATGATTTAGCTTCAACAGCATGAGAAACGAACGAGTTAGCTTCAAATCCATGCGAAACACATGATTTAGCTTCAAATGAATGCGAAGTAGAAGGGTTACCTTCGAATCCATGCGAAACAAATGGTTTAGCCGCAAATACTTGTGATATACATGACTTAGCTTCAACAGCATGCGAAACGTACGAGTTAGCTTCAAATCCATGCGAAACACATAATTTAGCTTCAAATCAATGCGAATTAGAAGGGTTATCTTCGAATTCATGCGAAACATATGATATAGCTTCAAATACTTGTGATATACATGATTTAGCTTCAACAAATGCTAAACAAACGAGTTAGCTTCAAGTCCAAACGAAAAACATGATTTAGTATCAAGTCAACGCGAAGTTGATGGCTTTGCTTCAAATCCATGCGAAACGAATGATTTAGCTTCACATACTTGTGAATATAAGTGATATAGCTTCAAATTCAGGCGAAACAAACGAGTTAGCTTCAAACCCATGCTAAACGCACGATTTAGCATCTAATCATTGCGAAGTAGAAGGCTAATCTTCGAATCCATGCGAAACAAATGATATAGCTTCAAATACTTGTGATATACATGATTTAGCTTCAACAGCATGCGAAGCAAACGAGTTAGCTTCAAATCCATGCGAACACATGATTTAGCATCAAATCAATGCGAAGTAGGAGGCTTATCTTCCAATCCATGCGAAACAAATGGTTTAGGTTCAAATACTTGTGATATACATGATTTAGCTTCAACAGCATGCGAAACAAACGAGCTAGCTTCAAATCCATGTGAAACACATGATTTAGCTTCAAATCAATGCGAAGTAGAAGGGTTACCATCGCATCCATGCGAAACAAATGGTTTAGCCGCAAATACTTGTGATATACATGACTTAGCTTTAACAGCATGCGAAACAAACGAGGTAGCTTCAAATCCATGCGAACACATGATTTAGCTTCAAATCAATGCGAGGTAGGAGGCTTATCTTCGAATCCATGCGAAACAAATGGTTTAGCTTCAAATACTTGTGATATATATGATTTAGCTTTAACAGCATGCGAAACAAACGAGGTAGCTTCAAATCCATGCGAACACATGATTTAGCTTCAAATCAATGCGAAGTAGGAGGCTTATCTTCGAATCCATGCGAAACATATGATATAGCTTCAAATACTTGTGATATACATGATTTAGCTTCAACAGCTTGCGAAACAAACGAGTTAGCTTCAAATCCATGCGAAACACATGATTTAGATTAAAATCAATGCGAAGTAGAAGGCTTATCTTCGAATCCATGCGAAACAAATGGTTTGGCTTCAAATACTTGTGATACATTTGATTTAGCTTCAACAGAATGCGAAACAAACGAGGTAGCTTCAAGTCCATGCGAACACATGATTTAGCTTCAAATCAATGCGAGGTGGGAGGCTTATCTTCGAATCCATGCGAAACAAATGGTTTAGCTTCAAATACTTGTGATATACATGACTTAGCTTCAACAGCATGCGAAACAAACGAGTTAGCTTCAAATCCATCCGAAACACATGATTTAGCTTCAAATCAATGCGAATTAGAAGGGTTATCTTCGAATCCATGCGAAACATATGATATAGCTACAAATACTTGTGATATACATGATTTAGCTTCAACAGCTTGCGAAACAAACGAGTTAGCTTCAAATCCATGCGAAACACATGATTTAGATTAAAATCAATGCGAAGTAGAAGGCTTATCTTCGAATCCATGTGAAACAAATGGTTTAGCTTCAAATACTTGTGATATACATGATTTAGCTTTAACAGCATGCGGAACAAACGAGGTAGCTTCAAATCCATGCGAACACATGATTTAGCTTCAAATCAATGCGAAGTAGGAGGCTTATCTTCGAATCCATGCGAAACAAATGATATAGCTTCAAATACTTGTGATATGCATGATTTAGCTTCAACAGCATGCGAAACAAACGAGTTAGCTTCAAATCCATGCGAAACACATGATTTAGCATCTAATCAATGCGAAGTAGAAGGCTGATCTTCGAATCCATGCGAAACAAATGGTTTAGCTTCAAATACTTGTGATACACTTGATTTAGCTTCAACAGCATGCGAAGCAAACGAGTTAGCTTCAAATCCATGCGAACACATGATTTAGCATCAAATCAAAGCGAAGTAGGAGGCTTATCTTCGAATCCATGCGAAACAAATGGTTTAGCTTCAAATACTTGTGATATACATGATTTAGCTTCAACAGCATGCGAAACAAACGAGCTAGCTTCAAATCCATGCGAAACACATGATTTAGATTAAAATCACTGCGAAGTAGAAGGGTTACCTTCGAATCCATGCGAAACAAATGGTTTAGCCGCAAATACTTGTGATATACATGATTCAGCTTCAACTGCATGCGAAACAAACGAGACAGCTTCAAATCCATGCGGAACACATGATTTAGATTAAAATCAATGCGAAGTAGAAGGCTTATCTTCGAATCCATGTGAAACAAATGGTTTAGCTTCAAATACTTGTGATATACATGATTTAGCTTTAACAGCATGCGGAACAAACGAGGTAGCTTCAAATCCATGCGAACACATGATTTAGCTTCAAATCAATGCGAAGTAGGAGGCTTATCTTCGAATCCATGCGAAACAAATGATATAGCTTCAAATACTTGTGATATGCATGATTTAGCTTCAACAGCATGCGAAACAAACGAGTTAGCTTCAAATCCATGCGAAACACATGATTTAGCATCTAATCAATGCGAAGTAGAAGGCTGATCTTCGAATCCATGCGAAACAAATGGTTTAGCTTCAAATACTTGTGATACACTTGATTTAGCTTCAACAGCATGCGAAGCAAACGAGTTAGCTTCAAATCCATGCGAACACATGATTTAGCATCAAATCAAAGCGAAGTAGGAGGCTTATCTTCGAATCCATGCGAAACAAATGGTTTAGCTTCAAATACTTGTGATATACATGATTTAGCTTTAACAGCATGCGGAACAAACGAGGTAGCTTCAAATCCATGCGAACACATGATTTAGCTTCAAATCAATGCGAAGTAGGAGGCTTATCTTCGAATCCATGCGAAACAAATGATATAGCTTCAAATACTTGTGATATGCATGATTTAGCTTCAACAGCATGCGAAACAAACGAGTTAGCTTCAAATCCATGCGAAACACATGATTTAGCATCTAATCAATGCGAAGTAGAAGGCTGATCTTCGAATCCATGCGAAACAAATGGTTTAGCTTCAAATACTTGTGATACACTTGATTTAGCTTCAACAGCATGCGAAGCAAACGAGTTAGCTTCAAATCCATGCGAACACATGATTTAGCATCAAATCAAAGCGAAGTAGGAGGCTTATCTTCGAATCCATGCGAAACAAATGGTTTAGCTTCAAATACTTGTGATATACATGATTTAGCTTCAACAGCATGCGAAACAAACGAGCTAGCTTCAAATCCATGCGAAACACATGATTTAGATTAAAATCACTGCGAAGTAGAAGGGTTACCTTCGAATCCATGCGAAACAAATGGTTTAGCCGCAAATACTTGTGATATACATGATTCAGCTTCAACTGCATGCGAAACAAACGAGACAGCTTCAAATCCATGCGGAACACATGATTTAGCTTCAAATCAATGCGAAGTGGAAGGCTTATCTTCGAATCCATGCGAAACGAATAGTTTAGCTTCAAATACTTTTGATATACATGATTCAGCTTCAACTGCCTGCGAAACAAACGAGTTAGCTTCAAATGCATGCGAAACACATGATTTAGCATCTAATCAAAGCGAAGTAGAAGGCTGATTTTCGAATCCATGCGAAGCAAATGGTTTAGCTTCAAATACTTGTGATATGCATGATTTAGCTTCAACAGTATGCGAAACAAACGAGTTAGCTTCAAATCCATGCGAAACACATGATTTAGATTAAAATCAATGCGAAGTAGAAGGTTTATTTTCGAATCCATGCGAAACAAATGGTTTAGCTTCAAATACTTGTGATATACATGATTTAGCTTCAACAGCATGCGAAACAAACGAGCTAGCTTCAAATCCTTGCGAAACACATGATTTAGATTAAAATCACTGCGAAGTAGAAGGGTTACCTTCGAATCCATGCGAAACAAATGGTTTAGCCGCAAATACTTGTGATATACATGACTTAGCTTCAACAGCATGCGAAACAAACGAGTTAGCTTCAAATCCATGCGAAACACATGATTTAGTTTCAAATCAATGCGAAGTAGGAGGCTTATCTTCGAATCCATGCGAAACAAATGGTTTAGCTTCAAATACTTGTGATATGCATGATTTAGCTTCAACAGTATGCGAAACAAACGAGTTAGCTTCAAATCCATGCGAAACACATGATTTAGATTAAAATCAATGCGAAGTAGAAGGCTTATTTTCGAATCCATGCGAAACAAATGGTTTAGCTTCTAATACTTGTGATATACATGATTTAGCTTCAACTGCATGCGAAACAAACGAGATAACTTCAAATCCATACGAAACACATGATTTAGCTTCAAATCAATGCGAAGTGGAAGGCTTATTTTCGAATCCATGCGAACGAAGAGTTTAGCTTCAAATACTTTTGATATACATGATTCAGCTTCAACTGCCTGCGAAACAAACGAGTTAGCTTCAAATCCATGCGAAACACATGAATTAGCATCAAGTCAATGCGAAGTTGATGGCTTAGCTTCAAATCCATGCAAAACGAATGATTTAGCTTCACATACTTGAAAATATAAGTGATATGGCTTCAAATGGATGCGAAACAAACGAGTTAGCTTCAAACCCATGCTAAACACATGATTTAGCATCTAATCAATGCGAAGTAGGAGGCTAATCTTCGAATCCATGCGAAACAAATGATATAGCTTTAAATACTTGTGATATACATGATTTAGTTTCAACAGCATGCGAAACAAACGAGTTAGCTTCAAATCCATGCGAAACACATGATTTAGCATCTAATCAATGCGAAGTAGAAGGCTGTTCTTCGAAGCCATGCGAAACAAATGTTTTAGCTTCAAATACTTGTGATACACTTGATTTAGCTTCAACAGCATGCGAAGCAAACGAGTTAGCTTCAAATCCATGCGAACACATGATTTAGCTTCAAATCAATGCGAAGTAGGAGGCTTATCTTCGAATCCATGCGAAACAAATGGTTTAGCTTCAAATACTTGTGATATACATGATTTAGCTTCAACAGCATGAGAAACGAACGAGTTAGCTTCAAATCCATGCGAAACACATGATTTAGCTTCAAATGAATGCGAAGTAGAAGGGTTACCTTCGAATCCATGCGAAACAAATGGTTTAGCCGCAAATACTTGTGATATACATGACTTAGCTTCAACAGCATGCGAAACGTACGAGTTAGCTTCAAATCCATGCGAAACACATAATTTAGCTTCAAATCAATGCGAATTAGAAGGGTTATCTTCGAATTCATGCGAAACATATGATATAGCTTCAAATACTTGTGATATACATGATTTAGCTTCAACAAATGCTAAACAAACGAGTTAGCTTCAAGTCCAAACGAAAAACATGATTTAGTATCAAGTCAACGCGAAGTTGATGGCTTTGCTTCAAATCCATGCGAAACGAATGATTTAGCTTCACATACTTGTGAATATAAGTGATATAGCTTCAAATTCAGGCGAAACAAACGAGTTAGCTTCAAACCCATGCTAAACGCACGATTTAGCATCTAATCATTGCGAAGTAGAAGGCTAATCTTCGAATCCATGCGAAACAAATGATATAGCTTCAAATACTTGTGATATACATGATTTAGCTTCAACAGCATGCGAAGCAAACGAGTTAGCTTCAAATCCATGCGAACACATGATTTAGCATCAAATCAATGCGAAGTAGGAGGCTTATCTTCCAATCCATGCGAAACAAATGGTTTAGGTTCAAATACTTGTGATATACATGATTTGGCTTCAACAGCATGCGAAACAAACGAGCTAGCTTCAAATCCATGTGAAACACATGATTTAGCTTCAAATCAATGCGAAGTAGAAGGGTTACCATCGCATCCATGCGAAACAAATGGTTTAGCCGCAAATACTTGTGATATACATGACTTAGCTTTAACAGCATGCGAAACAAACGAGGTAGCTTCAAATCCATGCGAACACATGATTTAGCTTCAAATCAATGCGAAGTAGGAGGCTTATCTTCGAATCCATGCGAAACAAATGGTTTAGCTTCAAATACTTGTGATATGCATGATTTAGCTTCAACAGTATGCGAAACAAACTAGTTAGCTTCAAATCCGTGCGAAACGCATGATTTACCATCTAATAAATGCGAAGTAGAAGGCTGATCTTCGAATCCATGCGAAGCAAATGGTTTGGCTTCAAATACTTGTGATACATTTGATTTAGCTTCAACAGAATGCGTAACAAACGAGGTAGCTTCAAGTCCATGCGAACACATGATTTAGCTTCAAATCAATGCGAGGTAGGAGGCTTATCTTCGAATCCATGCGAAACAAATGGTTTAGCTTCAAATACTTGTGATATACATGATTTAGCTTTAACAGCATGCGAAACAAACGAGGTAGCTTCAAATCCATGCGAACACATGATTTAGCTTCAAATCAATGCGAAGTAGGAGGCTTATCTTCGAATCCATGCGAAACGAATAGTTTAGCTTCAAATACTTTTGATATACATGATTCAGCTTCAACTGCCTGCGAAACAAACGAGTTAGCTTCAAATCCATGCGAAACACATGATTTAGCATCTAATCAAAGCGAAGTAGAAGGCTGATTTTCGAATCCATGCGAAGCAAATGGTTTAGCTTCAAATACTTGTGATATACATGATTTAGTTTCAACAGCATGCGACACAAACGAGTTAGCTTCAAATCCATGCGAAACACATGATTTAGTTTCAAATCAATGCGAAGTAGGAGGCTTATCTTCGAATCCATGCGAAACAAATGGTTTAGCTTCAAATACTTGTGATATGCATGATTTAGCTTCAACAGTATGCGAAACAAACGAGTTAGCTTCAAATCCATGCGAAACACATGATGTAGATTAAAATCAATGCGAAGTAGAAGGCTTATTTTCGAATCCATGCGAAACAAATGGTTTAGCTTCTAATACTTGTGATATACATGATTTAGCTTCAACTGCATGCGAAACAAACGAGATAACTTCAAATCCATACGAAACACATGATTTAGCTTCAAATCAATGCGAAGTGTAAGGCTTATCTTCGAATCCATGCGAACGATGAGTTTAGCTTCAAATACTTTTGATATACATGATTCAGCTTCAACTGCCTGCGAAACAAACGAGTTAGCTTCAAATCCATGCGAAACACATGAATTAGCATCAAGTCAATGCGAAGTTGATGGCTTAGCTTCAAATCCATGCAAAACGAATGATTTAGCTTCACATACTGGAAAATATAAGTGATATGGCTTCAAATGCAGGCGAAACAGACGAGTTAGCTTCAAACCCATGCTAAACACATGATTTAGCATCTAATCAATGCGAAGTAGGAGGCTAATCTTCGAATCCATGCGAAACAAATGATATAGCTTCAAATACTTGTGATATACATGATTTAGTTTCAACAGCATGCGAAACAAACGAGTTAGCTTCAAATCCATGCGAAACACATGATTTAGCATCTAATCAATGCGAAGTAGAAGGCTGTTCTTCGAAGCCATGCGAAACAAATGTTTTAGCTTCAAATACTTGTGATACACTTGATTTAGCTTCAACAGCATGCGAAGCAAACGAGTTAGCTTCAAATCCATGCGTACACATGATTTAGTTTCAAATCAATGCGAAGTAGGAGGCTTATCTTCGAATCCATGCGAAACAAATGGTTTAGCTTCAAATACTTGTGATATGCATGATTTAGCTTCAACAGAATGCGAAACAAACGAGTTAGCTTCAAATCCATGCGAAACACATGATTTAGCATCTAATCAATGCGAAGAAGAAGGCTGATCTTCGAAGCCATGCGAAACAAATGTTTTAGCTTCAAATACTTGTGATACACTTGATTTAGCTTCAACAGCATGCGAAGCAAACGAGTTAGCTTCAAATCCATGCGAACACATGATTTAGCTTCAAATCAATGCGAAATAGGAGGCTTATCTTCGAATCCATGCGAATCAAATGGTTTAGCTTCAAATACTTGTGATATACATGATTTAGCTTCAACAGCATGCGAAACAAACGAGTTAGCTTCAAATCGATGCGAAACACATGATTTAGATTAAAATCAATGCGAAGTAGAAGGGTTACCTTCGAATCTTTGCGAAACAAATGGTTTAGCCGCAAATACTTGTGATATACATGATTCAGCTTCAACTGCATGCGAAACAAACGAGTCAGCTTCAAATCCATGCGGAACACATGATTTAGCTTCAAATCAATGCGAAGTGGAAGGCTTATCTTCGAATCCATGCGAAACGAATAGTTTAGCTTCAAATACTTTTGATATACATGATACAGCTTCAACTGCCTGCGAAACAAACGAGTTAGCTTCAAACCCATGCGAAACACATGATTTAGCATCTAATCAATGCGAAGTAGAAGGCTGATCTTCGAATCCATGCGAAGCAAATGGTTTAGCTTCAAATACTTGTGATATACATGATTTAGTTTCAACAGCATGCGAAACAAACGAGTTAGATTCAAATCCATGCGAAACACATGATGTAGCTTCAAATGTATGCGAAGTAGAAGGGTTACCTTCGAATCCATGCGAAACAAATGGTGTAGCCGCAAATACTTGTGACATACATGATTCAGCTTTAACTGCATGCGAAACAAACGAGTTAGCTTCAAATCCATGCGGAACACATGATTTAGCTTCAAATGAATGCGAAGTGGAAGGCTTATCTTCGAAACCATGCGAAACAAATGGTTTAGCTTCAAATACTTGTGATATACATGTTTTAGCTTCAACAGCGTGCGAAGCAAACGAGTTAGCTTCAAATCCATGCGAAACACATGATTTAGCTTCAAATCAATGCGAATTAGTAGGGTTATCTTCGAATCCATGCGAAACATATGATATAGCTTCAAATACTTGTGATATACATGATTTAGCTTCAACAGCATGCGAAACAAACGAGTTAGCTTCAAATCCATGCGAAACACATGATTTAGATTAAAATCAATGCGAAGTAGAAGGCTTATCTTCGAATCCATGCGAAACAAATGGTTTAGCTTCAAATACTTATGATATACATGATTCAGCTTCAACTGCATGCTAAACAATCGAGTTAGCTTCAAATCCATGCGAAACACATGAATTAGCATCACGTCAACGCGAAGTTGATGGCTTAGCTTCAAATCCATGCAAAACGAACGATTTAGCTTCACATACTTGAAAATATAAGTGATATGGCTTCAAATGCAGGCGAAACAAACGAGTTAGCTTCAAACCCATGCTAAACACATGATTTAGCATCTAATCAATGCGAAGTAGGAGGCTTATCTTCGAATCCATGCGAATCAAATGGTTTAGCTTCAAATACTTGTGATATACATGATTTAGCTTCAACAGCATGCGAAACAAACGAGTTAGCTTCAAATCGATGCGAAACACATGATTTAGATTAAAATCAATGCGAAGTAGAAGGGTTACCTTCGAATCTTTGCGAAACAAATGGTTTAGCCGCAAATACTTGTGATATACATGATTCAGCTTCAACTGCATGCGAAACAAACGAGTCAGCTTCAAATCCATGCGGAACACATGATTTAGCTTCAAATCAATGCGAAGTGGAAGGCTTATCTTCGAATCCATGCGAAACGAATAGTTTAGCTTCAAATACTTTTGATATACATGATACAGCTTCAACTGCCTGCGAAACAAACGAGTTAGCTTCAAACCCATGCGAAACACATGATTTAGCATCTAATCAATGCGAAGTAGAAGGCTGATCTTCGAATCCATGCGAAGCAAATGGTTTAGCTTCAAATACTTGTGATATACATGATTTAGTTTCAACAGCATGCGAAACAAACGAGTTAGATTCAAATCCATGCGAAACACATGATTTAGCTTCAAATCAATGCGAAGAAGAAGTGTTATCTTCGAATCCATGCGAAACGAATAGTTTAGCTTCAATTACTTGTGATATACATGATTTAGTTTCAACAGCATGCGAAACAAACGAGTTAGATTCAAATCCATGCGAAACACATGATTTAGCTTCAAATCAATGCGAAGTAGGAGGCTTATCTTCGAATCCATGCGAAACAAATGGTTTAGCTTCAAATACTTGTGATATGCATGATTTAGCTTCAACAGAATGCGAAACAAACGAGTTAGCTTCAAATCCATGCGAAACACATGATTTAGCATCTAATCAATGCGAAGAAGAAGGCTGATCTTCGAAGCCATGCGAAACAAATGTTTTAGCTTCAAATACTTGTGATACACTTGATTTAGCTTCAACAGCATGCGAAGCAAACGAGTTAGCTTCAAATCCATGCGAACACATGATTTAGCTTCAAATCAATGCGAAATAGGAGGCTTATCTTCGAATCCATGCGAATCAAATGGTTTAGCTTCAAATACTTGTGATATACATGATTTAGCTTCAACAGCATGCGAAACAAACGAGTTAGCTTCAAATCGATGCGAAACACATGATTTAGATTAAAATCAATGCGAAGTAGAAGGGTTACCTTCGAATCTTTGCGAAACAAATGGTTTAGCCGCAAATACTTGTGATATACATGATTCAGCTTCAACTGCATGCGAAACAAACGAGTCAGCTTCAAATCCATGCGGAACACATGATTTAGCTTCAAATCAATGCGAAGTGGAAGGCTTATCTTCGAATCCATGCGAAACGAATAGTTTAGCTTCAAATACTTTTGATATACATGATACAGCTTCAACTGCCTGCGAAACAAACGAGTTAGCTTCAAACCCATGCGAAACACATGATTTAGCATCTAATCAATGCGAAGTAGAAGGCTGATCTTCGAATCCATGCGAAGCAAATGGTTTAGCTTCAAATACTTGTGATATACATGATTTAGTTTCAACAGCATGCGAAACAAACGAGTTAGATTCAAATCCATGCGAAACACATGATGTAGCTTCAAATGTATGCGAAGTAGAAGGGTTACCTTCGAATCCATGCGAAACAAATGGTGTAGCCGCAAATACTTGTGACACACATGATTCAGCTTTAACTGCATGCGAAACAAACGAGTTAGCTTCAAATCCATGCGGAACACATGATTTAGCTTCAAATGAATGCGAAGTGGAAGGCTTATCTTCGAAACCATGCGAAACAAATGGTTTAGCTTCAAATACTTGTGATATACATGTTTTAGCTTCAACAGCGTGCGAAGCAAACGAGTTAGCTTCAAATCCATGCGAAACACATGATTTAGCTTCAAATCAATGCGAATTAGTAGGGTTATCTTCGAATCCATGCGAAACATATGATATAGCTTCAAATACTTGTGATATACATGATTTAGCTTCAACAGCATGCGAAACAAACGAGTTAGCTTCAAATCCATGCGAAACACATGATTTAGATTAAAATCAATGCGAAGTAGAAGGCTTATCTTCGAATCCATGCGAAACAAATGGTTTAGCTTCAAATACTTATGATATACATGATTCAGCTTCAACTGCATGCTAAACAATCGAGTTAGCTTCAAATCCATGCGAAACACATGAATTAGCATCACGTCAACGCGAAGTTGATGGCTTAGCTTCAAATCCATGCAAAACGAACGATTTAGCTTCACATACTTGAAAATATAAGTGATATGGCTTCAAATGCAGGCGAAACAAACGAGTTAGCTTCAAACCCATGCTAAACACATGATTTAGCATCTAATCAATGCGAAGTAGGAGGCTTATCTTCGAATCCATGCGAATCAAATGGTTTAGCTTCAAATACTTGTGATATACATGATTTAGCTTCAACAGCATGCGAAACAAACGAGTTGGCTTCAAATCGATGCGAAACACATGATTTAGATTAAAATCAATGCGAAGTAGAAGGGTTACCTTCGAATCTTTGCGAAACAAATGGTTTAGCCGCAAATACTTGTGATATACATGATTCAGCTTCAACTGCATGCGAAACAAACGAGTCAGCTTCAAATCCATGCGGAACACATGATTTAGCTTCAAATCAATGCGAAGTGGAAGGCTTATCTTCGAATCCATGCGAAACGAATAGTTTAGCTTCAAATACTTTTGATATACATGATACAGCTTCAACTGCCTGCGAAACAAACGAGTTAGCTTCAAACCCATGCGAAACACATGATTTAGCATCTAATCAATGCGAAGTAGAAGGCTGATCTTCGAATCCATGCGAAGCAAATGGTTTAGCTTCAAATACTTGTGATATACATGATTTAGTTTCAACAGCATGCGAAACAAACGAGTTAGATTCAAATCCATGCGAAACACATGATTTAGCTTCAAATCAATGCGAAGAAGAAGTGTTATCTTCGAATCCATGCGAAACGAATAGTTTAGCTTCAATTACTTGTGATATACATGATTTAGTTTCAACAGCATGCGAAACAAACGAGTTAGATTCAAATCCATGCGAAACACATGATTTAGCTTCAAATCAATGCGAAGTAGAAGGTTTATCTACGAATCCATGCGAAACAAATGGATTAGCTTCATATACTTGTGATATACATGATTTAGCTTCAACAGCATGCGAAATAAACGAGTTAACTTCAAATCCATGCGAAACACATGATTTAGCTTCAAATCAATGCGAATTAGAAGGTTGATCTTCGAATCCACGCGAAACAAATGGTTTAGCTTCAAATACTTGTGATACACTTCATTTAGCTTCAACAGCATGCGAAGCAAACGAGTTAGCTTCAAATCCATGCGAAACACATGATTTAGCCTCAAATCAATGCCAATTAGAAGGGTTATCTTGGAATCCATGCGAAACAAATGGTTTAGCTTCAAATACTTGTGATATACATGATTTAGCTTCAACAGCATGCGAAACAAACGAGTTAACTTCAAGTCCAAGCGAAAGACATGATTTATCATCAAGTCAACGCGAAGTTGACGGCTTAGCTTCAAATCCATGCGAAACGAATGATTTAGCTTCACATACTTGAGAACATATGTGATATAGCTTCAAATGCAGGCGAAACGAACGAGTTAGCTTCAAACCCATGCGAAACACATGATTTAGCATCTAATCAATGCGAAGTAGAAGGCTGATCTTCGAATCCATGCGAAGCAAATGGTTTGTCTTCAAATACTTGTGATACACTTGATTTAGCTTCAACAGAATGCGAAACAAACGAGGTAGCTTCAAGTCCATGCGAACACATGATTTAGCTTCAAATCAATGCGAGGTAGGAGGCTTATCTGCGAATCCATGCGAAACAAATGGTTTAGCTTCAAATACTTGTGATATACATGACTTAGCTTCAACAGCATGCGAAACAAACGAGTTAGATTCAAATCCATGCGAAACACATGATTTAGCTTCTAATCAATGCGAAGTAGAAGGCTGATCTTCGAATCCATGCGAAACGAATGATTTAGCTTCACATACTTGAGAATATAAGTGATATAGCTTCAAATGCAGGCGAAACAAACGAGTTAGCTTCAAACCCATGCGAAACACATGATTTAGCTTCAAATCAATGCGATGTGGAAGGCTGATCTTCGAATCCATGCGAAGTAAATTGTTTAGCTTCAAATACTTGTGATACACTTGATTTAGCTTCAACAGCATGCGAAACAAACGAGTTAGCTTCAAACCCATGCGAAACACATGATTTAGCATCTAATCAATGCGAAGTAGAAGGCTGATCTTCGAATCCATGCGAAACGAATGATTTAGCTTCACATACTTGAGAATATAAGTGATATAGCTTCAAATGCAGGCGAAACAAACGAGTTAGCTTCAAACCCATGCGAAACACATGATTTAGCATCTAATCAATGCGAAGTAGAAGGCTGATCTTCGAATCCATGCGAAGGAAATAGTTTAGCTTCAAATACTTATGATATACATGATTTAGTTTCAACAGCATGCGAAACAAACGAGTTAGATTCAAATCCATGCGAAACACATGATTTAGCTTCAAATCAATGCGAAGTAGAAGGGTTACCTTCGAATCCATGCGAAACAAATGGTTTAGCTTCAAATACTTGTGATATGCATGACTTAGCTTTAACAGCATGCGAAACAAACGAGGTAGCTTCAAATCCATGCGAACACATGATTTAGCTTCAGATCAATGCGAAGTAGAAAGCTTAGCTTCAAATCCATGGGAATCAAATGGTTTAGCTTCAAATACTTGTGATATACATGATTTAGCTTCAACTGCTAGCGAAAAAACGAATTAGCTTCAAATCCAAGCGAAACACATGATTTAGCCTCAAATCAATGCGAAGTAGAAGGCTTAGCTAAGAATAAATGCGAAACAAATGGTTTAGCTTCAAATACTTGTGATATACATGATTTAGCTTCAACAACATGCGAAACAAACGAGTTAGCTTCAAGTCCAAGCAAAAACATGATTTAGCATCAAGTCAACGTGAAGTTGATGGCTTAGCTTCAAATCCATGCGAAACGAATGATTTAGGTTCACATACTTGTGAATATAAGTGATATAGCTTCAAATGTAGGCGAAACAAACGAGTTAGCTTCAAACCCATGCGAAACACATGATTTAGCTTCTAATCAATGAGAAGTAGAAGGCTGATCTTCGTATCCATGCGAAACAAATGGATTAGCTTCATATACTTGTGATATACATGATTTAGCCTCAACAGCATGCGAAATAAACGAGTTAGATTCAAATCAATTCGAAGTATAATGGTTATCTTCGAATCCATGCGAAACAAATGGTTTAGCTGCAAATACTTGTGATATACATGATTTAGCTTCAACAGCATGCGAAATAAACGAGTTAGATTCAAATCCATGCGAAACACATGATTTAGCTTCAAATCAATGCGAAGTAGAAGGGTTATCTTCGTATCGATGCGAAACAAATGGTTTAGCTGCAAATACTTTTGATGTACATGATTCAGCTTCAACTGCATGCGAAACAAACGAGTTAGCTTCAAATCCATGCAAAACACATGATTTAGATTAAAATCAATGCGAAGTAGAAGGCTTATCTTCGAATCCATACGAAACAAATGGTTTAGCTTCAAATACTTGTGATATACATGATTTAGCTTCAACTGCATGCGAAACAAACGTGTTAGCTTAAAATCCATGCGGAACACATGATTTAGCTTCAAATCAATGCGAAGTAGAAGGCTGATCTTCGAATCCATGCGAAGCAAATTGTTTAGCTTCAAATACTTGTGATACACTTGATTTAGCTTCAACAGCATGCGAAACAAACGAGTTAGATTCACATCCATGCAAAACACATGATTTAGCTACAAATCAATGCGAAACAGATGGATTATCTTCGAATCCATGCGAAACAAATGGTTTAACTTCAAATACTTGTGATATACATGATTTAGCTTCAACAGCATGCGAAGCAAACGGTTTATCTTCAAATCCAAGCGAAACACATGATTTATCATCAAACAAATGCTAAGTAGAAAGCTTAGCTTCAAATCCATGGGAATCAAATGGTTTAGCTTCAAATACTTGTGATATACATGATTTAGCTTCAACTGCTAGCGAAAAAACGAATTAGCTTCAAATCCAAGCGAAACACATGATTTAGCCTCAAATCAATGCGAAGTAGAAGGCTTAGCTAAGAATAAATGCGAAACAAATGGTTTAGCTTCAAATACTTGTGATATACATGATTTAGCTTCAACAACATGCGAAACAAACGAGTTAGCTTCAAGTCCAAGCAAAAACATGATTTAGCATCAAGTCAACGTGAAGTTGATGGCTTAGCTTCAAATCCATGCGAAACGAATGATTTAGGTTCACATACTTGTGAATATAAGTGATATAGCTTCAAATGTAGGCGAAACAAACGAGTTAGCTTCAAACCCATGCGAAACACATGATTTAGCTTCTAATCAATGAGAAGTAGAAGGCTGATCTTCGTATCCATGCGAAACAAATGGATTAGCTTCATATACTTGTGATATACATGATTTAGCCTCAACAGCATGCGAAATAAACGAGTTAGATTCAAATCAATTCGAAGTATAATGGTTATCTTCGAATCCATGCGAAACAAATGGTTTAGCTGCAAATACTTGTGATATACATGATTTAGCTTCAACAGCATGCGAAATAAACGAGTTAGATTCAAATCCATGCGAAACACATGATTTAGCTTCAAATCAATGCGAAGTAGAATGGTTATCTTCGTATCGATGCGAAACAAATGGTTTAGCTGCAAATACTTGTGATGTACATGATTCAGCTTCAACTGCATGCGAAACAAACGAGTTAGCTTCAAATCCATGCGAAACACATGATTTAGATTAAAATCAATGCGAAGTAGAAGGCTTATCTTCGAATCCATGCGAAACAAATGGTTTAGCTTCAAATACTTGTGATATACATGATTTAGCTTCAACTGCATGCGAAACAAACGTGTTAGCTTAAAATCCATGCGGAACACATGATTTAGCCTCAAATCAATGCGAAGTAGAAGGCTGATCTTCGAATCCATGCGAAGCAAATTGTTTAGCTTCAAATACTTGTGATACACTTGATTTAGCTTCAACAGCATGCGAAACAAACGCGTTAGATTCACATCCATGCAAAACACATGATTTAGCTTCAAATCAATGCGAAACAGATGGATTATCTTCGAATCCATGCGAAACAAATGGTTTAACTTCAAATACTTGTGATATACATGATTTAGCTTCAACAGCATGCGAAGCAAACGATTTATCTTCAAATCCAAGCGAAACACATGATTTATCTTCAAATCAATGCTAAGTAGAAAGCTTAGCTTCAAATCCATGGGAATCAAATGGTTTAGCTTCAAATACTTGTGATATACATGATTTAGCTTCAACTGCTAGCGAAAAAACGAATTAGCTTCAAATCCAAGCGAAACACATGATTTAGCCTCAAATCAATGCGAAGTAGAAGGCTTAGCTTCGAATAAATGCGAAACAAATGGTTTAGCTTCAAATACTTGTGATATACATGATTTAGCTTCAACAACATGCGAAACAAACGAGTTAGCTTCAAGTCCAAGCAAAAACATGATTTAGCATCAAGTCAACATGAAGTTGATGGCTTAGCTTCAAATCCATGCGAAACGAATGATTTAGGTTCACATACTTGTGAATATAAGTGATATAGCTTCAAATGTAGGCGAAACAAACGAGTTAGCTTCAAACCCATGCGAAACACATGATTTAGCTTCTAATCAATGAGAAGTAGAAGGCTGATCTTCGTATCCATGCGAAACAAATGGATTAGCTTCATATACTTGTGATATACATGATTTAGCCTCAACAGCATGCGAAATAAACGAGTTAGATTCAAATCAATTCGAAGTATAATGGTTATCTTCGAATCCATGCGAAACAAATGGTTTAGCTGCAAATACTTGTGATATACATGATTTAGCTTCAACTGCATGCGAAACAAACGAGTTAACTTCAAATCCATGCGAAACACATGATTTAGCCTCAAATCAATGCGAAGTAGAAGGCTTAGCTTCTAATAAATGCGAAACAAATGGTTTAGCTTCAAATACTTGTGATATACATGATTTAGCTTCAACTGCATGCGAAACAAACGAGTTAGCTGCTAATCCATGCGAAACACATGATTTAGATTAAAATCAATGCGAAGTAGAAGGCTTATTTTCGAATCCATGCGAAACAAATGGTTTAGCTTCAAATAATTGTGATATACATGATTTAGCTTCAACTGCATGCGAAACAAACGAGTTAGCTTATAATCCATGCGGAACACATGATTTAGCTTCAAATCAATGCGAAGTAGAAAGCTGATCTTCGAATCCATGCGAAGCAAATGGTTTAGCTTCAAATACTTTTGATACACTTGATTTAGCTTCAACAGCATGCGAAACAAACGAGTTAGCTTCAAATCCATGCGAAACACATGATTTAGCATCAAATCAATGCGATGTGGAAGGCTTATCTTCGAATCCATGCGAAACAAATGGTTTAGATTCAAATAATTGTGATATACATGATTTAGCTTCAACTGCATGCGAAACAAACGAGTTAGCTTAAAATCCATGCGGAACACATGATTTAGCTTCAAATCAATGCGAAGTAGAAAGCTGATCTTCGAATCCATGCGAAGCAAATTGTTTAGCTTCAAATACTTTTGATACACTTGATTTAGCTTCAACAGCATGCGAAACAAACGAGTTAGCTTCAAATCCATGCGAAACTCATGATTTAGCATCAAGTCAATGCGATGTGGAAGGCTTATCTTCGAATCCATGCGAAACGAATAGTTTAGCTTCAAATACTTGTGATATACATGATTCAGCTTCAACTGCATGCGAAACAAACGAGTTAGCTTTAAATCCATGCGAAACACATGATTTAGATTAAAATCAATGCGAAGTAGAAGGCTTATCTTCGAATCCATGCGAAACAAATGGTTTAGCTTCAAATGCTTGTGATATACATGATATAGCTACAACTGCATGCGAAAAAAACGAGTTAGCTTCAAAACCAAGCGAAACACATGATTTAGCCTCAAATCAATGGGAACTAGAAGGCTTAGCTTCGAATAAATGCGAAGCAAATTCTTTAACTTCAAATACTTGTGATATACATGATTTAGCTTCAACAGCATGCGAAGCAAACGATTTATCTTCAAATCCAAGCGAAACACATGATTTATCTTCAAATCAATGCTAAGTAGAAAGCTTAGCTTCAAATCCATGGGAATCAAATGGTTTAGCTTCAAATACTTGTGATATACATAATTCAGCTTCAACTGCATGCGAAACAAACGTGTTAGCTTCAAATCCATGCGAAACACATGATTTAGATTAAAATCAATGCGAAGTAGAAGGCTTATCTTCGAATCCATGCGAAACAAATGGTTTAGCTTCAAATACTTGTGAAATACATGATTTAGCTTCAACTGCATGCGAAACAAACGAGTTAGATTCAAATCCATGCGAAACACATGATTTAGCATCAAATCAATGCTAAGTAGAAGGCTGATCTTCGAATCCATGCGTAACAAATGGTTTAACTTCAAATACTTGTGATATACATGATTTAGCTTCAACAGCATACGAAACAAACCAGTTAGCTTCAAATCCATACGATACACATGATTTAGCTTCAAATCAATGCGAATTAGAAGGGTTGTCTTGGAATCCATGTGAAACGTATGATATAGCTTCAAATACTTGTGATATACATGATTTAGCTTCAACAGCATGCGAGAAAAACGAGTTAGCTTCAAAACCAAGCGAAACACATGATTTAGCCTCAAATCAATGCGAAGTAGAAGGCTTAGCTTCGAATAAATGCGAAACAAATGGTTTAGCTTCAAATACTTGTGATATATATGATTTAGCTTCAACAGCATGCGAAACGAACGAGATAGCTTCAAATCCATGCGAAACACATGATTTAGCTTCAAATCAATGCGAAGTAGGAGGCTTACCTTCGATCCTATGCGATACAAATGGTTTAGCTTCAAATACTTGTGATATACATGATTTAGCTTCAACAGCATGCGAAACAAACGAGTTATCTTCAAATCCATGCGAAACACATGATTTAGCATCAAATCAATGCGAAGTAGAAGGCTGATCTTCGAATCCATGCGTAACAAATGGTTTAGCTGCAAATACTTGTGATATACATGATTTAGCTTCAACTGCATGCGAAACAAACGAGTTAGCTGCTAATCCATGCGAAACACGTGATTTAGATTAAAATCAATGCGAAGTAGAAGGCTTAGCTAAGAATAAATGCGAAACAAATGGTTTAGCTTCAAATACTTGTGATATACATGATTTAGCTTCAACAACATGCGAAACAAACGAGTTAGCTTCAAGTCCAAGCAAAAACATGATTTAGCATCAAGTCAACGTGAAGTTGATGGCTTAGCTTCAAATCCATGCGAAACGAATGATTTAGGTTCACATACTTGTGAATATAAGTGATATAGCTTCAAATGTAGGCGAAACAAACGAGTTAGCTTCAAACCCATGCGAAACACATGATTTAGCTTCTAATCAATGAGAAGTAGAAGGCTGATCTTCGTATCCATGCGAAACAAATGGATTAGCTTCATATACTTGTGATATACATGATTTAGCCTCAACAGCATGCGAAATAAACGAGTTAGATTCAAATCAATTCGAAGTATAATGGTTATCTTCGAATCCATGCGAAACAAATGGTTTAGCTGCAAATACTTGTGATATACATGATTTAGCTTCAACAGCATGCGAAATAAACGAGTTAGATTCAAATCCATGCGAAACACATGATTTAGCTTCAAATCAATGCGAAGTAGAATGGTTATCTTCGTATAGATGCGAAACAAATGGTTTAGCTGCAAATACTTGTGATGTACATGATTCAGCTTCAACTGCATGCGAAACAAACGAGTTAGCTTCAAATCCATGCGAAACACATGATTTAGATTAAAATCAATGCGAAGTAGAAGGCTTATCTTCGAATCCATGCGAAACAAATGGTTTAGCTTCAAATACTTGTGATATACATGATTTAGTTTCAACAGCATGCGAAACAAACGAGTTAGCTTCAAATCCATGCGAAACACATGATTTAGCATCTAATCAATGCGAAGTAGAAGGCTGTTCTTCGAAGCCATGCGAAACAAATGTTTTAGCTTCAAATATTTGTGATACACTTGATTTAGCTTCAACAGCATGCGAAGCAAACGAGTTAGCTTCAAATCCATGCGTACACATGATTTAGTTTCAAATCAATGCGAAGTAGGAGGCTTATCTTCGAATCCATGCGAAACAAATGGTTTAGCTTCAAATACTTGTGATATGCATGATTTAGCTTCAACAGAATGCGAAACAAACGAGTTAGCTTCAAATCCATGCGAAACACATGATTTAGCATCTAATCAATGCGAAGAAGAAGGCTGATCTTCGAAGCCATGCGAAACAAATGTTTTAGCTTCAAATACTTGTGATACACTTGATTTAGCTTCAACAGCATGCGAAGCAAACGAGTTAGCTTCAAATCCATGCGAACACATGATTTAGCTTCAAATCAATGCGAAATAGGAGGCTTATCTTCGAATCCATGCTAATCAAATGGTTTAGCTTCAAATACTTGTGATATACATGATTTAGCTTCAACAGCATGCGAAACAAACGAGTTAGCTTCAAATCGATGCGAAACACATGATTTAGATTAAAATCAATGCGAAGTAGAAGGGTTACCTTCGAATCTTTGCGAAACGAATAGTTTAGCTTCAAATACTTTTGATATACATGATACAGCTTCAACTGCCTGCGAAACAAACGAGTTAGCTTCAAACCCATGCGAAACACATGATTTAGCATCTAATCAATGCGAAGTAGAAGGCTGATCTTCGAATCCATGCGAAGCAAATGGTTTAGCTTCAAATACTTGTGATATACACGATTTAGCTTCAACACTATGCGAAACAAACGAGTTAGCTTCAAATCCATGCGAAACACATGATTTAGATTAAAATCAATGCGAAGTAGAAGGGTTACCTTCGAATCCATGCGAAACAAATGGTTTAGCCGCAAATACTTGTGATATACATGATTCAGCTTCAACTGCATGCGAAACAAACGAGTCAGCTTCAAATCCATGCGGAACACATGATTCAGCTTCAAATCAATGCGAAGTGGAAGGCTTATCTTCTAATCCATGCGAAACGAATAGTTTAGCTTCAAATACTTTTGATATACATGATTCAGCTTCAACTGCCTGCGACACAAACGAGTTAGCTTCAAAACCATGCGAAACACATGAATAAGCATCAAGTCAACGCGAAGTTGATGGCGTAGCTTCAAATCCATGCAAAACGAATGATTTAGCTTCACATACTTGAAAATATAAGTGATATGGCTTCAAATGCAGGCGAAACAAACGAGTTAGCTTCAAACCCATGCGAAGCACATGATTTAGCATCAAATCAATGCGAAGTAGAAGGCTGATCTTCGAATCCATGCGAAGCAAATGGTTTAGCTTCAAATACTTGTGATATACATGATTTAGTTTCAAGAGCATGCGAAACATACGAGTTAGATTCAAATCCATGCGGAACACATGATTCAGCTTCAAATCAATGCGAAGTGGAAGGCTTATCTTCTAATCCATGCGAAACGAATAGTTTAGCTTCAAATACTTGTGATATACATGATTCAGCTTCAACTGCATGCGAAACAAACGAGTCAGCTTCAAATCCATGCGGAACACATGATTTAGCTTCAAATCAATGCGAAGCAGGAGGCTTATCTTCGAATCCATGCGAAACAAATGGTTTAGCTTCAAATACTTGTTATATACATGATTTAGCTTCTACAGCATGCGAAACAAACGAGTTAGCTTCAAATCCATGCAAAACACATGATTTAGATTAAAATCAATGCGAAGTAGAAGGGTTACCTTCGAATCCATGCGAAACAAATGGTTTAGCCGCAAATACTTGTGACATACATGATTCAGCTTCAACTGCCTGCGAAACAAACGAGTTAGCTTCAAATCCATGCGAAACGCATGATTTACCATCTAATAAATGCGAAGTAGAAGGCTGATCTTCGAATCCATGCGAAGCAAATGGTTTGGCTTCAAATACTTATGATACACTTGATTTAGCTTCAACTGCACGCGAAACAAACGAGGTAGCTTCAAGTCCATGCGAACACATGATCTAGGTACAAATCAATGCGAGGTAGGAGGCTTATCTTCGAATCCATGCGAAGCAAATGGTTTAGCTTCAAATACTTGTGATATACATGATTTAGTTTCAACAGCATGCGAAACAAACGAGTTAGATTCAAATCCATGCGAAACACATGATGTAGCTTCAAATGTATGCGAAGTAGAAGGGTTACCTTCGAATCCATGCGAAACAAATGGTGTAGCCGCAAATACTTGTGACATACATGATTCAGCTTTAACTGCATGCGAAACAAACGAGTTAGCTTCAAATCCATGCGGAACACATGATTTAGCTTCAAATGAATGCGAAGTGGAAGGCTTATCTTCGAAACCATGCGAAACAAATGGTTTAGCTTCAAATACTTGTGATATACATGTTTTAGCTTCAACAGCGTGCGAAGCAAACGAGTTAGCTTCAAATCCATGCGAAACACATGATTTAGCTTCAAATCAATGCGAATTAGTAGGGTTATCTTCGAATCCATGCGAAACATATGATATAGCTTCAAATACTTGTGATATACATGATTTAGCTTCAACAGCATGCGAAACAAACGAGTTAGCTTCAAATCCATGCGAAACACATGATTTAGATTAAAATCAATGCGAAGTAGAAGGCTTATCTTCGAATCCATGCGAAACAAATGGTTTAGCTTCAAATACTTATGATATACATGATTCAGCTTCAACTGCTCGCTAAACAATCGAGTTAGCTTCAAATCCATGCGAAACACATGAATTAGCATCACGTCAACGCGAAGTTGATGGCTTAGCTTCAAATCCATGCAAAACGAACGATTTAGCTTCACATACTTGAAAATATAAGTGATATGGCTTCAAATGCAGGCGAAACAAACGAGTTAGCTTCAAACCCATGCTAAACACATGATTTAGCATCTAATCAATGCGAAGTAGGAGGCTTATCTTCGAATCCATGCGAAACGAATGATTTAGCTTCACATACTTGAGAATATAAGTGATATAGCTTCAAATGCAGGCGAAACAAACGAGTTAGCTTCAAACCCATGCGAAACACATGATTTAGCTTCAAATCAATGCGATGTGGAAGGCTGATCTTCGAATCCATGCGAAGTAAATTGTTTAGCTTCAAATACTTGTGATACACTTGATTTAGCTTCAACAGCATGCGAAACAAACGAGTTAGCTTCAAACCCATGCGAAACACATGATTTAGCATCTAATCAATGCGAAGTAGAAGGCTGATCTTCGAATCCATGCGAAACAAATGGTTTAGCTTCAAATACTTGTGATATGCATGACTTAGCTTTAACAGCATGCGAAACAAACGAGGTAGCTTCAAATCCATGCGAACACATGATTTAGCTTCAGATCAATGCGAAGTAGAAAGCTTAGCTTCAAATCCATGGGAATCAAATGGTTTAGCTTCAAATACTTGTGATATACATGATTTAGCTTCAACTGCTAGCGAAAAAACGAATTAGCTTCAAATCCAAGCGAAACACATGATTTAGCCTCAAATCAATGCGAAGTAGAAGGCTTAGCTAAGAATAAATGCGAAACAAATGGTTTAGCTTCAAATACTTGTGATATACATGATTTAGCTTCAACAACATGCGAAACAAACGAGTTAGCTTCAAGTCCAAGCAAAAACATGATTTAGCATCAAGTCAACGTGAAGTTGATGGCTTAGCTTCAAATCCATGCGAAACGAATGATTTAGGTTCACATACTTGTGAATATAAGTGATATAGCTTCAAATGTAGGCGAAACAAACGAGTTAGCTTCAAACCCATGCGAAACACATGATTTAGCTTCTAATCAATGAGAAGTAGAAGGCTGATCTTCGTATCCATGCGAAACAAATGGATTAGCTTCATATACTTGTGATATACATGATTTAGCCTCAACAGCATGCGAAATAAACGAGTTAGATTCAAATCAATTCGAAGTATAATGGTTATCTTCGAATCCATGCGAAACAAATGGTTTAGCTGCAAATACTTGTGATATACATGATTTAGCTTCAACAGCATGCGAAATAAACGAGTTAGATTCAAATCCATGCGAAACACATGATTTAGCTTCAAATCAATGCGAAGTAGAAGGGTTATCTTCGTATCGATGCGAAACAAATGGTTTAGCTGCAAATACTTGTGATGTACATGATTCAGCTTCAACTGCATGCGAAACAAACGAGTTAGCTTCAAATCCATGCAAAACACATGATTTAGATTAAAATCAATGCGAAGTAGAAGGCTTATCTTCGAATCCATACGAAACAAATGGTTTAGCTTCAAATACTTGTGATATACATGATTTAGCTTCAACTGCATGCGAAACAAACGTGTTAGCTTAAAATCCATGCGGAACACATGATTTAGCTTCAAATCAATGCGAAGTAGAAGGCTGATCTTCGAATCCATGCGAAGCAAATGTTTTAGCTTCAAATACTTGTGATACACTTGATTTAGCTTCAACAGCATGCGAAGCAAACGAGTTAGCTTCAAATCCATGCGTACACATGATTTAGTTTCAAATCAATGCGAAGTAGGAGGCTTATCTTCGAATCCATGCGAAACAAATGGTTTAGCTTCAAATACTTGTGATATGCATGATTTAGCTTCAACAGAATGCGAAACAAACGAGTTAGCTTCAAATCCATGCGAAACACATGATTTAGCATCTAATCAATGCGAAGAAGAAGGCTGATCTTCGAAGCCATGCGAAACAAATGTTTTAGCTTCAAATACTTGTGATACACTTGATTTAGCTTCAACAGCATGCGAAGCAAACGAGTTAGCTTCAAATCCATGCGAACACATGATTTAGCTTCAAATCAATGCGAAATAGGAGGCTTATCTTCGAATCCATGCGAATCAAATGGTTTAGCTTCAAATACTTGTGATATACATGATTTAGCTTCAACAGCATGCGAAACAAACGAGTTAGCTTCAAATCGATGCGAAACACATGATTTAGATTAAAATCAATGCGAAGTAGAAGGGTTACCTTCGAATCTTTGCGAAACGAATAGTTTAGCTTCAAATACTTTTGATATACATGATACAGCTTCAACTGCCTGCGAAACAAACGAGTTAGCTTCAAACCCATGCGAAACACATGATTTAGCATCTAATCAATGCGAAGTAGAAGGCTTATCTTCGAATCCATGCGAAACAAATGGTTTAGCTTCAAATACTTGTGATATACATGATTTAGTTTCAACAGCATGCGAAACAAACGAGTTAGCTTCAAATCCATGCGAAACACATGATTTAGCATCTAATCAATGCGAAGTAGAAGGCTGTTCTTCGAAGCCATGCGAAACAAATGTTTTAGCTTCAAATACTTGTGATACACTTGATTTAGCTTCAACAGCATGCGAAGCAAACGAGTTAGCTTCAAATCCATGCGTACACATGATTTAGTTTCAAATCAATGCGAAGTAGGAGGCTTATCTTCGAATCCATGCGAAACAAATGGTTTAGCTTCAAATACTTGTGATATGCATGATTTAGCTTCAACAGAATGCGAAACAAACGAGTTAGCTTCAAATCCATGCGAAACACATGATTTAGCATCTAATCAATGCGAAGAAGAAGGCTGATCTTCGAAGCCATGCGAAACAAATGTTTTAGCTTCAAATACTTGTGATACACTTGATTTAGCTTCAACAGCATGCGAAGCAAACGAGTTAGCTTCAAATCCATGCGAAACACATGATTTAGCATCTAATCAATGCGAAGTAGAAGGCTGTTCTTCGAAGCCATGCGAAACAAATGTTTTAGCTTCAAATACTTGTGATACACTTGATTTAGCTTCAACAGCATGCGAAGCAAACGAGTTAGCTTCAAATCCATGCGTACACATGATTTAGTTTCAAATCAATGCGAAGTAGGAGGCTTATCTTCGAATCCATGCGAAACAAATGGTTTAGCTTCAAATACTTGTGATATGCATGATTTAGCTTCAACAGAATGCGAAACAAACGAGTTAGCTTCAAATCCATGCGAAACACATGATTTAGCATCTAATCAATGCGAAGAAGAAGGCTGATCTTCGAAGCCATGCGAAACAAATGTTTTAGCTTCAAATACTTGTGATACACTTGATTTAGCTTCAACAGCATGCGAAGCAAACGAGTTAGCTTCAAATCCATGCGAACACATGATTTAGCTTCAAATCAATGCGAAATAGGAGGCTTATCTTCGAATCCATGCGAATCAAATGGTTTAGCTTCAAATACTTGTGATATACATGATTTAGCTTCAACAGCATGCGAAACAAACGAGTTAGCTTCAAATCGATGCGAAACACATGATTTAGATTAAAATCAATGCGAAGTAGAAGGGTTACCTTCGAATCTTTGCGAAACGAATAGTTTAGCTTCAAATACTTTTGATATACATGATACAGCTTCAACTGCCTGCGAAACAAACGAGTTAGCTTCAAACCCATGCGAAACACATGATTTAGCATCTAATCAATGCGAAGTAGAAGGCTGATCTTCGAATCCATGCGAAGCAAATGGTTTAGCTTCAAATACTTGTGATATACATGATTTAGTTTCAACAGCATGCGAAACAAACGAGTTAGCTTCAAATCCATGCGAACACCTGATTTAGCTTCAAATCAATGCGAAGTAGGAGGCTTATCTTCGAATCCATGCGAAACAAATGGTTTAGCTTCAAATACTTGTGATATACACGATTTAGCTTCAACACTATGCGAAACAAACGAGTTAGCTTCAAATCCATGCGAAACACATGATTTAGATTAAAATCAATGCGAAGTAGAAGGGTTACCTTCGAATCCATGCGAAACAAATGGTTTAGCCGCAAATACTTGTGATATACATGATTCAGCTTCAACTGCATGCGAAACAAACGAGTCAGCTTCAAATCCATGCGGAACACATGATTCAGCTTCAAATCAATGCGAAGTGGAAGGCTTATCTTCTAATCCATGCGAAACGAATAGTTTAGCTTCAAATACTTTTGATATACATGATTCAGCTTCAACTGCCTGCGACACAAACGAGTTAGCTTCAAAACCATGCGAAACACATGAATAAGCATCAAGTCAACGCGAAGTTGATGGCGTAGCTTCAAATCCATGCAAAACGAATGATTTAGCTTCACATACTTGAAAATATAAGTGATATGGCTTCAAATGCAGGCGAAACAAACGAGTTAGCTTCAAACCCATGCGAAGCACATGATTTAGCATCAAATCAATGCGAAGTAGAAGGCTGATCTTCGAATCCATGCGAAGCAAGTGGTTTAGCTTCAAATACTTGTGATATACATGATTTAGTTTCAAGAGCATGCGAAACATACGAGTTAGATTCAAATCCATGCGGAACACATGATTCAGCTTCAAATCAATGCGAAGTGGAAGGCTTATCTTCTAATCCATGCGAAACGAATAGTTTAGCTTCAAATACTTGTGATATACATGATTCAGCTTCAACTGCATGCGAAACAAACGAGTCAGCTTCAAATCCATGCGGAACACATGATTTAGCTTCAAATCAATGCGAAGCAGGAGGCTTATCTTCGAATCCATGCGAAACAAATGGTTTAGCTTCAAATACTTGTTATATACATGATTTAGCTTCTACAGCATGCGAAACAAACGAGTTAGCTTCAAATCCATGCAAAACACATGATTTAGTTTAAAATCAATGCGAAGTAGAAGGGTTACCTTCGAATCCATGCGAAACAAATGGTTTAGCCGCAAATACTTGTGACATACATGATTCAGCTTCAACTGCCTGCGAAACAAACGAGTTAGCTTCAAATCCATGCGAAACGCATGATTTACCATCTAATAAATGCGAAGTAGAAGGCTGATCTTCGAATCCATGCGAAGCAAATGGTTTGGCTTCAAATACTTATGATACACTTGATTTAGCTTCAACTGCACGCGAAACAAACGAGGTAGCTTCAAGTCCATGCGAACACATGATCTAGGTACAAATCAATGCGAGGTAGGAGGCTTATCTTCGAATCCATGCGAAGCAAATGGTTTAGCTTCAAATACTTTTGATATACATGATTTAGTTTCAACAGCATGCGAAACAAACGAGTTAGATTCAAATCCATGCGAAACACATGATGTAGCTTCAAATGTATGCGAAGTAGAAGGGTTACCTTCGAATCCATGCGAAACAAATGGTGTAGCCGCAAATACTTGTGACATACATGATTCAGCTTTAACTGCATGCGAAACAAACGAGTTAGCTTCAAATCCATGCGGAACACATGATTTAGCTTCAAATGAATGCGAAGTGGAAGGCTTATCTTCGAAACCATGCGAAACAAATGGTTTAGCTTCAAATACTTGTGATATACATGTTTTAGCTTCAACAGCGTGCGAAGCAAACGAGTTAGCTTCAAATCCATGCGAAACACATGATTTAGCTTCAAATCAATGCGAATTAGTAGGGTTATCTTCGAATCCATGCGAAACATATGATATAGCTTCAAATACTTGTGATATACATGATTTAGCTTCAACAGCATGCGAAACAAACGAGTTAGCTTCAAATCCATGCGAAACACATGATTTAGATTAAAATCAATGCGAAGTAGAAGGCTTATCTTCGAATCCATGCGAAACAAATGGTTTAGCTTCAAATACTTATGATATACATGATTCAGCTTCAACTGCTCGCTAAACAATCGAGTTAGCTTCAAATCCATGCGAAACACATGAATTAGCATCACGTCAACGCGAAGTTGATGGCTTAGCTTCAAATCCATGCAAAACGAACGATTTAGCTTCACATACTTGAAAATATAAGTGATATGGCTTCAAATGCAGGCGAAACAAACGAGTTAGCTTCAAACCCATGCTAAACACATGATTTAGCATCTAATCAATGCGAAGTAGGAGGCTTATCTTCGAATCCATGCGAAACGAATGATTTAGCTTCACATACTTGAGAATATAAGTGATATAGCTTCAAATGCAGGCGAAACAAACGAGTTAGCTTCAAACCCATGCGAACACATGATTTAGCTTCAAATCAATGCGATGTGGAAGGCTGATCTTCGAATCCATGCGAAGTAAATTGTTTAGCTTCAAATACTTGTGATACACTTGATTTAGCTTCAACAGCATGCGAAACAAACGAGTTAGCTTCAAACCCATGCGAAACACATGATTTAGCATCTAATCAATGCGAAGTAGAGGCTGATCTTCGAATCCATGCGAAACAAATGGTTTAGCTTCAAATACTTGTGATATGCATGACTTAGCTTAACAGCATGCGAAACAAACGAGGTAGCTTCAAATCCATGCGAACACATGATTAGCTTCAGATCATGCGAAGTAGAAAGCTTAGCTTCAAATCCATGGGAATCAAATGGTTTAGCTTCAAATACTTGTGATATACATGATTTAGCATCAACTGCTAGCGAAAAAAACGAATTAGCTTCAAATCAAGCGAAACACATGATTTAGCCTCAAATCAATGCGAAGTAGAAGGCTTAGCTAAGAATAATGCGAAACAAATGGTTTAGCTTCAAATACTTGTGATATACATGATTTAGCTTCAACAACATGCGAAACAAACGAGTTAGCTTCAAGTCCAAGCAAAAACATGATTTAGCATCAAGTCAACGTGAAGTTGATGGCTTAGCTTCAAATCCATGCGAAACGAATGATTTAGGTTCACATACTTGTGAATATAAGTGATATAGCTTCAAATGTAGGCGAAACACAACGAGTTAGCTTCAAACCCATGCGAAACACATGATTTAGCTTCTAATCAATGAGAAGTAGAAGGCTGATCTTGTATCCATGCGAAACAAATGGATTAGCTCATATACTTGTGATATACATGATTTAGCCTCAACAGCATGCGAAATAAACGAGTTAGATTAAAATCAATTCGAAGTATAATGGTTATCTTCGAATCCATGCGAAACAAATGGTTTAGCTGCAAATACTTGTGATATACATGATTTAGCTTCAACAGCATGCGAAATAAACGAGTTAGATTCAAATCCATGCGAAACACATGATTTAGCTTCAAATCAATGCGAAGTAGAAGGGTTATCTTCGTATCGATGCGAAACAAATGGTTTAGCTGCAAATACTTGTGATGTACATGATTCAGCTTCAACTGCATGCGAAACAAACGAGTTAGCTTCAAATCCATGCAAAACACATGATTTAGATTAAAATCAATGCGAAGTAGAAGGCTTATCTTCGAATCCATACGAAACAAATGGTTTAGCTTCAAATACTTGTGATATACATGATTAGCTTCAACTGCATGCGAAACAAACGTGTTAGCTAAAATCCATGCGGAACACATGATTTAGCTTCAAATCAATGCGAAGTAGAAGGCTGATCTTCGAATCCATGCGAAGCAAATTGTTAGCTTCAAATACTTGTGATACACTTGATTTAGCTTCAACAGCATGCGAAACAAACGAGTTAGATTCACATCCATGCAAAAACACATGATTTAGCTACAAATCAATGCGAAACAGATGGATTATCTTCGAATCCATGCGAAACAAATGGTTTAACTTCAAATACTTGTGATATACATGATTTAGCTTCAACAGCATGCGAAGCAAACGATTTATCTTCAAATCCAAGCGAAACACATGATTTATCATCAAACAAATGCTAAGTAGAAAGCTAGCTTCAAATCCATGGGAATCAAATGGTTTAGCTTCAAATACTTTGTGATATACATGATTTAGCTTCAACTGATAGCGAAAAAACGAATTAGCTTCAAATCCAAGCGAAACACATGATTTAGCCTCAAATCAATGCGAAGTAGAAGGCTTAGCTAAGAATAAATGCGAAACAAATGGTTTAGCTTCAAATACTTGTGATATACATGATTTAGCTTCAACAACATGCGAAACAAACGAGTTAGCTTCAAGTCCAAGCAAAAACATGATTTAGCATCAAGTCAACGTGAAGTTGATGGCTTAGCTTCAAATCCATGCGAAACGAATGATTTAGGTTCACATACTTGTGAATATAAGTGATATAGCTTCAAATGTAGGCGAAACAAACGAGTTAGCTTCAAACCATGCGAAACACATGATTTAGCTTCTAATCAATGAGAAGTAGAAGGCTGATCTTCGTATCCATGCGAAACAAATGGATTAGCTTCATATACTTGTGATATACATGATTTAGCCTCAACAGCATGCGAAATAAACGAGTTAGATTCAAATCAATTCGAAGTATAATGGTTATCTTCGAATCCATGCGAAACAAATGGTTTAGCTGCAAATACTTGTGATATACATGATTTAGCTTCAACAGCATGCGAAATAAACGAGTTAGATTCAAATCCATGCGAAACACATGATTTAGCTTCAAATCAATGCGAAGTAGAAGGGTTATCTTCGTATCGATGCGAACAAATGGTTTAGCTGCAAATACTGTGATGTACATGATTCAGCTTCAACTGCATGCGAAACAACGAGTTAGCTTCAAATCCATGCAAAACACATGATTTAGATTAAAATCAATGCGAAGTAGAAGGCTTATCTTCGAATCCATACGAAACAAATGGTTTAGCTTCAAATACTTGTGATATACATGATTTAGCTTCAACTGCATGCGAAACAAACGTGTTAGCTTAAAATCCATGCGGAACACATGATTTAGCTTCAAATCAATGCGAAGTAGAAGGCTGATCTTCGAATCCATGCGAAGCAAATTTTTTAGCTTCAAATACTTGTGATACACTTGATTTAGCTTCAACAGCATGCGAAACAAACGAGTTAGATTCACATCCATGCAAAACACATGATTTAGCTACAAATCAATGCGAAACAGATGGATTATCTTCGAATCCATGCGAAACAAATGGTTTAACTTCAAATACTTGTGATATACATGATTTAGCTTCAACCAGCATGCGAAGCAAACGATTTATCTTCAAATCCAAGCCGAAACACATGATTTATCATCAAACAAATGCTAAGTAGAAAGCTTAGCTTCAAATCCATGGGAATCAAATGGTTTAGCTTCAAATACTTGTGATATACATGATTTAGCTTCAACTGCTAGCGAAAAAACGAATTAGCTTCAATCCAAGCGAAACACATGATTTAGCCTCAAATCAATGCGAAGTAGAAGGCTTAGCTAAGAATAAATGCGAAACAAATGGTTTAGCTTCAAATACTTGTGATATACATGATTTAGCTTCAACAACATGCGAACAAACGAGTTAGCTTCAAGTCCAAGCAAAAACATGATTTAGCATCAAGTCAACGTGAAGTTGATGGCTTAGCTTCAAATCCATGCGAAACGAATGATTTAGGTTCACATACTTGTGAATATAAGTGATATAGCTTCAAATGTAGGCGAAACAAACGAGTTAGCTTCAAACCCATGCGAAACACATGATTTAGCTTCTAATCAATGAGAAGTAGAAGGCTGATCTTCGTATCCATGCGAAACAAATGGATTAGCTTCATATACTTGTGATATACATGATTTAGCCTCAACAGCATGCGAAATAAACGAGTTAGATTCAAATCAATTCGAAGTATAATGGTTATCTTCGAATCCATGCGAAACAAATGGTTTAGCTGCAAATACTGTTGATATACATGATTTAGCTTCAACAGCATGCGAAATAAACGAGTTAGATTCAAATCCATGCGAACACATGATTTAGCTTCAAATCAATGCGAAGTAGAATGGTTATCTTCGTATCGATGCGGAAACAAATGGGGTTTAGCTGCAAATACTTGTGATGTACATGATTCAGCTTCAACTGCATGCGAAACAAACGAGTTAGCTTCAAATCCATGCGAAACACATGATTTAGATTAAAATCAATGCGAAGTAGAAGGCTTATCTTCGAATCCATGCGAAACAAATGGTTTAGCTTCAAATACTTGTGATATACATGATTTAGCTTCAACTGCATGCGAAACAAACGTGTTAGCTTAAAATCCATGCGGAACACATGATTTAGCCTCAAATCAATGCGAAGTAGAAGGCTGATCTTCGAATCCATGCGAAGCAAATTGTTTAGCTTCAAATACTTGTGATACACTTGATTTAGCTTCAACAGCATGCGAAACAAACGAGTTAGATTCACATCCATGCAAAACACATGATTTAGCTACAAATCAATGCGAAACAGATGGATTATCTTCGAATCCATGCGAAACAAATGGTTTAACTTCAAATACTTGTGATATACATGATTTAGCTTCAACAGCATGCGAAGCAAACGATTTATCTTCAAATCCAAGCGAAACACATGATTTATCATCAAACAAATGCTAAGTAGAAAGCTTAGCTTCAAATCCATGGGAATCAAATGGTTTAGCTTCAAATACTTGTGATATACATGATTTAGCTTCAACTGCTAGCGAAAAAACGAATTAGCTTCAAATCCAAGCGAAACACATGATTTAGCCTCAAATCAATGCGAAGTAGAAGGCTTAGCTAAGAATAAATGCGAAACAAATGGTTTAGCTTCAAATACTTGTGATATACATGATTTAGCTTCAACAACATGCGAAACAAACGAGTTAGCTTCAAGTCCAAGCAAAAACATGATTTAGCATCAAGTCAACGTGAAGTTGATGGCTTAGCTTCAAATCCATGCGAAACGAATGATTTAGGTTCACATACTTGTGAATATAAGTGATATAGCTTCAAATGTAGGCGAAACAAACGAGTTAGCTTCAAACCCATGCGAAACACATGATTTAGCTTCTAATCAATGAGAAGTAGAAGGCTGATCTTCGTATCCATGCGAAACAAATGGATTAGCTTCATATACTTGTGATATACATGATTTAGCCTCAACAGCATGCGAAATAAACGAGTTAGATTCAAATCAATTCGAAGTATAATGGTTATCTTCGAATCCATGCGAAACAAATGGTTTAGCTGCAAATACTTGTGATATACATGATTTAGCTTCAACAGCATGCGAAATAAACGAGTTAGATTCAAATCCATGCGAAACACATGATTTAGCTTCAAATCAATGCGAAGTAGAAGGGTTATCTTCGTATCGATGCGAAACAAATGGTTTAGCTGCAAATACTTGTGATGTACATGATTCAGCTTCAACTGCATGCGAAACAAACGAGTTAGCTTCAAATCCATGCAAAACACATGATTTAGATTAAAATCAATGCGAAGTAGAAGGCTTATCTTCGAATCCATACGAAACAAATGGTTTAGCTTCAAATACTTGTGATATACATGATTTAGCTTCAACTGCATGCGAAACAAACGTGTTAGCTTAAAATCCATGCGGAACACATGATTTAGCTTCAAATCAATGCGAAGTAGAAGGCTGATCTTCGAATCCATGCGAAGCAAATTGTTTAGCTTCAAATACTTGTGATACACTTGATTTAGCTTCAACAGCATGCGAAACAAACGAGTTAGATTCACATCCATGCAAAACACATGATTTAGCTACAAATCAATGCGAAACAGATGGATTATCTTCGAATCCATGCGAAACAAATGGTTTAACTTCAAATACTTGTGATATACATGATTTAGCTTCAACAGCATGCGAAGCAAACGATTTATCTTCAAATCCAAGCGAAACACATGATTTATCATCAAACAAATGCTAAGTAGAAAGCTTAGCTTCAAATCCATGGGAATCAAATGGTTTAGCTTCAAATACTTGTGATATACATGATTTAGCTTCAACTGCTAGCGAAAAAACGAATTAGCTTCAAATCCAAGCGAAACACATGATTTAGCCTCAAATCAATGCGAAGTAGAAGGCTTAGCTAAGAATAAATGCGAAACAAATGGTTTAGCTTCAAATACTTGTGATATACATGATTTAGCTTCAACAACATGCGAAACAAACGAGTTAGCTTCAAGTCCAAGCAAAAACATGATTTAGCATCAAGTCAACGTGAAGTTGATGGCTTAGCTTCAAATCCATGCGAAACGAATGATTTAGGTTCACATACTTGTGAATATAAGTGATATAGCTTCAAATGTAGGCGAAACAAACGAGTTAGCTTCAAACCCATGCGAAACACATGATTTAGCTTCTAATCAATGAGAAGTAGAAGGCTGATCTTCGTATCCATGCGAAACAAATGGATTAGCTTCATATACTTGTGATATACATGATTTAGCCTCAACAGCATGCGAAATAAACGAGTTAGATTCAAATCAATTCGAAGTATAATGGTTATCTTCGAATCCATGCGAAACAAATGGTTTAGCTGCAAATACTTGTGATATACATGATTTAGCTTCAACAGCATGCGAAATAAACGAGTTAGATTCAAATCCATGCGAAACACATGATTTAGCTTCAAATCAATGCGAAGTAGAATGGTTATCTTCGTATCGATGCGAAACAAATGGTTTAGCTGCAAATACTTGTGATGTACATGATTCAGCTTCAACTGCATGCGAAACAAACGAGTTAGCTTCAAATCCATGCGAAACACATGATTTAGATTAAAATCAATGCGAAGTAGAAGGCTTATCTTCGAATCCATGCGAAACAAATGGTTTAGCTTCAAATACTTGTGATATACATGATTTAGCTTCAACTGCATGCGAAACAAACGTGTTAGCTTAAAATCCATGCGGAACACATGATTTAGCCTCAAATCAATGCGAAGTAGAAGGCTGATCTTCGAATCCATGCGAAGCAAATTGTTTAGCTTCAAATACTTGTGATACACTTGATTTAGCTTCAACAGCATGCGAAACAAACGCGTTAGATTCACATCCATGCAAAACACATGATTTAGCTTCAAATCAATGCGAAACAGATGGATTATCTTCGAATCCATGCGAAACAAATGGTTTAACTTCAAATACTTGTGATATACATGATTTAGCTTCAACAGCATGCGAAGCAAACGATTTATCTTCAAATCCAAGCGAAACACATGATTTATCTTCAAATCAATGCTAAGTAGAAAGCTTAGCTTCAAATCCATGGGAATCAAATGGTTTAGCTTCAAATACTTGTGATATACATGATTTAGCTTCAACTGCTAGCGAAAAAACGAATTAGCTCGAATTAGCTTCAAATCCAAGCGAAACACATGATTTAGCCTCAAATCAATGCGAAGTAGAAGGCTTAGCTCCGAATAAATGCGAAACAAATGGTTTAGCTTCAAATACTTGTGATATACATGGTTTAGCTTCAACAACATGCGAAACAAACGAGTTAGCTTCAAGTCCAAGCAAAAACATGATTTAGCATCAAGTCAACATGAAGTTGATGGCTTAGCTTCAAATCCATGCGAAACGAATGATTTAGGTTCACATACTTGTGAATATAAGTGATATAGCTTCAAATGTAGGCGAAACAAAACGAGTTAGCTTCAAACCCATGCGAAACACATGATTTAGCTTCTAATCAATGAGAAGTAGAAGGCTGATCTTCGTATCCATGCGAAACAAATGGATTAGCTTCATATACTTGTGATATACATGATTTAGCCTCAACAGCATGCGAAATAAACGAGTTAGATTCAAATCAATTCGAAGTATAATGGTTATCTTCGAATCCATGCGAAACAAATGGTTTAGCTGCAAATACTTGTGATATACATGATTTAGCTTCAACTGCATGCGAAACAAACGAGTTAACTTCAAATCCATGCGAAACACATGATTTAGCCTCAAATCAATGCGAAGTAGAAGGCTTAGCTTCTAATAAATGCGAAACAAATGGTTTAGCTTCAAATACTTGTGATATACATGATTTAGCTTCAACTGCATGCGAAACAAACGAGGTTAGCTGCTAATCCATGCGAAACACATGATTTAGATTAAAATCAATGCGAAGTAGAAGGCTTATTTTCGAATCCATGCGAAACAAATGGTTTAGCTTCAAATAATTGTGATATACATGATTTAGCTTCAACTGCATGCGAACAAAGGAGTTAGCTTAAAATCCATGCGGAACACATGATTTAGCTTCAAATCAATGCGAAAGTAGAAAGCTGATCTTCGAATCCATGCGAAGCAAATGGTTTAGCTTCAAATACTTTGATACACTTGATTTAGCTTCAACAGCATGCGAAACAAACGAGTTAGCTTCAAATCCATGCGAAACACATGATTTAGCATCAAATCAATGCGATGTGGAAGGCTTATCTTCGAATCCATGCGAAACAAATGGTTTAGATTCAAATAATTGTGATATACATGATTTAGCTTCAACTGCATGCGAAACAAACGAGTTAGCTTAAAATCCATGCGGAACACATGATTTAGCTTCAAATCAGTGCGAAGTAGAAAGCTGATCTTCGAATCCATGCGAAGCAAATGGTTTAGCTTCAAATACTTTTGATACACTTGATTTAGCTTCAACAGCATGCGAAACAAACGAGTTAGCTTCAAATCCATGCGAAACACATGATTTAGCATCAAGTCAATGCGATGTGAAGGCTTAATCTTCGAATCCATGCGAAACGAATAGTTTAGCTTCAAATACTTGTGATATGCATGATTCAGCTTCAACTGCATGCGAAACAAACGAGTTAGCTTTAAATCCATGCGAAACACATGATTTAGATTAAAATCAATGCGAAGTAGAAGGCTTATCTTCGAATCCATGCGAAACAAATGGTTTAGCTTCAAATGCTTGTGATATACATGATATAGCTACAACTGCATGCGAAAAAAACGAGTTAGCTTCAAAACCAAGCGAAACACATGATTTAGCCTCAAATCAATGGAAGTAGAAGGCCCTTAGCTTCGAATAAATGCGAAGCAAATTGTTTAACTTCAAATACTTGTGATATACATGATTTAGCTTCAACAGCATGCGAAGCAAACGATTTATCTTCAAATCCAAGCGAAACACATGATTTATCTTCAAATCAATGCTAAGTAGAAAGCTTAGCTTCAAATCCATGGGAATCAAATGGTTTAGCTTCAAATACTGTGATATACATAATTCAGCTTCAACTGCATGCGAAACAAACGTGTTAGCTTCAATCCATGCGAAACACATGATTTAGATTAAAATCAATGCGAAGTAGAAGGCTTATCTTCGAATCCATGCGAAACAAATGTTTAGCTTCAAATACTTGTGAAATACATGATTTAGCTTCAACTGCATGCGAAACAAACGAGTTAGATTCAAATCCATGCGAAACACATGACTTTAGCATCAAATCAATGCTAAGTAGAAGGCTGATCTTCGAATCCATGCGTAACAAATGGTTTAACTTCAAATACTTGTGATATACATGATTTAGCTTCAACAGCATACGAAACAAACGAGTTAGCTTCAAATCCATACGATACACATGATTTAGCTTCAAATCAATGCGAATTAGAAGGGTTGTCTTGGAATCCATGTGAAACGTATGATATAGCTTCAAATACTTGTGATATACATGATTTAGCTTCAACAGCATGCGAGAAAAACGAGTTAGCTTCAAAACCAAGCGAAACACATGATTTAGCCTCAAATCAATGCGATGTGGAAGGCTTATCTTCGAATCCATGCGAAACAAATGGTTTAGATTCAAATAATTGTGATATACATGATTTAGCTTCAACTGCATGCGAAACAACGAGTTAGCTTAAAATCCATGCGGAACACATGATTTAGCTTCAAAATCAGTGCGAAGTAGAAAGCTGATCTTCGAATCCATGCGAAGCAAATGGTTTAGCTTCAAATACTTTTGATACACTTGATTTAGCTTCAACAGCAATGCGAAACAAACGAGTTAGCTTCAAATCCATGCGAAACACATGATTTAGCATCAAGTCAATGCGATGTGGAAGGCTTATCTTCGAATCCATGCGAAACGAATAGTTTAGCTTCAAATACTTGTGATATACATGATTCAGCTTCAACTGCATGCGAAACAAACGAGTTAGCTTTAAATCCATGCGAAACACATGATTTAGATTAAAATCAATGCGAAGTAGAAGGCTTATCTTCGAATCCATGCGAAACAAATGGTTTAGCTTCAAATGCTTGTGATATACATGATATAGCTACAACTGCATGCGAAAAAAACGAGTTAGCTTCAAACCAAGCGAAACACATGATTTAGCCTCAAATCAATGGGAAGTAGAAGGCTTAGCTTCGAATAAATGCGAAGCAAATTGTTTAACTTCAAATACTTGTGATATACATGATTTAGCTTCAACAGCATGCGAAGCAAACGATTTATCTTCAAATCCAAGCGAAACACATGATTTATCTTCAATCAATGCTAAGTAGAAAGCTTAGCTTCAAATCCATGGGAATCAAATGGTTTAGCTTCAAATACTTGTGATATACATAATTCAGCTTCAACTGCATGCGAAACAAACGTGTTAGCTTCAAATCCATGCGAAACACATGATTTAGATTAAAAATCAATGCGAAGTAGAAGGCTTATCTTCGAATCCATGCGAAACAAATGGTTTAGCTTCAAATACTTGTGAAATACATGATTTAGCTTCAACTGCATGCGAAACAAACGAGTTAGATTCAAATCCATGCGAAACACATGATTTAGCATCAAATCAATGCTAAGTAGAAGGCTGATCTTCGAATCCATGCGTAACAATGGTTTAACTTCAAATACTTGTGATATACATGATTTAGCTTCAACAGCATACGAAACAAACGAGTTAGCTTCAAATCCATACGATACACATGATTTAGCTTCAAATCAATGCGATTAGAAGGGTTGTCTTGGAATCCATGTGAAACGTATGATATAGCTTCAAATACTTGTGATATACATGATTTAGCTTCAACAGCATGCGAGAAAAACGAGTTAGCTTCAAAACCAAGCGAAACACATGATTTAGCTCAAATCAATGCGAAGTAGAAGGCTTAGCTTCTTCGAATAAATGCGAAACAAATGGTTTAGCTTCAAATACTTGTGATATATATGATTTAGCTTCAACAGCATGCGAAACGAACGAGATAGCTTCAAATCCATGAGAAACACATGATTTAGCTTCAAATCAATGCGAAGTAGGAGGCTTACCTCCGATCCTATGCGATACAAATGGTTTAGCTTCAAATACTTGTGATATACATGATTTAGCTTCAACAGCATGCGAAACAAACGAGTTATCTTCAAATCCATGCGAAACACATGATTTAGCATCAAATCAATGCGAAGTAGAAGGCTGATCTTCGAATCCATGCGTAACAAATGGTTTAGCTGCAAATACTTGTGATATACATGATTTAGCTTCAACTGCATGCGAAACAAACGAGTTAGCTGCTAATCCATGCGAAACACGTGATTTAGATTAAAATCAATGCGAAGTAGAAGGCTTAGCTAAGAATAAATGCGAAACAAATGGTTTAGCTTCAAATACTTGTGATATACATGATTTAGCTTCAACAACATGCGAAACAAACGAGTTAGCTTCAAGTCCAAGCAAAAAACATGATTTAGCATCAAGTCAACGTGAAGTTGATGGCTTAGCTTCAAATCCATGCGAAAACGAATGATTTAGGTTCACATACTTGTGATATAAGTGATATAGCTTCAAATGTAGGCGAAACAAACGAGTTAGCTTCAAACACATGCGAAACACATGATTTAGCTTCTAATCAATGCGAAGTAGAAGGCTGATCTTCGTATCCATGCGAAACAAATGGATTAGCTTCATATACTTGTGATATACATGATTTAGCTTCAACAACATGCGAAACCAAACCGAGTTAGCTTCAAGTCCAAGCAAAAACATGATTTAGCATCAAGTCAACATGAAGTTGATGGCTTAGCTTCAAATCCATGCGAAACGAATGATTTAGGTTCACATACTTGTGAATATAAGTGATATAGCTTCAAATGTAGGCGAAACAAACGAGTTAGCTTCAAACCCATGCGAAACACATGATTTAGCTTCTAATCAATGAGAAGTAGAAGGCTGATCTTCGTATCCATGCGAAACAAATGGATTAGCTTCATATACTTGTGATATACATGATTTAGCCTCAACCAGCATGCGAAATAAACGAGTTAGATTCAAATCAATTCGAAGTATAATGGTTATCTTCGAATCCATGCGAAACAAATGGTTTAGCCTGCAAATACTTGTGATATACATGATTTAGCTTCAAACTGCATGCGAAACAAACGAGTTAACTTCAAATCCATGCGAAACACATGATTTAGCCTCAAATCAATGCGAAGTAGAAGGCTTATTTTCGAATCCATGCGAACAAATGGTTTAGCTTCAAATCCTTGTGATATACATGATTTAGCTTCAACTGCATGCGAAACAAACGAGTTAGCTTAAAATCCATGCGGAACACATGATTTAGCTTCAAATCAATGCGAAGTAGAAAGCTGATCTTCGAATCCATGCGAAGCAAATGGTTTAGCTTCAAATACTTTTGATATACATGATTCAGCTTCAACTGCATGCGAAACAAACGAGTTAGCTTTAAATCCATGCGAAACACATGATTTAGCTTCAAATCAATGCGAATTAGAAGGGTTATCGTCGAATCCATGCGAAACAAATGATATAGCTTCAAATACTTGTGATATACACGATTTAGCTTCAACAGCATCCGAAACAAACGAGTTAGATTCAAATCCATGCGAAACCCATGATTAGATTAAAATCAATGCGAAGTAGAAGGCTTATCTTCGAATCCATGCGAAACAAATGGTTTAGCTTCAAATACTTGTGATATACATGATTTAGCTTCAACTGCATGCGATACAAACGAGTTAGCTTAAAATCCATGCGGAACACATGATTTAGCTTCAAATCAGTGCGAATTAGAAGGCTGATCTTCGAATCCATGCGAAGCAAATTGTTTAGCTTCAAATACTTTTGATACACTTGATTTAGCTTCAACAGGATGCGAAACAAACGAGTTAGCTTCAAATCCAAGCGAAACACATGATTTATCTTCAAATCAATGCGAATTAGAAGGGTTATCTTGGAATGCATGCGAAACGTATGATATAGCTTCAAATACTTGTGATATACATGATTTAGCTTCAACAGCATGCGAAACGGACGAGTTAGCTTCAAATCCTATGCGAAACACATGATTTAACATCAAATCAATGCGAAGTAGAAGGCTGATCTTCGACTCCATGCGAAGCAAATGGTTTAGCTTCATATACTTGTGATATACATGATTTAGCTTCACTGCATGCGAAACAAACGAGTTAGCTTAAAATCCATGCGGAACACATGATTTAGCATCAAATCAATGCGAAGTGGAGGCTTACCTTCGAATCCATGCGAAACGAATAGTTTAGCTTCAAATACTTGTAATATACATGATTCAGCTTCAACTGCATTCGAAACAAACGAGTTAGCTTTAAATCCATGCGAAAGACATGATTTAGCATCAAATCAATGCGAAGTGGAAGACTTATCTTCGAATCCATGCAGAACGAATAGTTAGCTTCAAATACTTGTGATATACATGATTCAGCTTCAACTGCATGCGAAACAAACGAGTTAGCGTTAGATCCATGCGAAACACATGATTTAGCTTCAAATCAATGCGAATTAGAAGGGTTGTGTTGGAATCCATGCGAAACGTATGATATAGCTACAAATACTTGTGATATACATGATATAGCTTCAACAGCATGCGAAAAAACGAGTTAGCTTCAAATCCATGCGAAACACATGATTTAGATTCAATCGATGCGATTTAGAAGGGGTTATCTTGGAATCCATGCGAAACATATGATATAGCTTCAAATAATTGTGATATACATGATTTAGCTTCAACAGCCATGCGAAACAAACGAGTTAGCTTCAAATCCAAGCGAACACATGATTTATCCTTCAAATCAATGCGAATTAGAAGGGTTATCTTGGAATGCATGCGAAACGTATGATATAGCTTCAAATACTTGTGGTATACATGATTAGCTTCAACAGCATGCGGAACAGACGAGTTAGCTTCAAATCCATGCGAAACACATGATTTAGCATCAAATCAATGCGAAGTAGAAAGCTGATCTTCGAATCCATGCGAAGCAAATGGTTTAGCTTCAAATACATGTGATATACATGATTTAGCTTCAACTGCATGCGAAACAAACGAGTTAGCTTAAATCCATGCGGAACACATGATTTAGCATCAAATCAATGCGAAGTGGAAGGCTTATCTTCGAATCCATGCGAAACGAATAGTTTAGCTTCAAATACTTGTGATATACATGATTCAGCTTCAACTGCATGCAAAACAAACGAGTTAGCTTTAAATCCATGCGAAAGACATGATTTAGATTAAAATCAATGCGAAGTAGAAGGCTTATCTTCGAATCCATGCGAAGCAAATGGTTTAGCTTCAAATACTTTTGATACACTTCAGTTAGCTTCAACAGCATGCGAAACAAACGAGTTAGCTTCAAATCCATTCGAAACACATGGATTTAGAGCATCAAATCAATGCGAAGTAGAAGGCTGATCTTCGAATCCATGCGTAACAAATGGTTTAGCTGCAAATACTTGTGATATACATGATTTAGCTTCAACAGCATGCGAAACAAACGAGTTAGCTTCAAATCCATGCGAAACACATGATTTAGATTCAAATCAATGCGATTTAGAAGGGTTGTCTTGGAATCCATGCGAAACGTATGATTATAGCTTAAAATACTTGTGATATACATGATTTAGCTTCAACAGCATGCGAAACAAACGAGTTAGCTTCAAATCCAAGCGAAACACATGATTTATCTTCAAATCAATGCGAATTAGAAGGGTTATCTTGGAATGCATGCGAAACGTATGATATAGCTTCAAATACTTGTGGTATACATGATTTAGCTTCAACAGCATGCGAAACAGACGAGTTAGCTTCAAATCCATGCGAAACACATGATTTAGCATCAAATCAATGCGAAGTAGAAAGCTGATCTTCGAATCCATGCGAAGCAAATGGTTTAGCTTCAAATACTTGTGATATACATGATTTAGCTTCAACTGCATGCGAAACAAACGAGTTAGCTTAAAATCCATGCGGAACACATGATTTAGCATCAATCAATGCGAAGTGGAAGGCTTATCTTCGAATCCATGCGAAACGAATAGTTTAGCTTCAAATACTTGTGATATACATGATTCAGCTTCAACTGCATTCGAAACAAACGAGTTAGCTTTATAAATCCATGCGAAGACATGATTTAGATTAAAATCAATGCGAAGTAGAAGGCTTATCTTCGAATCCATGCGAAGCAAATGGTTTAGCTTCAAATACTTGTGATATACATGATTTAGCTTCAACAGCATGCGAAACAAACGAGTTAGCTTCAAATCCATTCGAAACACATGATTTAGCATCAAATCAATGCGAAGTAGAAGGCTGATCTTCGAATCCATGCGAAACGAATAGTTTAGCCTTCAAATACTTGTGATATACATGATTCAGCTTCAACTGCATGCAAAACAAACGAGTTAGCTTTAAAATCCATGCGAAAGACATGATTTAGATTAAAATCAATGCGAAGTAGAAGGCTTATCTTCGAATCCATGCGAAGCAAATGGTTTAGCTCAAATACTTTTGATACACTTGAGTTAGCTTCAACATCATGCGAAACAAACGAGTTAGCATCAAATCCTTGCGAAACACATGATTTAGCATCAAATCAATGCGAAGTGGAAGACTTATCTTCGAATCCATGCGAAACGAATAGTTTAGCTTCAAATACCTGTGATATACATGATTTAGCTTCAACAGCTTGCGAAACAAACGAATTAGCTTCAAATCCATGCGAAACACATGATTAGCATCAAATCAATGCTAAGTAGAAGGCTGATCTTCGAATCCATTGCGTAACAAATGGTTTAGCTTCAAATACTTGTGATATACATGATTTAGCTTCAACAGCATGCGAAACAAACGAGTTAGCTTCAAATCCATGCGAAACACATGATTTAGCTTCAAATCAATGCGAATTAGAAGGGTTGTCTTGGAATCCATGCGAAACGTATGATATAGCTTCAAATATTTCTGATATACATGATTTAGCTTCAACAGCATGCGAAAAAAACGAGTTAGCTTCAAATCCATGCGAAACACATGATTTAGCTTCAAATCAATGCGAAGTAGGAGGCTTATCTTCGATACCATTGCGATACAAATGGTTTAGCTTCAAATACTTGTGATATACATGATTTAGCTTCAACAGCATGCGAAACAAACGAGTTAGCTTCAAATCCATTCGAAACACATGATTTAGCATCAAATCAATGCGAAGTAGAAGGCTGATCTTCGAATCCATTGCGTAACAAATGGTTTAGCTGCAAATACTTGTGATATACATGATTTAGCTTCAACAGCATGCGAAACAAACGAGTTAGCTTCAAATCCATGCGAAACACATGATTTAGATTCAAATCAATGCGAATTAGAAGGGTTATCCTTGGAATCCATGCGAAACGTATGATATAGCTTCAAATACTTGTGATTATACATGATTTAGCTTCAACAGCATGCGAAACAAACGAGTTAGCTTCAAATCCATGCGAAACACATGATTTAGCATCAAATCAATGCGAAGTAGAAGGCTGATCTTCGAATCCATGCGAAGCAAATGGTTTAGCTTCAAATACTTTTGATACACTTGAGTTAGCTTCAACAGCATGCGAAACAAACGAGTTAGCTTCAAATCCTTGCGAAACACATGATTTTGCATCAAATCAACGCTAAGTGGAAGAGTTATCTTCGAAACCATGCGAAACGAATAGTTTAGCTTCAAATACTTGTGATATACATGATTCAGATTCAACTGCATGCGAAACAAACGAGTTAGCTTTAAATCCATGCGAAACACATGGTTTAGATTAAAATCAATGCGAAGTAGAAGGCTTATCTTCGAATCCATGCGAAACAAATGGTTTAGCTTCAAATACATGTGATATACATGATTTAGCTACAACTGCATGCGAAAAAAAACGAGTTAGCTTCAAAACCAAGCGAAACACATGATTTAGCCTCAATTCAATGCGAAGTAGAAGGCTTATCTTCGAATCCATGCGAAACAAATGGTTTAGCTTCAAATACTTGTGATATACACGATTTAGCTTCAACTGCATGCGAAACAAACGCGTTAGCTTATAATCCATGCGAAACACATGATTTATATTAAAATCAATGCGAAGTAGAAGACTTATCTTCGAATCCATGCGAAACAAATGGTTTAGCTTCAAAAACTTGTGATATGCATGATTTAGCTTACAACTACTAGCGAAAAAAATCGAGTTAGCTTCAAATCCAAGCGAAACACATGATTTAGCTTCAAATCAATGCGAAGTAGAAGGCTTATCTATCGAATCCATGCGAAACAAATGGTTTAGCTTCAAGTACTTGTGATATACATGATTTAGCTACAACTGCATGCGAAACAAACGAGTTAGCTTCAAATCCATGCGAAACACATGATTTTGCTTCAAATCAATGCTAAGTAGAAGGCTGATCTTCGAGTCCATGCGTAACAAATGTTTAGCTTCAAATACTTGTGACATACATGATTAGCTTCAACTACTAGCGAAAAATACGAGTTAGCTTCAAATCCAAGCGAAACGCATGATTTAGCCTCAAATCAATGCGAATTAGAAGGGTTATCTTCGAATCCATGCGAAACAAATGATATAGCTTCAAATACTTGTGATATACATGATTTAGCTTCAACAGCATGCGAAACAAACGAGTTAGCTTCAAATCCATGCGAAACACATGATTTAGCATCAAATCAATGCTAAGTAGAAGGCTGATCTTCGAATCCATGCGTAACAATTGGTTTAGCTTCAAATACTTGTGACATACATGATTTATCTTCAACAGCATGCGAAACAAACGAGTTAGCTTCAAATCCATGCGAAACACATGATTGAATTCAAATCAATGCGAATTAGAAGGGTTATCTTTGAAATCCCATGCGAAACGTATGATATAGCTTCAAATACTTGTGATATACATGATTAAGCTTCAACAGCATGCGAAACAAACGAGTAAGCTTATAATCCATGCGAAACACATGATTTAGCTTCAAATCAATGCGAAGTAGAAGGCTTATCTTCGAATCCATGCGAAACGAATAGTTTAGGCTTCAAATACTTGTGATATACATGATTCAGCTTCAACTGCATGCGAAACAAACGAGTTAGCTTCAAATCCATGCGAAACACATGATTTAGATTAAAATCAATGCGAAGTAGAAGGCTTATCTTCGAATCCATGCGAAACAAATGGTTTAGCTTCAAATACTTGTGATATGCATGATTTAGCTTCAACTACTAGCGAAAAAAACGAGTTAGCTTAAATCCCAAGCGAAACACATGATTTAGCCTCAAATCAATGCGAATTAGAAGGGTTATCTTCGAATCCATGCGAAACAAATGATATAGCTTCAAATACTTTTGATATACAATGATTTAGCTTCAACAGCATCCCTGAAACAAACGAGTTAGCTTATAATCCATGCGAAACACATGATTTAGCTTCAAATCAATGCGAAGTAGAAGGCTTACCTTCGAATCCATGCGAAACGAATAGTTTAGCTTCAAATACTTGTGATATACATGATTCAGCTTCAACTGCAATGCGAAACAAACCAGTTAGCTTCAAATCCATGCGAAACGCATGATTTAGCATCAAATCAATGCGAAGTGTAAGGCTTATCTTCGAATCCATGCGAAACAAATGGATCAGCTTCATATACTTGTGATATACACGATTTAGCTTCAACTGCATGCGAAACAAACGAGTTAGATTATAATCCATGCGAAACACATGATTTAGCTTCAAATCAATGCGAAGTAGAAGGCTTATCTTCGAATCCATGCGAAACGAATAGTTTAGCTTCAAATACTTGTGATATACATGATTCAGCTTCAACTGCATGCGAAACAAACGAGTTAGCTTCAAATCCAAGCGAAACACATGATTTAGCCTCAAATCAATGCGAATTAGAAGGGTTATCTTCGAATCCATGCGAAACAAATGGTCTAGCTGCAAATACTTGTGATATACATGATTTAGCTTCAACTGCATGCGAAACAAACGAGTTAGCTTAAAATCCATGCGAAACACATGATTTAGATTATAATCAATGCGAAGTAGAAGGCTGATCTTCGAATCCCTGCGAAACAATTGGTTTAGCTTCAAATACTTGTGATACACTTGATTTAGCTTCAACAGCATGCGAAAAAACGAGTTAGCTTAAATCCATGCGAAACACATGATTTAGCTTCAAATCAATGCGAAGTAGAAGGCTGATCTTCGAATTCATGCGTACAAATGGTTTAGCTTCAATACTTGTGATATACATGATTTAGCTTCAACAGCATGCGAAACAACGAGTTAGCTTTCAAATCCATGCGAAACACATGATTTAGCCTCAAATCAATGCGAATTAGAAGGGTTATCTTCGAAACCATACGAAACATATGATATAGCTTCAAATACTTGTGATATACAGGATTTAGCTTCAACAGCATGCGAAACAAACGAGTTAGCTTCAAATCCATGCAAAACACATGATTTAGAATCAAATCAATGCGAAGTAGAAGGCTGATCTTCGAATCCATGCGAAGCAAATGGTTTAGCTTCAAATACATGTGATATACATGATTTAGCTACAACTGCATGCGAATAAAAACGAGTTAGCTTCAAAACCAAACGAAACACATGATTTAGCCTCAAATCAATGCGAAGTAGATGGCTTAGCTTCGAATAAATGCGAACCAAATGGTTTAGCTTCAAATACTTGTGATATGCATGATTTAGCTTCAACTGCATGCGAATAAAACGAGTTAGATTCAATCCATTCGGAAACACATGATTTAGCATCTAATCAATGCGAAGTAGAAGGCTGATCTTCGAATCCCTGCGAAACAAATGGTTTAGCTTCAAATACTTGTGATACACTTGATTTAGCTTCAACAGCATGCGAAAAAACGAGTTAGCTTAAAATCCATGCGAAACACATGATTTAGCTTCAAAATCAATGCGAAGTAGAAGGCTGATCTTCGAAATTCATGCGTAACAAATGGTTTAGCTTCAAAAATACCTTGTGATATACATGATTTAGCTTCAACAGCATGCGAAACAAACGAGTTAGCTTCAAATCCCATTCGAAACACATGATTTAGCATCTAATCAATACGAAGTAGAAGGCTGATCTTCGAATCCCACGCGAAACAAATGGTTTAGCTTCTAATACTTGTGATACACTTGATTTAGCTTCAACAGCATGCGAAACAAACGAGTTAGCTTATAATCCATGCGAAACACATGATTTAGCTTCAAATCAATGCGAAGTAGAAGGGTTATCTTCGTATCCATGCGAAACAAATGGTTTGGCTTCAAATACTTGTGATATACATGATTTAGCTTCAACAGCATGCGAAACAAACGAGTAAGCTTCAAATCCATGCGAAACACATGATTTAGCATCAAATCAATGCGAAGTAGAAGGCTGATCTTCGAATCCATGCGAAGCAAATGGTTTAGCTTCAAATACTAGCGATATACATGATTTAGCTTCAAACTGCATGCGAAACAAACGAGTTAGCTTATAATCCATGCGAAACACATGATTTAGCTTCAAATCAATGCGAAGTAGAAGGGTTATCTTCGTATCCATGCGAAACAAATGGTTTAGCTTCAATACTTGTGATACATTTGATTTAGCTTCAACAGCATGCGAAACAAACGAGTTAGCTTCAAATACATGCGAAACACATGATTTAGCTTTAAATCAATGCGAAGTAGAGGCTGATCTTCGAATCCACGAGAAACAAATGGTTTTGCTTCAAATACTTGTGATTATACATGATTTAGCTACAACTGCATGCGAAAAAACGAGTTAGCTTCAAAACCAAGCGAAACACATGATTAGCCTCAAATCAATGCGAAGTAGATGGCTTAGCTTCGAATAAATGCGAACCAAATGGTTTAGCTTCAAATACTTGTGATATGCATGATTTAGCTTCAACTACTAGCGAAAAAACGAGTTAGCTTCAAATCCAAGCGAAACACATGATTTAGCCTCAAATCAATGCGAATTAGAAGGGTTATCTTCGAATCCATGCGAAACAAATGATATAGCTTCAAATACTTGTGATATACATGATTTAGCTTCAACTGCATGCGAAATAAACGAGTTAGATTCAAATCCATTCGAAACACATGATTTAGCATCTAATCAATGCGGAAGTAGAAGGCTGATCTTCGAATCCCAGCGAAACAAATGGTTTAGCTTCAAATACTTGTGATACACTTGATTTAGCTTCAACAGCATGCGAAAAAACGAGTTAGCTTAAAATCCATGCGAAACACATGATTTAGCTTCAAATCAATGCGAAGTAGAAGGCTGATCCTCGAATTCATGCGTAACAAATGGTTTAGCTTCAAATACTTGTGATATACATGATTTAGCTTCAACAGCATAGCGAAGCAAACTAGTTAGCTTCAAATCCATGCGAAACACAATGATTTAGCCTCAAATCAATGCGAATTAGAAGGGTTATCTTCGAAACCATACGAAACATATGATATAGCTTCAAATACTTGTGATATACATGATTTAGCTTCAGCAGCATGCGAAACAAACGAGTTAGCTTCAAATCCATTCGAAACACATGATTTAGCATCTAATCAATACGAAGTAGAAGGCTGATCTTCGAATCCACGCGAAACAAATGGTTTAGCTTCTAATACTTGTGATACACTTGATTTAGCTTCAACAGCATGCGAAACAAACGAGTTAGCTTATAATCCATGCGAAACACATGATTTAGCTTCAATCAATGCGAAGTAGAAGGGTTATCTTCGTATCCATGCGAAACAAATGGTTAGCTTCAAATACTTGTGATATACATGATTTAGCTTCAACAGCATGCGAAACAAACGAGTAAGCTTCAAATCCATGCGAAACACATGATTTAGCATCAAATCAATGCGAAGTAGAAGGCTGATCTTCTCGAATCCATGCGAAGCAAATGGTTTAGCTTCAAATACTAGCGATATACATGATTTAGCTTCAACAGCATGCGAAACAAACGAGTTAGATTCAAATCCATGCGAAACACATGATTTAGCTTCAAATCAATGCGAAGTAGAAGGCTGATCTTCGAATCCACGAGAAACAAATGGTTTTGCTTCAAATACTTGTGATATACATGATTTAGCTTCAACTGCATGCGAAACAAACGAGTTAGCTTCAAACACATGCGAAACAAAGGTTTTAGATTCAAATCAATGCGAAGTAGAAGACAGATCTTCAAATCCATGCGAAACAAATGGTTTAGCTTCAAATACTTGTGATATACATGATTTAGCTTCAACAGCATGCGAAACAAACGAGTTAGCTTCAAATCCATGCGAAACACATGATTTAGATTCAAATCAATGCGAATTAGAAGGGTTATCTTGGAATCCATGCGAAACGTATGATATAGCTTCAAATACTTGTGATATACATGATTTAGCTTCAACAGCATGCGAAACAAACGAGTTAGCTTCAAATCCATGCGAAACACATGATTTAGCATCAAATCAATGCGAAGTAGAAGGCTGATCTTCGAATCCATGCGAAGCAAATGGTTTAGCTTCAAATACATGTGATATACATGATTTAGCTACAACTGCATGCGAAAAAAACGAGTTAGCTTCAAACCAAGCGAAACACATGATTTAGCCTCAAATCAATGCGAAGTAGATGGCTTAGCTTCGAATAAATGCGAACCAAATGGTTTAGCTTCAAATACTTGTGATATGCATGATTTAGCTTCAACTACTAGCGAAAAAACGAGTTAGCTTCAAATCCAAGCGAAACACATGATTTAGCCTCAAATCAATGCGAATTAGAAGGGTTATCTTCGAATCCATGCGAAACAAATGATATAGCTTCAAATACTTGTGATATACATGATTTAGCTTCAACTGCATGCGAAATAAACGAGTTAGATTCAAATCCATTCGAAACACATGATTTAGCATCTAATCAATGCGAAGTAGAAGGCTGATCTTCGAATCCCTGCGAAACAAATGGTTTAGCTTCAAATACTTGTGATATACATGATTTAGCTTCAACAGCATGCGAAGCAAACGAGTTAGCTTCAAATCCATGCGAAACACATGATTTAGCCTCAAATCAATGCGAATTAGAAGGGTTATCTTCGAAACCATACGAAACATATGATATAGCTTCAAATACTTGTGATATACATGATTTAGCTTCAACAGCATGCGAAACAAACGAGTTAGCTTCAAATCCATTCGAAACACATGATTTAGCATCTAATCAATACGAAGTAGAAGGCTGATCTTCGAATCCACGCGAAACAAATGGTTTAGCTTCTAATACTTGTGATACACTTGATTTAGCTTCAACAGCATGCGAAACAAACGAGTTAGCTTATAATCCATGCGAAACACATGATTTAGCTTCAAATCAATGCGAAGTAGAAGGGTTATCTTCGTATCCATGCGAAACAAATGGTTTAGCTTCAAATACTTGTGATATACATGATTTAGCTTCAACAGCATGCGAAACAAACGAGTAAGCTTCAAATCCATGCGAAACACATGATTTAGCATCAAATCAATGCGAAGTAGGAGGCTGATCTTCGAATCCATGCGAAGCAAATGGTTTAGCTTCAAATACTAGCGATATACATGATTTAGCTTCACAGCATGCGAAACAAACGAGTTAGATTCAAATCCATGCGAAACACATGATTTAGCTTCAAATCAATGCGAAGTAGAAGACTGATCTTCGAATCCACGAGAAACAAATGGTTTTGCTTCAAATACTTGTGATATACATGATTTAGCTTCAACTGCATGCGAAACAAACGAGTTAGCTTCAAATCCATGCGAAACACATGATTTAGCATCAAATCAATGCGAAGTAGAAGGCTGATCTTCGAATCCATGCGAAGCAAATGGTTTAGCTTCAAATACATGTGATATACATGATTTAGCTACAACTGCATGCGAAAAAAACGAGTTAGCTTCAAAACCAAGCGAAACACATGATTTAGCCTCAAATCAATGCGAAGTAGATGGCTTAGCTTCGAATAAATGCGAACCAAATGGTTTAGCTTCAAATACTTGTGATATGCATGATTTAGCTTCAACTACTAGCGAAAAAACGAGTTAGCTTCAAATCCAAGCGAAACACATGATTTAGCCTCAAATCAATGCGAATTAGAAGGGTTATCTTCGAATCCATGCGAAACAAATGATATAGCTTCAAATACTTGTGATATACATGATTTAGCTTCAACTGCATGCGAAATAAACGAGTTAGATTCAAATCCATTCGAAACACATGATTTAGCATCTAATCAATGCGAAGTAGAAGGCTGATCTTCGAATCCCTGCGAAACAAATGGTTTAGCTTCAAATACTTGTGATATACATGATTTAGCTTCAACAGCATGCGAAGCAAACGAGTTAGCTTCAAATCCATGCGAAACACATGATTTAGCCTCAAATCAATGCGAATTAGAAGGGTTATCTTCGAAACCATACGAAACATATGATATAGCTTCAAATACTTGTGATATACATGATTTAGCTTCAACAGCATGCGAAACAAACGAGTTAGCTTCAAATCCATTCGAAACACATGATTTAGCATCTAATCAATACGAAGTAGAAGGCTGATCTTCGAATCCACGCGAAACAAATGGTTTAGCTTCTAATACTTGTGATACACTTGATTTAGCTTCAACAGCATGCGAAACAAACGAGTTAGCTTATAATCCATGCGAAACACATGATTTAGCTTCAAATCAATGCGAAGTAGAAGGGTTATCTTCGTATCCATGCGAAACAAATGGTTTAGCTTCAAATACTTGTGATATACATGATTTAGCTTCAACAGCATGCGAAACAAACGAGTAAGCTTCAAATCCATGCGAAACACATGATTTAGCATCAAATCAATGCGAAGTAGGAGGCTGATCTTCGAATCCATGCGAAGCAAATGGTTTAGCTTCAAATACTAGCGATATACATGATTTAGCTTCAACAGCATGCGAAACAAACGAGTTAGATTCAAATCCATGCGAAACACATGATTTAGCTTCAAATCAATGCGAAGTAGAAGACTGATCTTCGAATCCACGAGAAACAAATGGTTTTGCTTCAAATACTTGTGATATACATGATTTAGCTTCAACTGCATGCGAAACAAACGAGTTAGCTTCAAACACATGCGAAACAAAGGTTTTAGATTCAAATCAATGCGAAGTAGAAGACAGATCTTCAAATCCATGCGAAACAAATGGTTTAGCTTCAAATACTTGTGATATACATGATTTAGCTTCAACAGCATGCGAAACAAACGAGTTAGCTTCAAATCCATGCGAAACACATGATTTAGCATCAAATCAATGCGAAGTAGAAGGCTGATCTTCGAATCCATGCGAAGCAAATGGTTTAGCTTCAAATACTAGCGATATACATGATTTAGCTTCAACAGCATGCGAAACAAACGAGTTAGCTTCAAATCCATGCGAAACACATGATTTAGCATCAAGTCAACGCGAAGTTGATGGCTTAGCTTCAAATCCATGCGAAACGAATGATTTAGCTTCACATACTTGTGAATATAAGTGATATAGCTTCAAATGCAGACGAAACAAACGAGTTAGCTTCAAACCCATGCGGAACACATGATTTAGCTTCAAATGAATGCGAAGTGGAAGGCTTATCTTCGAATCCATGCGAAACAAATGGTTTAGCTTCAAATACTTGTGATATACATGACTTAGCTTCAACTGCATGCGAAAAAAACGAGTTAAGCTTAAAATCCATGCGGAAAACATGATTTAGCCGTAAATCAATGCGAAGTAGAAGGCTGATCTTCGAATCCATGCGTAACAAATGGTTTAGCTTCAAATACTTGTGATATACATGATTAGCTTAAACACCATGCGAAACAAACGAGGTAGCTTCAAATCCATGCGAACACATGATTTAGCTTCAAATCAATGCGAAGTAGGAGGCTTATCTTCGAATCCATGCGAAACAAATGGTTTAGCTTCAAATACTTGTGATATGCATGATTTAGCTTCAACAGAATGCGAAACAAACGAGTTAGCTTCAAGTCCATGCGAAACGCATGATTTACCATCTAATAAATGCGAAGTAGAAGGCTGATCTTCGAATCCATGCGAAACAAATGGTTTAGCCGCAAATACTTGTGATATACATGATTCAGCTTCAACTGCATGCGAAACAAACGAGTTAGCTTCAAATCCATGCGGAACACATGATTTAGCTTCAAATGAATACGAAGTGGAAGGCTTATCTTCGAATCCATGCGAAACAAATGGTTTAGCTTCAAATACTTGTGATATACATGACTTAGCTTCAACTGCATGCGAAACAAACGAGTCAGCTTCAAATCCATGCGGAACACATGATTTATCTTCAAATCAATGCGAAGTGGAAGGCTTATCTTCGAAACCATGCGAAACAAATGGATTAGCTTCAAATACTTGTGATATACATGATATAGATTCAACAGCATGCGAAATAAACGAGTTAGCTTCAAACCAATGCGAAACACATGATTTAGCTTCAAATCAATGCGAAGAAGAAGGGTTATCTTCGAATCCATGCGAAACGAATAGATTAGCTTCAAATACTTGTGATATTCATGATTCAGCTTCAACTGCATGCGAAACAAACGAGTTAGCTTCAAATCCATGCGAAACACATGATGTAGCTTCAAATCAATGCGAATTAGAAGGGTTATCTTCGAATTCATGCGAAACATATGATATAGCTACAAATACTTGTGATATACATGATTTAGCTTCAACAGCATGCGAAACAAACGAGTTAGCTTCAAATCCATGCGAAACACATGATTTAGATTAAAATCAATGCGAAGTAGAAGGCTTATCTTCGAATAAATGCGAAACAAATGATATAGCTTCAAATACTTGTGATATACACGATTTAGTTCCAACAGCATGCGAAACAAACGAGTTAGCTTCAAATCCATGCGAAACACATGATTTATCTTCAAATCAATGCGAAGTAGGAGGCTTATCTTCGAATCCATGCGAAACATATGATATAGCTTCAAATACTTGTGATATACATGATTTAGCTTCAACAGCATGCGAAACAAACGAGTTAGCTTCAAATCCATGCGAAACACATGATTTAGATTAAAATCATTGCGAAGTAGAAGGCTTATCTTCGAATAAATGCGAAACAAATGATATAGCTTCAAATACTTGTGATATACATGATTTAGTTCCAACAGCATGAGAAACAAACGAGTTAGATTCAAATCCATGCGAAACACATGATTTATCTTCAAATCAATGCGAAGTAGAAGGCTTATCTTCGAAACCATGCGAAACAAATGGATTAGCTTCATATACTTGTGATATACATGATTTAGCTTCAACAGCATGCGAAATAAACGAGTTAGCTTCAAACCCATGCGAAACACATGATTTAGCTTCAAATCAATGCGAAGAAGAAGGGTTATCTTCGAATCCATGCGAAACGAATAGATTAGCTTCAAATACTTGTGATATTCATGATTAAGCTTCAACTGCATGCGAAACAAACGAGTTAGCTTCAAATCCATGCGAAACACATGATTTAGCTTCAAATCAATGCGAATTAGAAGGGTTATCTTCGAATCCATGCGAAACATATGATATAGCTACAAATACTTGTGATATACATGATTCAGCTTCAACAGCATGCGAAACAAACGAGTTAGCTTCAAATCCATGCGAAACACATGATTTAGCATCAAGTCAACGCGAAGTTGATGGCTTAGCTTCAAATCCATGCGAAACGAATGATTTAGCTTCACATACTTGTGAATATAAGTGATATAGCTTCAAATGCAGACGAAACAAACGAGTTAGCTTCAAACCCATGCGAAACACATGATTTAGCTTCAAATCAATGCGAAGTATATGGATTATCTTCGAAACCATGCGAAACAAATTGTTTAACTTCAAATACTTGTGATATACATGATTTAGCTTCAACAGCATGCGAAACAAACGAGTTAGATTCAAATCCATGCGAAACACATGATTTAGCTTCAAATCAATGCGAAGTAGAAGGCTTATGTTAGAATCCATGCGAAACAATTGGATTAGCTTCATATACTTGTGTTATACATGATTTAGCTTCAACAGCATGCGAAATAAACGAGTTAGATTCAAATCCATACGAAACACATGATTTAACTTCAAATCAATGCGAACTAGAAGGGTTATCTTCGAATCCATGCGAAACATATGATATAGCTACAAATACTTGTGATATACATGATTCAGCTTCAACAGCATGCGAAACAAACGAGTTAGCTTCAAATCCATGCGAAACACATGATTTAGCTTCAAATCAATGCGAATTAGAAGGTTTATCTTAGAATCCATGCGAAATATATGATATAGCTTCAAATACTTGTGATATACACGATTTAGCTTCAACAGCATGCGAAACAAACGAGTTAGATTCAAATCCATGCGAAACACATGATTTAACTTCAAATCAATGCGAAGTAGAAGGCTTAGCTTCGAATCCATGCGAAACATATGATATAGCTTCAAATACTTGTGATATACATGGTTCAGCTTCAACTGCATGCGAAACAAACGAGTTAGCTTCAAATCCATGCGAAACACATGATTTAGCTTCAAATCAATGCGAAGTAGGAGGCTTATCTTCGAATCCATGCGAAACATATGATATAGCTTCAAATACTTGTGATATACACGATGTAGCTTCAACAGCATGCGAAACAAACGAGCTAGATTCAAATCCATGCGAAACACATGATTTAGCTTCAAATCAATGCGAAGTAGAAGGCTTATGTTCGAATCCATGCGAAACAATTGGATTAGCTTCATATACTTGCGATATACATCATTTAGCTTCAACAGCATGCGAAATAAACGAGTTAGATTCAAATCCATGCGAAACACATGATTTAACTTCAAATCAATGCGAAGTAGAAGGGTTATCTTCGAATCCATGCGAAACAAATGGTTTAGCTGCAAATACTTGTGATATACATGATTTAGCTTCAACTGCATGCGAAACAAACGAGTTAACTTCAAATCCAAGCGAAACACATGATTTAGCTTCAAATTAATGCGAAGTAGATGGATTATCTTCGAATGCATGCGACAAATGGTTTAGCTTCAAATACTTGTGATGTACATGGTTCAGCTTCAACTGCATGCGAAACAAACGAGTTAGCTTCAAATCATGCGAAACACATGATTTAGCTTCAAATCAATGCGAAGTAGGAGGCTTATCTTCGAAACCATGCGAAACAAATGGTTTAGCTTCAAATACTTGTGATATACATGATTTAGCTTCAACAGCATGCGAAATAAACGAGTTAGATTCAAATCCATACGAAACACATGATTTAACTTCAAATCAATGCGAACTAGAAGGGTTATCTTCGAATCCATGCGAAACATATGATATAGCTACAAATACTTGTGATATACATGATTCAGCTTCAACAGCATGCGAAACAAACGAGTTAGCTTCAAATCCATGCGAAACACATGATTTAGCTTCAAATCAATGCGAATTAGAAGGGTTATCTTGGAATCCATGCGAAACATATGATATAGCTTCAAATACTTGTGATATACACGATTTAGCTTCAACAGCATGCGAAACAAACGAGTTAGATTCAAATCCATGCGAAACACATGATTTAACTTCAAATCAATGCGAAGTAGAAGGCTTAGCTTCGAATCCATGCGAAACATATGATATAGCTTCAAATACTTGTGATATACATGGTTCAGCTTCAACTGCATGCGAAACAAACGAGTTAGCTTCAAATCCATGCGAAACACATGATTTAGCTTCAAATCAATGCGAAGTAGGAGGCTTATCTTCGAATCCATGCGAAACATATGATATAGCTTCAAATACTTGTGATATACACGATGTAGCTTCAACAGCATGCGAAACAAACGAGCTAGATTCAAATCCATGCGAAACACATGATTTAGTTTCAAATCAATGCGAAGTAGAAGGCTTATGATCGAATCCATGCGAAACAAATGGTTTAGCTGCAAATACTTGTGATATACATGATTTAGCTTCAACTGCATGCGAAACAAACGAGTTAACTTCAAATCCAAGCGAAACACATGATTTAGCTTCAAATTAATGCGAAGTAGATGGATTATCTTCGAATGCATGCGACAAATGGTTTAGCTTCAAATACTTGTGATGTACATGGTTCAGCTTCAACTGCATGCGAAACAAACGAGTTAGCTTCAAATCATGCGAAACACATGATTTAGCTTCAAATCAATGCGAAGTAGGAGGCTTATCTTCGAATCCATGCGAAACAAATGGTTTAGCTTCAAATACTTGTGATATACACGATTTAGCTTCAACAGCATGCGGAACAAACGAGTTATCTTCAAATCCAAGCGAAACACATGATTTAGCTACAAATTAATGCGAAGTAGATGGATTATCTTCGAATGCATGCGACAAATGGTTTAGCTTCAAATACTTGTGATGTACATGATTTAGCTTCAACTGCATGCGAAAAAAACTAGTTTAGCTTCAAATCCATGCGAAACACATGATTTAGCTTCAAATCAATGCGAATTAGAAGGGTTATCTTCGAATCCATGCGAAACATATGATATAGCTTCAAATACTTGTGATATACATGATTTAGATTCAACAGCATGCGAAACAAACGAGTTAGCTTCAAATCCATGCGAAACAAATGATTTAGCTTCAAATCAATGCGAATTAGAAGGGTTATCTTGGAATCCATGCGAAACATATGATATAGCTTCAAATACTTGTGATATACACGATTTAGCTTCATCAGCATGCGAAACAAACGAGTTAGATTCAAATCCATGCGAAACACATGATTTAACTTCAAATCAATGCGAAGTAGAAGGCTTACCTTCGAATCCATGCGAAACATATGATATAGCTTCAAATACTTGTGATATACATGGTTCAGCTTCAACTGCATGCGAAACAAACGAGTTAGCTTCAAATCCATGCGAAACACATGATTTAGCTTCAAATCAATGCGAAGTAGGAGGCTTATCTTCGAATCCATGCGAAACATATGATATAGCTTCAAATACTTGTGATATACACGATGTAGCTTCAACAGCATGCGAAACAAACGAGCTAGATTCAAATCCATGCGAAACACATGATTTAGCTTCAAATCAATGCGAAGTAGAAGGCTTATGTTCGAATCCATGCGAAACAATTGGATTAGCTTCGTATACTTGCGATATACATCATTTAGCTTCAACAGCATGCGAAATAAACGAGTTAGATTCAAATCCATGCGAAACACATGATTTAACTTCAAATCAATTCGAAGTAGAAGGGTTATCTTCGAATCCATGCGAAACAAATGGTTTAGCTCCAAATACTTGTGATATACATGATTTAGCTTCAACTGCATGCGAAACAAACGAGTTAACTTCAAATCCAAGCGAAACACATGATTTAGCTTCAAATTAATGCGAAGTAGATGGATTATCTTCGAATGCATGCGACAAATGGTTTAGCTTCAAATACTTGTGATGTACATGGTTCAGCTTCAACTGCATGCGAAACAAACGAGTTAGCTTCAAATCATGCGAAACACATGATTTAGCTTCAAATCAATGCGAAGTAGGAGGCTTATCTTCGAATCCATGCGAAACAAATGGTTTAGCTTCAAATACTTGTGATATACACGATTTAGCTTCAACAGCATGCGGAACAAACGAGTTATCTTCAAATCCAAGCGAAACACATGATTTAGCTACAAATTAATGCGAAGTAGATGGATTATCTTCGAATGCATGCGACAAATGGTTTAGCTTCAAATACTTGTGATGTACATGATTTAGCTTCAACTGCATGCGAAAAAAACGAGTTTAGCTTCAAATCCATGCGAAACACATGATTTAGCTTCAAATCAATGCGAATTAGAAGGGTTATCTTCGAATCCATGCGAAACATATGATATAGCTTCAAATACTTGTGATATACATGATTTAGATTCAACAGCATGCGAAACAAACGAGTTAGCTTCAAATCCATGCGAAACAAATGATTTAGCTTCAAATCAATGCGAATTAGAAGGGTTATCTTGGAATCCATGCGAAACATATGATATAGCTTCAAATACTTGTGATATACACGATTTAGCTTCATCAGCATGCGAAACAAACGAGTTAGATTCAAATCCATGCGAAACACATGATTTAACTTCAAATCAATGCGAAGTAGAAGGCTTACCTTCGAATCCATGCGAAACATATGATATAGCTTCAAATACTTGTGATATACATGGTTCAGCTTCAACTGCATGCGAAACAAACGAGTTAGCTTCAAATCCATGCGAAACACATGATTTAGCTTCAAATCAATGCGAAGTAGGAGGCTTATGTTCGAATCCATGCGAAACATATGATATAGCTTCAAATACTTGTGATATACACGATGTAGCTTCAACAGCATGCGAAACAAACGAGTTAGATTCAAATCCATGCGAAACACATGATTTAACTTCAAATCAATGCGAAGTAGAAGGCTTACCTTCGAATCCATGCGAAACATATGATATAGCTTCAAATACTTGTGATATACATGATTTAGCTTCAACAGCATGCGAAGCAAACGAGTTAACTTCAAGTCCAAGCGAAAAACATGATTTATCTTCAAATCAATGCGAAGTAGGAGGCTTATCTTCGAATCCATGCGAAACAAATGGTTTAGCTTCAAATACTTGTGATATACATGATTTAGCTTCAACAGCATGCGGAACAAACGAGTTAGCTTCAAATCCATGCGAAACACATGATTTAGCATCAAATCAATGCTAAGTAGAAGGCTGATCTTCGAATCCATGCGTAACAAATGGTTTAACTTCAAATACTTGTGATATACATGATTTAGCTTCAACAGCATGCGAAACAAACGAGTTAGCTTCAAATCCATGCGATACACATGATTTAGCTTCAAATCAATGCGAATTAGAAGGGTTGTCTTGGAATCCATGTGAAACGTATGATATAGCTTCAAATACTTGTGATATACATGATTTAGCTTCAACAGCATGCGAGAAAAACGAGTTATCTTCAAATCCAAGCGAAACACATGATTTAGCTTCAAATCAATGCGAAGTAGAAGGCTTAGCTTCGAATAAATGCGAAACAAATGGTTTAGCTTCAAATACTTGTGATATATCTGATTTAGCTTCAACAGCATGCGAAACGAACGAGATAGCTTCAAATCCATGCGAAACACATGATTTAGCTTCAAATCAATGCAAAGTAGGAGGCTCACATTCGATCCTATGCGTAACAAATGGTTAAGCTTCAAATACTTGTGATATACATGATTTAGCTTCAACAGCATGCGAAACAAACGAGTTATCTTCAAATCCATGCGAAACACATGATTTAGCATCAAATCAATGCGAAGTAGAAGGCTGATCTTCGAATCCATGCGTAACAAATGGTTTAGCTGCAAATACTTGTGATATACATGATTTAGCTTCAACTGCATGCGAAACAAACGAGTTAGCTGCTAATCCATGCGAAACACATGATTTAGATTAAAATCAATGCGAAGTAGAAGGCTTATTTTCGAATCCATGCGAATCAAATGGTTTAGCTTCAAATAATTGTGATATACATGATTTAGCTTCAACTGCATGCGAAACAAACGAGTTAGCTTAAAATCCATGCGGAACACATGATTTAGCTTCAAATCAATGCGAAGTAGAAAGCTGATCTTCGAATCCATGCGAAGTAAATGGTTTAGCTTCAAATACTTTTGATACACTTGATTTAGCTTCAACAGCATGCGAAACAAACGAGTTAGCTTCAAATCCATGCGAAACACATGATTTAGCATCAAATCAATGCGATGTGGAAGGCTTATCTTCGAATCCATGCGAAACGAATAGTTTAGCTTCAAATACTTGTGATATACATGATTCAGCTTCAACTGCATGCGAAACAAACGAGTTAGCTTTAAATCCATGCGAAACACATGATTTAGATTAAAATCAATGCGAAGTAGAAGGCTTATCTTCGAATCCATGCGAAACAAATGGTTTAGCTTCAAATGCTTGTGATATACATGATATAGCTACAACTGCATGCGAAAAAAACGAGTTAGCTTCAAAACCAAGCGAAACACATGATTTAGCCTCAAATCAATGGGAAGTAGAAGGCTTAGCTTCGAATAAATGCGAAACAAATGGTTTAGCTTCAAATACTTGTGATATACATAATTCAGCTTCAACTGCATGCGAAACAAACGTGTTAGCTTCAAATCCATGCGAAACACATGATTTAGATTAAAATCAATGCGAAGTAGAAGGCTTATCTTCGAATCCATGCGAAACAAATGGTTTAGCTTCAAATACTTGTGAAATACATGATTTAGCTTCAACTGCATGCGAAACAAACGAGTTAGCTTCAAATCCATGCGAAACACATGATTTAGCATCAAATCAATGCTAAGTAGAAGGCTGATCTTCGAATCCATGCGTAACAAATGGTTTAACTTCAAATACTTGTGATATACATGATTTAGCTTCAACAGCATACGAAACAAACGAGTTAGCTTCAAATCCATGCGATACACATGATTTAGCTTCAAATCAATGCGAATTAGAAGGGTTGTCTTGGAATCCATGTGAAACGTATGATATAGCTTCAAATACTTGTGATATACATGATTTAGCTTCAACAGCATGCGAAACAAACGAGTTAGCTTCAAATCCATTCGAAACACATGATTTAGCATCAAATCAATGCGAAGTAGAAGGCTGATCTTCGAATCCATGCGTAACAAATGGTTTAGCTGCAAATACTTGTGATATACATGATTTAGCTTCAACAGCATGCGAAACAAACGAGTTAGCTTCAAATCCATGCGAAACACATGATTTAGATTCAAATCAATGCGATTTAGAAGGGTTATCTTGGAATCCATGCGAAACGTATGATATAGCTTCAAATACTTGTGATATACATGATTTAGCTTCAACAGCATGCGAAACAAACGAGTTAGCTTCAAATCCAAGCGAAACACATGATTTATCTTCAAATCAATGCGAATTAGAAGGGTTATCTTGGAATGCATGCGAAACGTATGATATAGCTTCAAATACTTGTGGTATACATGATTTAGCTTCAACAGCATGCGAAACAGACGAGTTAGCTTCAAATCCATGCGAAACACATGATTTAGCATCAAATCAATGCGAAGTAGAAAGCTGATCTTCGAATCCATGCGAAGCAAATGGTTTAGCTTCAAATACTTGTGATATACATGATTTAGCTTCAACTGCATGCGAAACAAACGAGTTAGCTTAAAATCCATGCGGAACACATGATTTAGCATCAAATCAATGCGAAGTGGAAGGCTTATCTTCGAATCCATGCGAAACGAATAGTTTAGCTTCAAATACTTGTGATATACATGATTCAGCTTCAACTGCATGCAAAACAAACGAGTTAGCTTTAAATCCATGCGGAAGACATGATTTAGATTAAAATCAATGCGAAGTAGAAGGCTTATCTTCGAATCCATGCGAAGCAATTGGTTTAGCTTCAAATACTTTTGATACACTTCAGTTAGCTTCAACAGCATGCGAAACAAACGAGTTAGCTTCAAATACATTCGAAACACATGATTTAGCATCAAATCAATGCGAAGTAGAAGGCTGATCTTCGAATCCATGCGTAACAAATGGTTTAGCTGCAAATACTTGTGATATACATGATTTAGCTTCAACAGCATGCGAAACAAACGAGTTAGCTTCAAATCCATGCGAAACACATGATTTAGATTCAAATCAATGCGATTTAGAAGGGTTGTCTTGGAATCCATGCGAAACGTATGATATAGCTTCAAATACTTGTGATATACATGATTTAGCTTCAACAGCATGCGAAACAAACGAGTTAGCTTCAAATCCAAGCGAAACACATGATTTATCTTCAAATCAATGCGAATTAGAAGGGTTATCTTGGAATGCATGCGAAACGTATGATATAGCTTCAAATACTTGTGGTATACATTATTTAGCTTCAACAGCATGCGAAACAGACGAGTTAGCTTCAAATCCATGCGAAACACATGATTTAGCATCAAATCAATGCGACGTAGAAAGCTGATCTTCGAATCCATGCGAAGCAAATGGTTTAGCTTCAAATACTTGTGATATACATGATTTAGCTTCAACTGCATGCGAAACAAACGAGTTAGCTTAAAATCCATGCGGAACACATGATTTAGCATCAAATCAATGCGAAGTGGAAGGCTTATCTTCGAATCCATGCGAAACGAATAGTTTAGCTTCAAATACTTGTGATATACATGATTCAGCTTCAACTGCATGCAAAACAAACGAGTTAGCTTTAAATCCATGCGAAAGACATGATTTAGATTAAAATCAATGCGAAGTAGAAGGCTTATCTTCGAATCCAGGCGAAGCAAATGGTTTAGCTTCAAATACTTTTGATACACTTCAGTTAGCTTCAACATCATGCGAAACAAACGAGTTAGCTACAAATCCTTGCGAAACACATGTTTTAGCATCAAATTAATGCGAATTAGAAGGGTTATCTTGGAATGCATGCGAAACGTATGATATAGCTTCAAATACTTGTGATATACATGATTTAGCTTCAACAGCATGCGAAACAGACGAGTTAGCTTCAAATCCATGCGAAACACATGATTTAACTTCAAATCAATGCGAAGTAGAAGGCTGATCTTCGAATCCATGCGAAGCAAATGGTTTAGCTTCAAATACTTGTGATATACATGATTTAGCTTCAACTGCATGCGAAACAAACGAGTTAGCTTAAAATCCATGCGGAACACATGATTTAGCATCAAATCAATGCGAAGTAGAAGGCTGATCTTCGAATCCATGCGTAACAAATGGTTTAGCTGCAAATACTTGTGATATACATGATTTAGCTTCAACTGCATGCGAAACAAACGAGTTAGCTGCTAATCCATGCGAAACACGTGATTTAGATTAAAATCAATGCGAAGTAGAAGGCTTATTTTCGAATCCATGCGAAACAAATGGTTTAGCTTCAAATCCTTGTGATATACATGATTTAGCTTCAACTGCATGCGAAACAAACGAGTTAGCTTAAAATCCATGCGGAACACATGATTTAGCTTCAAATCAATGCGAAGTAGAAAGCTGATCTTCGAATCCATGCGAAGCAAATGGTTTAGCTTCAAATACTTTTGATATACATGATTCAGCTTCAACTGCATGCGAAACAAACGAGTTAGCTTTAAATCCATGCGAAACACATGATTTAGATTAAAATCAATGCGAAGTAGAAGGCTTATCTTCGAATCCATGCGAAACAAATGGTTTAGCTTCAAATGCTTGTGATATACATGATTTAGGTACAACTGCATGCGAAAAAAACGAGTTAGCTTCAAAACCAAGCGAAACACATGATTTAGCCTCAAATCAATGGGAAGTAGAAGGCTTAGCTTCGAATAAATGCGAAACAAATGGTTTAGCTTCAAATACTTGTGATATATATGATTTAGCTTCAACAGCATGCGAAACAAACGAGTTAGCTTCAAATCCATTCGAAACACATGATTTAGCATCAAATCAATGCGAAGTAGAAGGCTGATCTTCGAATCCATGCGTAACAAATGGTTTAGCTGCAAATACTTGTGATATACATGATTTAGCTTCAACAGCATGCGAAACAAACGAGTTAGCTTCAAATCCATGCGAAACACATGATTTAGATTCAAATCAATGCGATTTAGAAGGGTTATCTTGGAATCCATGCGAAACGTATGATATAGCTTCAAATACTTGTGATATACATGATTTAGCTTCAACAGCATGCGAAACAAACGAGTTAGCTTCAAATCCAAGCGAAACACATGATTTATCTTCAAATCAATGCGAATTAGAAGGGTTATCTTGGAATGCATGCGAAACGTATGATATAGCTTCAAATACTTGTGGTATACATGATTTAGCTTCAACAGCATGCGAAACAGACGAGTTAGCTTCAAATCCATGCGAAACACATGATTTAGCATCAAATCAATGCGAAGTAGAAAGCTGATCTTCGAATCCATGCGAAGCAAATGGTTTAGCTTCAAATACTTGTGATATACATGATTTAGCTTCAACTGCATGCGAAACAAACGAGTTAGCTTAAAATCCATGCGGAACACATGATTTAGCATCAAATCAATGCGAAGTGGAAGGCTTATCTTCGAATCCATGCGAAACGAATAGTTTAGCTTCAAATACTTGTGATATACATGATTCAGCTTCAACTGCATGCAAAACAAACGAGTTAGCTTTAAATCCATGCGAAAGACATGATTTAGATTAAAATCAATGCGAAGTAGAAGGCTTATCTTCGAATCCATGCGAAGCAATTGGTTTAGCTTCAAATACTTTTGATACACTTCAGTTAGCTTCAACAGCATGCGAAACAAACGAGTTAGCTTCAAATACATTCGAAACACATGATTTAGCATCAAATCAATGCGAAGTAGAAGGCTGATCTTCGAATCCATGCGTAACAAATGGTTTAGCTGCAAATACTTGTGATATACATGATTTAGCTTCAACAGCATGCGAAACAAACGAGTTAGCTTCAAATCCATGCGAAACACATGATTTAGATTCAAATCAATGCGATTTAGAAGGGTTGTCTTGGAATCCATGCGAAACGTATGATATAGCTTCAAATACTTGTGATATACATGATTTAGCTTCAACAGCATGCGAAACAAACGAGTTAGCTTCAAATCCAAGCGAAACACATGATTTATCTTCAAATCAATGCGAATTAGAAGGGTTATCTTGGAATGCATGCGAAACGTATGATATAGCTTCAAATACTTGTGGTATACATGATTTAGCTTCAACAGCATGCGAAACAGACGAGTTAGCTTCAAATCCATGCGAAACACATGATTTAGCATCAAATCAATGCGACGTAGAAAGCTGATCTTCGAATCCATGCGAAGCAAATGGTTTAGCTTCAAATACTTGTGATATACATGATTTAGCTTCAACTGCATGCGAAACAAACGAGTTAGCTTAAAATCCATGCGGAACACATGATTTAGCATCAAATCAATGCGAAGTGGAAGGCTTATCTTCGAATCCATGCGAAACGAATAGTTTAGCTTCAAATACTTGTGATATACATGATTCAGCTTCAACTGCATGCAAAACAAACGAGTTAGCTTTAAATCCATGCGAAAGACATGATTTAGATTAAAATCAATGCGAAGTAGAAGGCTTATCTTCGAATCCATGCGAAGCAAATGGTTTAGCTTCAAATACTTTTGATACACTTCAGTTAGCTTCAACATCATGCGAAACAAACGAGTTAGCTACAAATCCTTGCGAAACACATGTTTTAGCATCAAATTAATGCGAATTAGAAGGGTTATCTTGGAATGCATGCGAAACGTATGATATAGCTTCAAATACTTGTGATATACATGATTTAGCTTCAACAGCATGCGAAACAGACGAGTTAGCTTCAAATCCATGCGAAACACATGATTTAACTTCAAATCAATGCGAAGTAGAAGGCTGATCTTCGAATCCATGCGAAGCAAATGGTTTAGCTTCAAATACTTGTGATATACATGATTTAGCTTCAACTGCATGCGAAACAAACGAGTTAGCTTAAAATCCATGCGGAACACATGATTTAGCATCAAATCAATGCGAAGTAGAAGGCTGATCTTCGAATCCATGCGTAACAAATGGTTTAGCTGCAAATACTTGTGATATACATGATTTAGCTTCAACTGCATGCGAAACAAACGAGTTAGCTGCTAATCCATGCGAAACACGTGATTTAGATTAAAATCAATGCGAAGTAGAAGGCTTATTTTCGAATCCATGCGAAACAAATGGTTTAGCTTCAAATCCTTGTGATATACATGATTTAGCTTCAACTGCATGCGAAACAAACGAGTTAGCTTAAAATCCATGCGGAACACATGATTTAGCTTCAAATCAATGCGAAGTAGAAAGCTGATCTTCGAATCCATGCGAAGCAAATGGTTTAGCTTCAAATACTTTTGATATACATGATTCAGCTTCAACTGCATGCGAAACAAACGAGTTAGCTTTAAATCCATGCGAAACACATGATTTAGATTAAAATCAATGCGAAGTAGAAGGCTTATCTTCGAATCCATGCGAAACAAATGGTTTAGCTTCAAATGCTTGTGATATACATGATTTAGGTACAACTGCATGCGAAAAAAACGAGTTAGCTTCAAAACCAAGCGAAACACATGATTTAGCCTCAAATCAATGGGAAGTAGAAGGCTTAGCTTCGAATAAATGCGAAACAAATGGTTTAGCTTCAAATACTTGTGATATATATGATTTAGCTTCAACAGCATGCGAAACAAATGAGTTATATTCAAATCCAAGCGAGACACATGATTTATCTTCAAATCAATGAGAAGTGGAAGGCTTATCTTCGAATCCATGCGAAACGAATAGTTTAGCTTCAAATACTTGTGATATACATGATTCAGCTTCAACTGCATCCGAAACAAACGAGTTAGCTTCAAATCCATGCGAAACACATGATTTAGATTAAAATCAATGCGAAGTAGGAGGCTTATCTTCGAATCCATGCGAAACAAATGGTTTAGCTTCAAATGCTTGTGATATACATGATTTAGGTACAACAGCATGCGAAAAAATCGAGTTAGCTTCAAAACCAAGCGAAACACATGATTTAGCCTCAAATCAATGCGAAGTAGATGGCTTAGCTTCGAATAAATGCGAACCAAATGGTTTAGCATCAAATACTTGTGATATGCATGATTTAGCTTCAACTACTAGCGAAAAAAACGAGTTAGCTTCAAATCCAAGCGAAACACCTGATTTAGCCTCAAATCAATGCGAATTAGAAGGGTTATCTTCGAATCCATGCGAAACAAATGATATAACTTCAAATACGTGTGATATACATGATTTACCTTCAACAGCATCCGAAACAAACGAGTTAGCTTCAAATCCTTGCGAAACACGTGATTTAGATTAAAATCAATGCGAAGTAGAAGGCTTATCTTCGAATCCATGCGAAACGAATGGTTTAGCTACAAATACTTGTAAAATACATGATTTAGTTTCAACTGCATGCGAAACAAACGTGTTCGCTTAAAATCCATGCAGAACACATGATTTAGCTTCAAATCAATGCGAAGTAGAAGGCTGATCTTCGAATCCATGCGAAACATATGATATAGCTTCAAATACTTGTGATATACATGGTTCAGCTTCAACTGCATGCGAAACAAACGAGTTAGCTTCAAATCCATGCGAAACACATGATTTAGCTTCAAATCAATGCGAATTAGAAGGGTTATCTTCGAATCCATGCGAAACATATGATATAGCTTCAAATACTTGTGATATACATGATTTAGATTCAACAGCATGCGAAACAAACGAGTTAGCTTCAAATCCATGCGAAACAAATGATTTAGCTTCAAATCAATGCGAATTAGAAGGGTTATCTTGGAATCCATGCGAAACATATGATATAGCTTCAAATACTTGTGATATACACGATTTAGCTTCATCAGCATGCGAAACAAACGAGTTAGATTCAAATCCATGCGAAACACATGATTTAACTTCAAATCAATGCGAAGTAGAAGGCTTACCTTCGAATCCATGCGAAACATATGATATAGCTTCAAATACTTGTGATATACATGGTTCAGCTTCAACTGCATGCGAAACAAACGAGTTAGCTTCAAATCCATGCGAAACACATGATTTAGCTTCAAATCAATGCGAAGTAGGAGGCTTATGTTCGAATCCATGCGAAACATATGATATAGCTTCAAATACTTGTGATATACACGATGTAGCTTCAACAGCATGCGAAACAAACGAGTTAGATTCAAATCCATGCGAAACACATGATTTAACTTCAAATCAATGCGAAGTAGAAGGCTTACCTTCGAATCCATGCGAAACATATGATATAGCTTCAAATACTTGTGATATACATGGTTCAGCTTCAACTGCATGCGAAACAAACGAGTTAGCTTCAAATCCATGCGAAACACATGATGTAGCTTCAAATCAATGCGAATTAGAAGGGTTATCTTCGCATTCATGCGAAACATATGATATAGCTACAAATACTTGTGATATACATTATTTAGCTTCAACAGCATGCGAAACAAACGAGTTAGCTTCAAATCCATGCGAAACACATGATTTATCTTCAAATCAATGCGAAGTAGGAGGCTTATCTTCGAATCCATGCGAAACATATGATATAGCTTCAAATACTTGTGATATACATGATTTAGCTTCAACAGCATGCGAAGCAAACGAGTTAACTTCAAGTCCAAGCGAAAAACATGATTTATCTTCAAATCAATGCGAAGTAGGAGGCTTATCTTCGAATCCATGCGAAACAAATGGTTTAGCTTCAAATACTTGTGATATACATGATTTAGCTTCAACAGCATGCGGAACAAACGAGTTAGCTTCAAATCCATGCGAAACACATGATTTAGCATCAAATCAATGCTAAGTAGAAGGCTGATCTTCGAATCCATGCGTAACAAATGGTTTAACTTCAAATACTTGTGATATACATGATTTAGCTTCAACAGCATGCGAAACAAACGAGTTAGCTTCAAATCCATGCGATACACATGATTTAGCTTCAAATCAATGCGAATTAGAAGGGTTGTCTTGGAATCCATGTGAAACGTATGATATAGCTTCAAATACTTGTGATATACATGATTTAGCTTCAACAGCATGCGAGAAAAACGAGTTATCTTCAAATCCAAGCGAAACACATGATTTAGCTTCAAATCAATGCGAAGTAGAAGGCTTAGCTTCGAATAAATGCGAAACAAATGGTTTAGCTTCAAATACTTGTGATATATCTGATTTAGCTTCAACAGCATGCGAAACGAACGAGATAGCTTCAAATCCATGCGAAACACATGATTTAGCTTCAAATCAATGCAAAGTAGGAGGCTCACATTCGATCCTATGCGTAACAAATGGTTTAGCTTCAAATACTTGTGATATACATGATTTAGCTTCAACAGCATGCGAAACAAACGAGTTATCTTCAAATCCATGCGAAACACATGATTTAGCATCAAATCAATGCGAAGTAGAAGGCTGATCTTCGAATCCATGCGTAACAAATGGTTTAGCTGCAAATACTTGTGATATACATGATTTAGCTTCAACTGCATGCGAAACAAACGAGTTAGCTGCTAATCCATGCGAAACACATGATTTAGATTAAAATCAATGCGAAGTAGAAGGCTTATTTTCGAATCCATGCGAATCAAATGGTTTAGCTTCAAATAATTGTGATATACATGATTTAGCTTCAACTGCATGCGAAACAAACGAGTTAGCTTAAAATCCATGCGGAACACATGATTTAGCTTCAAATCAATGCGAAGTAGAAAGCTGATCTTCGAATCCATGCGAAGTAAATGGTTTAGCTTCAAATACTTTTGATACACTTGATTTAGCTTCAACAGCATGCGAAACAAACGAGTTAGCTTCAAATCCATGCGAAACACATGATTTAGCATCAAATCAATGCGATGTGGAAGGCTTATCTTCGAATCCATGCGAAACGAATAGTTTAGCTTCAAATACTTGTGATATACATGATTCAGCTTCAACTGCATGCGAAACAAACGAGTTAGCTTTAAATCCATGCGAAACACATGATTTAGATTAAAATCAATGCGAAGTAGAAGGCTTATCTTCGAATCCATGCGAAACAAATGGTTTAGCTTCAAATGCTTGTGATATACATGATATAGCTGCAACTGCATGCGAAAAAAACGAGTTAGCTTCAAAACCAAGCGAAACACATGATTTAGCTTCAAATCAATGGGAAGTAGGAGGCTTAGCTTCGAATAAATGCGAAACAAATGGTTTAGCTTCAAATACTTCTGATATATCTGATTTAGCTTCAACAGCATGCGAAACGAACGAGATAGCTTCAAATCCATGCGAAACACATGATTTAGCTTCAAATCAATGCGAAGTAGGAGGCTTACATTCGATCCTATGCGTAACAAATGGTTTAGCTTCAAATACTTGTGATATACATGATTTAGCTTCAACAGCATGCGAAACAAACGAGTTATCTTCAAATCCATGCGAAACACATGATTTAGCATCAAATCAATGCGAAGTAGAAGGCTAATCTTCGAATCCATGCGTAACAAATGGTTTAGCTGCAAATACTTGTGATATACATGATTTAGCTTCAACTGCATGCGAAACAAACGAGTTAGCTGCTAATCCATGCGAAACACATGATTTAGATTAAAATCAATGCGAAGTAGAAGGCTTATTTTCGAATCCATGCGAATCAAATGGTTTAGCTTCAAATAATTGTGATATACATGATTTAGCTTCAACTGCATGCGAAACAAACGAGTTAGCTTAAAATCCATGCGGAACACATGATTTAGCTTCAAATCAATGCGAAGTAGAAAGCTGATCTTCGAATCCATGCGAAGTAAATGGTTTAGCTTCAAATACTTTTGATACACTTGATTTAGCTTCAACAGCATGCGAAACAAACGAGTTAGCTTCAAATCCATGCGAAACACATGATTTAGCATCAAATCAATGCGATGTGGAAGGCTTATCTTCGAATCCATGCGAAACGAATAGTTTAGCTTCAAATACTTGTGATATACATGATTCAGCTTCAACTGCATGCGAAACAAACGAGTTAGCTTTAAATCCATGCGAAACACATGATTTAGATTAAAATCAATGCGAAGTAGAAGGCTTATCTTCGAATCCATGCGAAACAAATGGTTTAGCTTCAAATGCTTGTGATATACATGATATAGCTACAACTGCATGCGAAAAAAACGAGTTAGCTTCAAAACCAAGCGAAACACATGATTTAGCCTCAAATCAATGGGAAGTAGAAGGCTTAGCTTCGAATAAATGCGAAACAAATGGTTTAGCTTCAAATACTTGTGATATACATAATTCAGCTTCAACTGCATGCGAAACAAACGTGTTAGCTTCAAATCCATGCGAAACACATGATTTAGATTAAAATCAATGCGAAGTAGAAGGCTTATCTTCGAATCCATGCGAAACAAATGGTTTAGCTTCAAATACTTGTGAAATACATGACTTAGCTTCAACTGCATGCGAAACAAACGAGTTAGCTTCAAATCCATGCGAAACACATGATTTAGCATCAAATCAATGCTAAGTAGAAGGCTGATCTTCGAATCCATGCGTAACAAATGGTTTAACTTCAAATACTTGTGATATACATGATTTAGCTTCAACAGCATACGAAACAAACGAGTTAGCTTCAAATCCATGCGATACACATGATTTAGCTTCAAATCAATGCGAATTAGAAGGGTTGTCTTGGAATCCATGTGAAACGTATGATATAGCTTCAAATACTTGTGATATACATGATTTAGCTTCAACAGCATGCGAAACAAACGAGTTAGCTTCAAATCCATTCGAAACACATGATTTAGCATCAAATCAATGCGAAGTAGAAGGCTGATCTTCGAATCCATGCGTAACAAATGGTTTAGCTGCAAATACTTGTGATATACATGATTTAGCTTCAACAGCATGCGAAACAAACGAGTTAGCTTCAAATCCATGCGAAACACATGATTTAGATTCAAATCAATGCGATTTAGAAGGGTTATCTTGGAATCCATGCGAAACGTATGATATAGCTTCAAATACTTGTGATATACATGATTTAGCTTCAACAGCATGCGAAACAAACGAGTTAGCTTCAAATCCAAGCGAAACACATGATTTATCTTCAAATCAATGCGAATTAGAAGGGTTATCTTGGAATGCATGCGAAACGTATGATATAGCTTCAAATACTTGTGGTATACATGATTTAGCTTCAACAGCATGCGAAACAGACGAGTTAGCTTCAAATCCATGCGAAACACATGATTTAGCATCAAATCAATGCGAAGTAGAAAGCTGATCTTCGAATCCATGCGAAGCAAATGGTTTAGCTTCAAATACTTGTGATATACATGATTTAGCTTCAACTGCATGCGAAACAAACGAGTTAGCTTAAAATCCATGCGGAACACATGATTTAGCATCAAATCAATGCGAAGTGGAAGGCTTATCTTCGAATCCATGCGAAACGAATAGTTTAGCTTCAAATACTTGTGATATACATGATTCAGCTTCAACTGCATGCAAAACAAACGAGTTAGCTTTAAATCCATGCGAAAGACATGATTTAGATTAAAATCAATGCGAAGTAGAAGGCTTATCTTCGAATCCATGCGAAGCAATTGGTTTAGCTTCAAATACTTTTGATACACTTCAGTTAGCTTCAACAGCATGCGAAACAAACGAGTTAGCTTCAAATACATTCGAAACACATGATTTAGCATCAAATCAATGCGAAGTAGAAGGCTGATCTTCGAATCCATGCGTAACAAATGGTTTAGCTGCAAATACTTGTGATATACATGATTTAGCTTCAACAGCATGCGAAACAAACGAGTTAGCTTCAAATCCATGCGAAACACATGATTTAGATTCAAATCAATGCGATTTAGAAGGGTTGTCTTGGAATCCATGCGAAACGTATGATATAGCTTCAAATACTTGTGATATACATGATTTAGCTTCAACAGCATGCGAAACAAACGAGTTAGCTTCAAATCCAAGCGAAACACATGATTTATCTTCAAATCAATGCGAATTAGAAGGGTTATCTTGGAATGCATGCGAAACGTATGATATAGCTTCAAATACTTGTGGTATACATGATTTAGCTTCAACAGCATGCGAAACAGACGAGTTAGCTTCAAATCCATGCGAAACACATGATTTAGCATCAAATCAATGCGACGTAGAAAGCTGATCTTCGAATCCATGCGAAGCAAATGGTTTAGCTTCAAATACTTGTGATATACATGATTTAGCTTCAACTGCATGCGAAACAAACGAGTTAGCTTAAAATCCATGCGGAACACATGATTTAGCTTCAAATCAATGCGAAGTAGAAAGCTGATCTTCGAATCCATGCGAAGCAAATGGTTTAGCTTCAAATACTTTTGATATACATGATTCAGCTTCAACTGCATGCGAAACAAACGAGTTAGCTTTAAATCCATGCGAAACACATGATTTAGATTAAAATCAATGCGAAGTAGAAGGCTTATCTTCGAATCCATGCGAAACAAATGGTTTAGCTTCAAATGCTTGTGATATACATGATTTAGGTACAACTGCATGCGAAAAAAACGAGTTAGCTTCAAAACCAAGCGAAACACATGATTTAGCCTCAAATCAATGGGAAGTAGAAGGCTTAGCTTCGAATAAATGCGAAACAAATGGTTTAGCTTCAAATACTTGTGATATATATGATTTAGCTTCAACAGCATGCGAAACAAACGAGTTAGCTTCAAATCCATGCGAAACACATGATTTAGCTTCAAATCAATGCGGAGTAGGAGGCTTATCTTCGATCCCATGCGATACAAATGGTTTAGCTTCAAATACTTGTGATATAGATGATTGAGCTTCAACAGCATGCGAAACAAATGAGTTATATTCAAATCCAAGCGAGACACATGATTTATCTTCAAATCAATGAGAAGTGGAAGGCTTATCTTCGAATCCATGCGAAACGAATAGTTTAGCTTCAAATACTTGTGATATACATGATTCAGCTTCAACTGCATCCGAAACAAACGAGTTAGCTTCAAATCCATGCGAAACACATGATTTAGATTAAAATCAATGCGAAGTAGAAGGCTTATCTTCGAATCCATGCGAAACAAATGGTTTAGCTTCAAATACTTGTGATATTCATGATTTAGCTACAACAGCATGCGAAAAAAACGAGTTAGCTTCAAAACCAAGCGAAACACATGATTTAGCCTCAAATCAATGCGAAGTAGATGGCTTAGCTTCGAATAAATGCGAACCAAATGGTTTAGCATCAAATACTTGTGATATGCATGATTTAGCTTCAACTACTAGCGAAAAAAACGAGTTAGCTTCAAATCCAAGCGAAACACCTGATTTAGCCTCAAATCAATGCGAATTAGAAGGGTTATCTTCGAATCCATGCGAAACAAATGATATAACTTCAAATACGTGTGATATACATGATTTACCTTCAACAGCATCCGAAACAAACGAGTTAGCTTCAAATCCTTGCGAAACACGTGATTTAGATTAACATCAATGCGAAGTAGAAGGCTTATCTTCGAATCCATGCGAAACGAATGGTTTAGCTACAAATACTTGTAAAATACATGATTTAGTTTCAACTGCATGCGAAACAAACGTGTTCGCTTAAAATCCATGCAGAACACATGATTTAGCTTCAAATCAATGCGAAGTAGAAGGCTTATCTTCGATCCCATGCGATACAAATGGTTTAGCTTCAAATACTTGTGATATAGATGATTGAGCTTCAACAGCATGCGAAACAAATGAGTTATATTCAAATCCAAGTGAGACACATGATTTATCTTCAAATCAATGAGAAGTGGAAGGCTTATCTTCGAATCCATGCGAAACGAATAGTTTAGCTTCAAATACTTGTGATATACATGATTCAGCTTCAACTGCATCCGAAACAAACGAGTTAGCTTCAAATCCATGCGAAACACATGATTTAGATTAAAATCAATGCGAAGTAGAAGGCTTATCTTCGAATCCATGCGAAACAAATGGTTTAGCTTCAAATACTTGTGATATTCATGATTTAGCTACAACAGCATGCGAAAAAAACGAGTTAGCTTCAAAACCAAGCGAAACACATGATTTAGCCTCAAATCAATGCGAAGTAGATGGCTTAGCTTCGAATAAATGCGAACCAAATGGTTTAGCATCAAATACTTGTGATATGCATGATTTAGCTTCAACTACTAGCGGAAAAGACGAGTTAGCTTCAAATCCAAGCGAAACACCTGATTTAGCCTCAAATCAATGCGAATTAGAAGGGTTATCTTCGAATCCATGCGAAACAAATGATATAGCTTCAAATACGTGTGATATACATGATTTACCTTCAACAGCATCCGAAACAAACGAGTTAGCTTCAAATCCTTGCGAAACACGTGATTTAGATTAAAATCAATGCGAAGTAGAAGGCTTATCTTCGAATCCATGCGAAACGAATGGTTTAGCTACAAATACTTGTAAAATACATGATTTAGTTTCAACTGCATGCGAAACAAACGTGTTCGCTTAAAATCCATGCAGAACACATGATTTAGCTTCAAATCAATGCGAAGTAGAAGGCTGATCTTCGAATCCATGCGAAGCAAATGGTTTAGCTTCAAATACTTGTGATACACTTGATTTAGCTTCAACTGCTCGCGAATCAAACGAGTTAGCTTCAAAACCATGCGAACACATGATTTAGCTTCAAATCAATGCGAAGTAGGAGGCTTATCTTGGGTTCCATGCGATAGAAATGGTTTAGCTTCAAATACATGTGATGTACATAATTTAGCTTCAACAGCATGCGAAAAAAAACGAGTTAGCTTCAAATCCATGCGAAACACATGATTTAGCATGAAATCAATGCGAAGTAGAAGGCTGATCTTCGAATCCATGCGAAGCAAATGGTTTAGCTTCAAATACTTTTGATACACTTGAGTTAGCTTTAACAGCATGCGAAACAAACGAGTTAGCTTCAAATCCTTGCGAAACACATGATTTAGCATCACATCAATGCGAAGTGGAAGACTTATCTTCGAATCCATGCGAAACGAATAGTTTAGCTTCAAATACTTGTGATATACATGATTCAGCTTCAACTGCATGCGAAACAAACGAGTTAGCTTTAAATCCATGCGAAACACATGATTTAGCTTCAAATCAATGCGAATTAGAAGGGTTATCGTCGAATCCTTGCGAAACAAATGATATAGCTTCGAATACTTGTGATATACATGATTTAGCTTCAACTGCATGCGAAACAAACGAGTTAGATTCAAATCCATGCGAAACACATGATTTAGATTAAAATCAATGCGAAGTAGAAGGCTTATCTTCGAATCCATGCGAAACAAATGGTTTAGCTTCAAATACTTGTGATATACATGATTTAGCTTCAACTGCATGCGAAACAAACGAGTTAGCTTAAAATCCATGCGGAACACATGATTTAGCATCAAATCAATGCGAAGTGGAAGGCTTACCTTCGAATCCATGCGAAACGAATAGTTTAGCTTCAAATACTTGTGATATACATGATTCAGCTTCAACTGCATTCGAAACAAACGAGTTAGCTTTAAATCCATGCGAAAGACATGATTTAGATTAAAATCAATGCGAAGTAGAAGGCTTATCTTCGAATCCATGCGAAGCAAATGGTTTAGCTTCAAATACTTTTGATACACTTGAGTTAGCTTCAACATCATGCGAAACAAACGAGTTAGCTTCAAATCCTTGCGAAACACATGATTTAGCATCAAATCAATGCGAAGTGGAAGACTTATCTTCGAATCCATGCGAAACGAATAGTTTAGCTTCAAATACTTGTGATATGCATGATTCAGCTTCAACTGCATGCGAAACAAACGAGTTAGCTTTAAATCCATGCGAAAGACATGATTTAGATTAAAATCAATGCGAAGTAGAAGGCTTATCTTCGAATCCATGCGAAGCAAATGGTTTAGCTTCAAATACTTTTGATACACTTCAGTTAGCTTCAACATCATGCGAAACAAACGAGTTAGCTACAAATCCTTGCGAAACACATGTTTTAGCATCAAATTAATGCGAATTAGAAGGGTTATCTTGGAATGCATGCGAAACGTATGATATAGCTTCAAATACTTGTGATATACATGATTTAGCTTCAACAGCATGCGAAACAGACGAGTTAGCTTCAAATCCATGCGAAACACATGATTTAACTTCAAATCAATGCGAAGTAGAAGGCTGATCTTCGAATCCATGCGAAGCAAATGGTTTAGCTTCAAATACTTGTGATATACATGATTTAGCTTCAACTGCATGCGAAACAAACGAGTTAGCTTAAAATCCATGCGGAACACATGATTTAGCATCAAATCAATGCGAAGTAGAAGGCTGATCTTCGAATCCATGCGTAACAAATGGTTTAGCTGCAAATACTTGTGATATACATGATTTAGCTTCAACTGCATGCGAAACAAACGAGTTAGCTACAAATCCTTGCGAAACACATGTTTTAGCATCAAATTAATGCGAATTAGAAGGGTTATCTTGGAATGCATGCGAAACGTATGATATAGCTTCAAATACTTGTGATATACATGATTTAGCTTCAACAGCATGCGAAACAGACGAGTTAGCTTCAAATCCATGCGAAACACATGATTTAACTTCAAATCAATGCGAAGTAGAAGGCTGATCTTCGAATCCATGCGAAGCAAATGGTTTAGCTTCAAATACTTGTGATATACATGATTTAGCTTCAACTGCATGCGAAACAAACGAGTTAGCTTAAAATCCATGCGGAACACATGATTTAGCATCAAATCAATGCGAAGTAGAAGGCTGATCTTCGAATCCATGCGTAACAAATGGTTTAGCTGCAAATACTTGTGATATACATGATTTAGCTTCAACTGCATGCGAAACAAACGAGTTAGCTGCTAATCCATGCGAAACACGTGATTTAGATTAAAATCAATGCGAAGTAGAAGGCTTATTTTCGAATCCATGCGAAACAAATGGTTTAGCTTCAAATCCTTGTGATATACATGATTTAGCTTCAACTGCATGCGAAACAAACGAGTTAGCTTAAAATCCATGCGGAACACATGATTTAGCTTCAAATCAATGCGAAGTAGAAAGCTGATCTTCGAATCCATGCGAAGCAAATGGTTTAGCTTCAAATACTTTTGATATACATGATTCAGCTTCAACTGCATGCGAAACAAACGAGTTAGCTTTAAATCCATGCGAAACACATGATTTAGATTAAAATCAATGCGAAGTAGAAGGCTTATCTTCGAATCCATGCGAAACAAATGGTTTAGCTTCAAATGCTTGTGATATACATGATTTAGGTACAACTGCATGCGAAAAAAACGAGTTAGCTTCAAAACCAAGCGAAACACATGATTTAGCCTCAAATCAATGGGAAGTAGAAGGCTTAGCTTCGAATAAATGCGAAACAAATGGTTTAGCTTCAAATACTTGTGATATATATGATTTAGCTTCAACAGCATGCGAAACAAACGAGTTAGCTTCAAATCCATGCGAAACACATGATTTAGCTTCAAATCAATGCGGAGTAGGAGGCTTATCTTCGATCCCATGCGATACAAATGGTTTAGCTTCAAATACTTGTGATATAGATGATTGAGCTTCAACAGCATGCGAAACAAATGAGTTATATTCAAATCCAAGCGAGACACATGATTTATCTTCAAATCAATGAGAAGTGGAAGGCTTATCTTCGAATCCATGCGAAACGAATAGTTTAGCTTCAAATACTTGTGATATACATGATTCAGCTTCAACTGCATGCAAAACAAACGAGTTAGCTTTAAATCCATGCGAAAGACATGATTTAGATTAAAATCAATGCGAAGTAGAAGGCTTATCTTCGAATCCATGCGAAGCAAATGGTTTAGCTTCAAATACTTTTGATACACTTCAGTTAGCTTCAACATCATGCGAAACAAACGAGTTAGCTACAAATCCTTGCGAAACACATGTTTTAGCATCAAATTAATGCGAATTAGAAGGGTTATCTTGGAATGCATGCGAAACGTATGATATAGCTTCAAATACTTGTGATATACATGATTTAGCTTCAACAGCATGCGAAACAGACGAGTTAGCTTCAAATCCATGCGAAACACATGATTTAACTTCAAATCAATGCGAAGTAGAAGGCTGATCTTCGAATCCATGCGAAGCAAATGGTTTAGCTTCAAATACTTGTGATATACATGATTTAGCTTCAACTGCATGCGAAACAAACGAGTTAGCTTAAAATCCATGCGGAACACATGATTTAGCATCAAATCAATGCGAAGTAGAAGGCTGATCTTCGAATCCATGCGTAACAAATGGTTTAGCTGCAAATACTTGTGATATACATGATTTAGCTTCAACTGCATGCGAAACAAACGAGTTAGCTGCTAATCCATGCGAAACACGTGATTTAGATTAAAATCAATGCGAAGTAGAAGGCTTATTTTCGAATCCATGCGAAACAAATGGTTTAGCTTCAAATCCTTGTGATATACATGATTTAGCTTCAACTGCATGCGAAACAAACGAGTTAGCTTAAAATCCATGCGGAACACATGATTTAGCTTCAAATCAATGCGAAGTAGAAAGCTGATCTTCGAATCCATGCGAAGCAAATGGTTTAGCTTCAAATACTTTTGATATACATGATTCAGCTTCAACTGCATGCGAAACAAACGAGTTAGCTTTAAATCCATGCGAAACACATGATTTAGATTAAAATCAATGCGAAGTAGAAGGCTTATCTTCGAATCCATGCGAAACAAATGGTTTAGCTTCAAATGCTTGTGATATACATGATTTAGCTTCAACAGCATGCGAAACAAACGAGTTAGCTTCAAATCCATGCGAAACACATGATTTAGCTTCAAATCAATGCGGAGTAGGAGGCTTATCTTCGATCCCATGCGATACAAATGGTTTAGCTTCAAATACTTGTGATATAGATGATTGAGCTTCAACAGCATGCGAAACAAATGAGTTATATTCAAATCCAAGCGAGACACATGATTTATCTTCAAATCAATGAGAAGTGGAAGGCTTATCTTCGAATCCATGCGAAACGAATAGTTTAGCTTCAAATACTTGTGATATACATGATTCAGCTTCAACTGCATCCGAAACAAACGAGTTAGCTTCAAATCCATGCGAAACACATGATTTAGATTAAAATCAATGCGAAGTAGAAGGCTTATCTTCGAATCCATGCGAAACAAATGGTTTAGCTTCAAATACTTGTGATATTCATGATTTAGCTACAACAGCATGCGAAAAAAACGAGTTAGCTTCAAAACCAAGCGAAACACATGATTTAGCCTCAAATCAATGCGAAGTAGATGGCTTAGCTTCGAATAAATGCGAACCAAATGGTTTAGCATCAAATACTTGTGATATGCATGATTTAGCTTCAACTACTAGCGAAAAAAACGAGTTAGCTTCAAATCCAAGCGAAACACCTGATTTAGCCTCAAATCAATGCGAATTAGAAGGGTTATCTTCGAATCCATGCGAAACAAATGATATAACTTCAAATACGTGTGATATACATGATTTACCTTCAACAGCATCCGAAACAAACGAGTTAGCTTCAAATCCTTGCGAAACACGTGATTTAGATTAACATCAATGCGAAGTAGAAGGCTTATCTTCGAATCCATGCGAAACGAATGGTTTAGCTACAAATACTTGTAAAATACATGATTTAGTTTCAACTGCATGCGAAACAAACGTGTTCGCTTAAAATCCATGCAGAACACATGATTTAGCTTCAAATCAATGCGAAGTAGAAGGCTGATCTTCGAATCCATGCGAAGCAAATGGTTTAGCTTCAAATACTTGTGATACACTTGATTTAGCTTCAACTGCTCGCGAATCAAACGAGTTAGCTTCAAAACCATGCGAACACATGATTTAGCTTCAAATCAATGCGAAGTAGGAGGCTTATCTTGGGTTCCATGCGATAGAAATGGTTTAGCTTCAAATACATGTGATGTACATAATTTAGCTTCAACAGCATGCGAAACAAACGAGTTAGCTTAAAATCCATGCGGAACACATGATTTAGCCTCAAATCAATGGGAAGTAGAAGGCTTAGCTCGAATAAATGCGAAACAAATGGTTTAGCTTCAAATACTTGTGATATATATGATTTAGCTTCAACAGCATGCGAAACAAACGAGTTAGCTTCAATCCATGCGAAACACATGATTTAGCTTCAAATCAATGCGGAGTAGGAGGCTTATCTTCGATCCCATGCGATACAAATGGTTTAGCTTCAAATACTTGTGATATAGATGATTGAGCTTCAACAGCATGCGAAACAAATGAGTTATATTCAAATCCAAGTGAGACACATGATTTATCTTCAAATCAATGAGAAGTGGAAGGCTTATCTTCGAATCCATGCGAAACGAATAGTTTAGCTTCAAATACTTGTGATATACATGATTCAGCTTCAACTGCATCCGAAACAAACGAGTTAGCTTCAAATCCATGCGAAACACATGATTTAGATTAAAATCAATGCGAAGTAGAAGGCTTATCTTCGAATCCATGCGAAACAAATGGTTTAGCTTCAAATACTTGTGATATTCATGATTTAGCTACAACAGCATGCGAAAAAAACGAGTTAGCTTCAAAACCAAGCGAAACACATGATTTAGCCTCAAATCAATGCGAAGTAGATGGCTTAGCTTCGAATAAATGCGAACCAAATGGTTTAGCATCAAATACTTGTGATATGCATGATTTAGCTTCAACTACTAGCGGAAAAGACGAGTTAGCTTCAAATCCAAGCGAAACACCTGATTTAGCTCAAATCAATGCGAATTAGAAGGGTTATCTTCGAATCCATGCGAAACAAATGATATAGCTTCAAATACGTGTGATATACATGATTTACCTTCAACAGCATCCGAAACAAACGAGTTAGCTTCAAATCCTTGCGAAACACGTGATTTAGATTAAAATCAATGCGAAGTAGAAGGCTTATCTTCGAATCCATGCGAAACGAATGGTTTAGCTACAAATACTTGTAAAATACATGATTTAGTTTCAACTGCATGCGAAACAAACGTGTTCGC